>NW_022589717.1:15970576-16329533 GCF_004348235.1 Phoca vitulina
GGGTGGGGTGGGAGGGATGGGGTGACTGGGTGATGGACACTGGGGAGGGTATGTGTTCTGGTAAGCGCTGTGAATTGTGCAAGACTGTTGAATCTCAGATCTGTACCTCTGAAACAAATAATGCAATATATGTTAAGAAAGAAAAAAAGAAGAAGAATGTAGCAGGAGGGGAAGAATGAAGGGGGGGAAATCGGAGGGGGAGAAGAACCATGAGAGACGATGGACTCTGAAAAACAAACTGAGGGTTCTAGAGGGGAGGGAGGTGGGAGGATGGGTTAGCCTGGTGATGGGTATTGAGGAGGGCACGTTCTGCATGGAGCACTGGGTGTTATGCACAAACAGTGAATCATGGAACACTATATCTAAAACTAATGATGTAATGTATGGGGATTAACATAACAATAAAAATTAAAAAAAAAAAAATAGTCACTTGCCTAATGAGAGAATATAATGTGCTTTTCTCCTCCGCAGCAGGTCCACCTTCCAACCCTTCTCCACCATACCCCCAACTCACCAAACCCCCCCCTGCCCTGGAGAGTCCGACCAGTGTGGACTGCATCAGTGGGTTTTCATACCCTCTGGCTGTTGTTGGGTGCCACTCTTGAGGACAATGGACAGGAAATTGGCAAGAGGAAGGAGAGCTATGTTGTTACCAAAAGCTGACTGTACCTAGCAGGTGAAGGACACAACTCATGTTGGGTGACCTTCTCTACACAGCTGTCTCCAGCTTCAGTAACCACATTCTCCCTAGTATTTCAGTCTTAGGGATAGTGACTGTAAGAATTCAAGGGTATTGAATTTTTCTTTTTGATTTTCTCATATCCCTCCCATATCTTTTTAAATAGTCATGTTTTAATGAGTAAATGAAATTTTTTGTTTTACTTTGATCATTTTATAACAAGTTAAATTTTTACTTTCTCATCCATAGGTTTTCCCAGGTGAGTTTTTGTTTTCTAATTTTTTGTGTGTGGTAAAATGCACAGCATTGACTATCTTAATCACTTTTAGGTGTACATTTTAGGAGTTTCAAGTACATTTGTATCATTGTGCAACCATCACCATCATCCATTTCCAGAAATCTTTACGTAAAATCTGGCAAAACTGAAACCCTATACCCATTAAACAATAACTCTCCCTTTTCCCTCCTCTCACCCCCTGGCAACTACCACTTTACTTCCTGTCACTAAAAAGGCAATTCATAGAATGGGATAAAATATTTATAAATCATATATCTGATAAGGGATAATATCCAGAATATATGGTGAACTACAAAAACTCACCACCAAAAACACAGACAATTCAAGTCAAAAAAGAGCAAAAGGCTTGAATAGACATTTCTCCCAAGAAGATATACAAGTGACCAAACAAGCACATGAAAACTCTTCAACATCAATAATCATTAAGGATAATGCAAATCAAAACCACAATGAGATATCTCCTCACAACCCATTAAAATGACTAAAAGAAAAAAGTACAGGTGAAGACGTGGAGAAATTGGAACCCCGTGCACTGTTGGTAGAAATGTAAAATGGTGCAGCCACTGTGGAAAACCGTATGGCAATTCCTAAAAAAATAAAAATACAATTACCATATGATCTACCCATTCCACTTCTAAGTATACACCCAAAAGAATTGAAAGCAAGGCCTCAAAGAGATATTTGTACACCCATGTTCCTAACATATTGTTCACAATAGCTAAAACATAGAAGCAACCCTTGCCCATCAACAATAAATAATACAAAATGTAGTATATATACACAATGGAATATCACTCAGCCTTAAAGAGAAAGTAAACAGTTATTTTGTCCCTTTTTAAATTTTGTAAACTTCTCATTTGACCATTTTCAATGTGATATCTATTTCTTATTGTCACTTAAACTAATGTCTACCAAAACCATGTGAGGGAGAATTTAAAAAAACCACTCAAAGGGATTAGATATCGGTCAATAGGGGAAATGGGCTTTTGAACAACTTTGGACTTCTGATTTTTCAGTGGACTTGCTGTCTTCCCTCTATGCTGTGGGGTCTCCTGTCAGAGGCAGGACCTGAGGGGACTCAGTAGAGGTCACACAAGAACACATTCCTGGGTCAGAGAATTGAACACTGGGACGTCACCTGCAGAGCCTCTTAAGACTATGCATGTGCCCCTATGAGAGTACCCCGATCTGAGCTTCTGTCACTCAGAGAAGAAAAGCAGAACCTAGGGAATCAATCATGAAGAAATTGCCTATTATGTGCTCAGTTACACAAAAGATATTTTTCTCTTTCCTTTCTCCTTTGCCGAGTGCCAACACTCTGGAGGATCCAGAGGTTATAAAAGTAGGGTCACCAGATAAAATACAGAATGCCCAATTAAATCTGAATTTCAGATCAATAGTAACAACAAAACAATTAGCATAACTATGTACTATGCAGTATTTGGATTATACTTACACTAAACTCAAATCTTACTAGACATTTTTTTTGTTTAGTTTATTTTTTTATTTTTTTGATAAATCTGACAACCCAATCTAAGATGAAGGAGATAGTGTCTCTGGATTAGAGCTTTCCCCACCCCTAACCCCACATACCATTGTTTTAGGCTGATCAGTAGGGGGAGGAGAAAAGAGAGTTTTAGATCAGAAAGGAGATTAAAATGCTAAACTATTCTAGACCAGACTGGACCTTTCTATGAAATTGGGAAAGTTCTAGAGTCTACATAAATCTCTTTAAATGGTGACAAGGAGAAAAAGTAAAACATACTCATGTTTTTGTGCCCCACCAATTTCAGGTTTGTTGAACAAGACAATTAAATCCCAGAGCTTGATAAAATCTCCAAATACAACTGAGGGTTGTCATTAATTCTAATGTGAAGCATATCTATCTACACATGGACTAATGACTGCCATCCCTAGAAATAGAGGCAATGAGTTTTTGAAATAATGGCTATGACATTCTTTGAGAAAAGAGGCGAAAGTTTTGATGTGGGTTCTCAGACATTAGTACAAGCTTGGGAAAAACCAGACAGCTGAGATGGTGATGAATATGGGGACTTTCCAGTCTCTTCTGTAAAGCCCTTCTGCAGACATAAAGCGCTTGCCTAGAGGTTCAAGTGGGAATAACATGAACGCAGCTATGACAGAGCTTGCTGACCATGCTGATTCTTCTGCAGTCTTCAGGGAGCTCTTGTAGAGAAGGATGTATAGAAAGTGATATTTAAAGACCACCTCAGATGCTCAATTTTTTTCAAAAGACTGAACCTCTTCCTAATGAAAGGAAAAACTGTGTAAGAATGGCCTAAATCTTACAACCTGACATCCCTCCCTAAAGTGTTAAGGGCACACTACCAGAAAAACAGGCTTATCCCATAGAAGGGACAGAAGAGTATGCTGTCCAGTCTTTTGTGAAAACCAGGAAGACATAAAAATATAGGTAATTCTGAACTTGTCCCAGAGGAAGAAACTTTGGAGCCCTAGTTAGAACAGTTTGTTGAGATGCGATCCCACTGTTTTCCTAAAATTAATGAAGCTAGTTTGGAAAGAGGAGTAGAGGGAGGTCAAAGGCACTGAAGATGGAAAGAGGGAAAAGATAAAAAGTTCATGGTCACAAAAATCCCTGGCAGGGCTTTAAGAGGAACAGATGAGTACTTCTAGGAACATTATTCAGTGATGATTTCAAAGGCTTGAGACTCAGTAAATCAGACAGGCAGACCCCGCTTCCTTGAGTGAGTGTTCAGGTATGAGATGCCGACCTGGTAGATCTTATGAACTGATAGGATTCTACCTGAAAGTGAAAGATAATATAGAAGGCCTAACTTGTAGGGATAGAGATAAATTGTCCTGCATAAGGTTGTCAGAGAAGCCCTTTCTGAGAATGTAGCATTTAGGATAAGAAGTCAGCCTTGTAAATAGCAAAAGGGAAGAGCAATCCAGACAGTTGAAACAGCGCGAGATATGATTCAAGGTGTAAAGGAGCTTGGCATATTTGAGGTATGAATAGAAATCCATTTAGGGAGAGCACAGTGAGAGAGCAAATGGCTAAAGGAGTTAGGGAGTTAAGTTATAAGCTGAACAAGCAAATGAATAATGAGTGAATAAATGTGTGGTTACTATAAAGGATATTTACATTCCACCTATCAGTCAAATTTGTGAAGAAAGAAATCCTCTAACTACAAAGTGAGTAGTGGTTGTTTTATACAGGAAAGAAAAGCAAAATGAATCCCTACAATGTGCAGAAAGAAAAGAATTTAAAGTCTTGGAGAAAGACAACATGAATGTGAGAAGTAAGACACACTTCTCCCTAGGATCCAAGAAAGCTAATGAAGCAGAGATTTTCCCCTGTGGCTCCCACACTGGGAAAGCACCAGTACAAAGAAAAGCCCCCTTCTCCATGAAGAGTGGAAAGTTTCTTTTCTGTTTTGGTTTTTGTGTTCTGTGTGTGTATTTTAGTGAGATAAAATATATTTATTGACACTGACCAAGACATACACAAATAATTCTCAGAACAAGCTGAAAACTTTTCCTTGTTTATTTTCTCACACAGAGACCCACATTACCCTGAAGGCAGGATGTGCTAGTTTTCCTTTGTGGAAAAGCACACACAGGCAGCAAGCTTTACCGAGAGAGAAGATTTTGTCCTTAAAGACCTGCAGAGCAGAGATCCTTCTGTGAGGGGTAGGTGGTGGTGTTCCCAGGGCTGACAGAGACAGGGCCAGCCAAGGGAAGCAAGGGCACGGAATAATATCCATGAAATTGCAAGAAGACCATTGCTCAAAACATGTTAAAGGATACTCTGTGTGCTTGGGATTTTCTTACCTGGAAAAGAATACCTCCTAGATGACTGCCTTTTGAGGAGACAGTAGTCCTTCCCACTGACAATTAGTAAGGATGATATAGTCATAGTGAGAAGAACTATATAACTATGACCATAACTGTCAATTTCTAGACTAAGTAGAATTTAGTCTTCAAAAAAAAAGAGATCTTTAAATCATAGAATTTTGGAACTGGAAGATTACAAGATAACAAGTCATCAATCTCTCTATTTTTCAAAGTAGGAAAATGAAACAGAGATAAAGTAGGTGATTTAAGCACAGCTATAACAGGTGCAATGACCACGAGTTTAGTGCACTCTCCCCCTTGTTCTTCTTACTGCTCCCAAGTGTAGTATAAACAAGACTCCTAAGACCTCTGAGGAGTGCAAATGGTGTCCAAGCACAGCCTTCCACTTCATCTATTTATTTCTTGCAAGAGAAAAACTGGGGCGGGGATGCTTAACATCTCCTTTTTTGAGAGTACATAGTACTGTGTAAATGCTGTCTGAAGAAACGTACTATAGCTAGTTCAGTGTATTTGCAGCAGAAGTAACCAGTGATGAGATGAGAAGAGTAGTAAGACTCTGGACTCAGAGACAGAGCTTTGTAACAATTCTTTGCCAACAGAATGTACTTCAGAGAAAGTAATTATTCACTTTGAATTAAATCACCCTTTTATCTGAAGGGCAAATATATCTACATTTTAAGTATATATAGTAAAAGAAATTTCTAAAATACAAATTGGTTAAAAGGGGGCAAGAATTCAGGAATAATTACCAAAATGAACAATTTCAGAGTTTGGGACTATGCATATTTCTGATGTCAAAATCTCAAAGCAAATTTTATAAATCCTATATCTCAAAGAATATTTAGTATCTTTGTAAATAACCAGCTCTTGTTTTTATTTCAATTGTTTTTATTCCACAATCAGGAACACATTTTTCTCCCTCGAAGGCAAAACTTAAACAAATAATGTATGAACTGCCGATTTAGAGAGTGTGATCTTTTAAAAATTTATCATCTCTCTGATTCTCTCTATTCCAATTTATGGTTCCTTATTCAACAAAATGATGTGATAAGCAGAATAATGGGCCCCCAAGAGAGGTCTAAATCCTAATCCTCAGAACCTGTGAATATGTTGCTTTACATGGCAAAGGGGAATTAACTGTGCAGATGGAATGAAGGCTGTTGATCAGTTGACTTTAAAATAGACAGATTATGCTGGATTATCCAGATGGGCCCATTTAATCACAAGGGGTCCTTAAATGTGCAAGAGGGAGGCAAAAGAGTCAGTGTCAGAATTACACAAAGTGAAAAAGCTCTGAAGAGGGAAGGGGGCCAGAGCCAAGAAATGTGGGACAACCTTTAGAAGTTGGAGAAGGCAAGAAAACACATTCTCTCCTAGAGCCTCCAGAAAGGAATGCAGCCCTGACCTCATCTTGGTTTTAGTCCAGTGAGACCTATGTTGGACTTCTGACCTCCAGAAGTCCAAACAATGAGGCCATAAGATGATAAATTTATACTGTTTTAAGCTATCAAGTATGGTAATTTGTTACAGCAGTTAGTGAAAACATATACATGACAGGAGAATATACAATCACCCAGATTTGCAAACAATATTAAATAAATTAGAGTTCAGAAAAATACTGATTTTGGAAATTAACTTCTCCACAATTTCATGCCACCCTTTCCAAAAGGAAATTAACAAATTGAGCTTCCAAAAGAACATGAAAGGAAACAGTGTTGTATGCACAGAATATACAACTCGTTTAATGTTATTTTACCCTAACCACTTTCTCTATTCTTCAGAATGATTATTCTCTTTAAACTTCTTCATTGTCTATTATAAATTTAAAAATAAAACTAATCTGTACCATTTTAGTAATGTATTCTAATCAATCACTCAGTATTTGTTGAGTTCTATCTGCCCAGCTGTTTCAGAGAATTTACAGTTTAAGAGACTAGTTTTTATTTTTTAACATAAAAAGAGTGGTACAATATAAAGTAAGAATTGTATAAATAAATCTGATGGAATGATTTGAGAATATTCTAATAAATATTCATAGAAATGTTAACAAAAGGATATTTTTATCCAAGACTTTAAGGAATAGTATTAAGATTCGTCTGATATATTTGCAAACTTTCAAAAACCAGAAATACCACATATATGCTCCTTCAGACATGTGATACAAATATAAGTACTTAATTTTCAGAAAAATGACTTCATCTACATTTGTATTATAAAATAATGTCGATCATTATTAATAAACAAATGTGGCTCTATTTGAATAGTCTTACCCTTATAAGAGAGAACTTATCATTACTTACTACAGACTACCAAATCTCTGATTACTGGGGAATTTGGGCCTTCACATATGTTGTGTTTGTTATTGCTATGCTTTATTAGAATTAATTTTCAAACCACAAAAGCAGCACATGTTCATTTTAAATAGAGAATAACATAAATAAAGAAAAAAATGACAAATCTTGTCTTCTCCTACCATGGTCCTCATTAAGATACCAATATCAATAGCTTGGCATATGTTCTTCCTAACTTTTTTCTATGTTAACACAAACTAATAAAAATGGATTCCTAAGTATTGGAATGTGTCATTCTTGTTTTTACAAAAGTGTGAACTTCTGCTCTACAAATTAGTCTTTTTCTTGCATCCATTTTCTTCTTACTAACATCTCATAGATGTCAGTTATTGTCACTAGCTACATAATATTCCGCAGTTTGGACAGTAACTACAGCATGATTTCTTCAACATTTCTCTATTAATGAATATTTTAGATTGTTTTCAATTTTTATCACAGAACACAGTGCTGATTCACATATCTTTTTTGTATGTACCCCTACATATTTATGCCTTACATTCTTAAGACAGATTCCCAAAAGCACACTGCTATGTTAAATGGAATGTATACTCTTAATTTTAATAGACATTGTCAGATTACATTCCAAAAGTTATGGCAATTTAACTGACAGAGCCATACATGAAAACACCCATTTTTTTTTTTTACCCTCTAAATAACTGGATTTTTCAGTCTTCTGATTTTCAACAAACTTACAGTTGAAAATGAAATATCATTGATCTTTTCATTGAATTTCACTCAGATTAAGCATCTTTTCATACATTTATTTTCCATTTTCATTTCTATTTCTGCGGAGGCCTACTTTTGTCTTTTGTTCTAGTTTTTGTACTGAGTAGCTTCTCCTTTCAATTCCTTCTTAATTGGTAGGAGCTTTTTGTATTTAGAGATATTTATATTTATTCTACCATATGTGTTGCAAATGTTTTCTCACAAATAACTTTTATATTTTGATGTTTTATGGTCTCTTTTGCGACATAGAAAATTTTAATTTTGAGATACTCAAATTTGTCATTTTATACTTCTGAGGTACCACTGTAATTTTTTATTGAGAGGAAAGTACTGATTAAACACTCTGCATTCATCCTACTAGTTTTCCATTCATTTCTTAACTCACTAAATTAAGTATTAAAAATATCCTGAAACTTGCTTAAGTACCAAATTCTCTAACATTATATAGGCTACTGAAAATTATTTTCAAAACACAGTAGTTCTGTTTAAACATCCCTAAATAATTTTTTAAATTATATGCATCTATAGAATTTGAGTTTAGAGGATATATTTTTATTTGGTTGTTGATCATTGATATTTGCTGATGTAATAGAGTGTCACTGGCTAAATTGCTCCTAGAATATTTCAAATATTCTGTTGTTATCAATAAGAAATGTTGCACCTGGAAAGTAAGAGGTGTCCATGTGTTTGTCTGTAAACAGCTGAATAAATGTAGAGATAGATTACTAGCTGGGATGACAGGGATAATACCATCTGTAACTTCATATGTGAGAAAATTCAGTTTTAGTGTAAAATTTTGCCATATTTTGTTACTTGAATCTTCCTAAACCTGTCTTCCTCTTTTATGGTAGTATGAAGGTAATAATAAGTAAAGAAAACATTTTTTCCCCCATGAAAATCCAAAGTGACTGTAAAATTAAGTCTCAAAAGAAGACCCTCATTATTCACAAGGAGAAACATTATGAGCAAATTGACAGCAAGTCCCTCAAGATTGTCAAATTTTGGCAAGTGGCAGGTATAATAGGACACATGCAGTTATCAACCACCCTGATTAATCAAGTGGCTAAGAGAGTTTTTGAAAATTTGAACGGCATTATATAAGAGATATAAAAATGCCGTACTCCCAAAAACAATTACACCATTCTATCCTATTCAATTGAACATCACCACTGAGTATCCAGTTTTTCTCTACTTATCTCTACTTATATCTGTTCCTTAATGAATAATAATTATACAGAAGTCAATAAGAAAACAATGGATTATAAAATTATCTCTTGTCAAAATCATAATAGCCAACACTTTGTGTATATAATGGAGCAGAAACCATTTTTATGCTTTGACTGAATTATTTCAGTTACCCTTCATAACAAGCCTTGAAGGACATTTATTATCTTCATTCTACAGATGGAAAAACTGAGGCCTAAAGAGGTTAAATTACATGCTGAGATCACAAAACTACCATGTTGCTGATGTGGGATTTAAAACCAGGAAATATGGATCTAGACCTTACACTCTTCACTATTATGCTATAGTACCTCATGTAAGCATATGGACAAAAGTTAAAATATTAACCTTTTCCAAAATATAATCAGTGCTTAATTTAATAGCTTATAGCATCAATCTATTAGAGTATTTTTCTTGGTATTAAAACATCTGTTTAATTTGAAGATATTATTGTTATCAAATAAAAACTACCATTACTCATTACATATTACAAAAATGTATTTATAGCTTCTGATTCCAGTAAAACCAGATCAACTCTTGGATTAACTTGGATCAACTCTTCTGCTAAAAACAACTAGAAAATTTAGGCTAAACTTAAAAAAGATCTGTTTCAAGATCTCAAAGATTTTAAAAAAGCAGTCATGGATTTCAGGGCTAATATCTTGTGGGGAGGGGAGAATAAAACTTAGTCTGGCTACATCTGAACACCATTATATAAGAGATTTGGAATTAGCATCATTCTGAAAAACCACTACACCATTGGATCTCATTCAGTTGAATAGAATGTGAAAGGTGAACATGTCATTCAAATTCTCTTTTCTCCTAGGAAAATCTGCTGATTTCAGAATTAGTATCTATCAGGTCTAGAAGCTGAGCAGAGTTTTTTTGACATTTTTGTGAGGCAAAGTCTTCACACCTTGTGAAGACTTTTGGAGTTAAAGATCCTGGTAAACCTCTTGCGCTTTAGATTGGGAACCTAAAAGCTATAGTTTAGAAAAGTATATAGGAAATATACCAGCCATCATAGGGGCTGCAGCTTACCTTCAAATGAAATAAATGGGTTAAGATAATCTAGTATCAATAGAATTCTTATCTATCTGACAGAAGCCAAGGTAAATCATCCTTGAGTAAAGATAACTGTATCTTAAGCATCATATTAATTTTACAAATTTTCACACCAATATCCAACTCTCAATCACAAGAAAGCACAGGAAGAGATCAATTAACTTGATAAAAACAAACAAACAAACAAACAATAAACAGTAGAAACAGATCTTCAGAGATCCCAATAAGCAAAAGAGATTTTTAAATAAATATGTTGCAAAAATAAATAAAATAAAATAAAATTTAAGACTAAGAATTTTGGCAGACAACTAGAAAGTATAAAAAAAAATAACCTATATAATCTCTAACTGAAGAGTATAATGACCAAAATGTAAAAGTCACTGGATAGATTTAACAGCAAATTAGACACAACTGAAGAAAGAATTAGTAAGCTACAAGGCAAGTTGAAAAGAAAATAAGCATCAGAAAGCATGGAAATATAAGAGAATGGAATATACAGAAGAGAATATATAAGACATAAGAGACATGGTCAAAAACTTATATGGTCTATTATATGTGTAATCAGAGAAGAGAGAGGTAATGGGGCAGAGGTAATACTTGAAAAGATAATAGCTAAGAATTGTTACAGTCAGATATTTCAACAGTCTCCAATTGTTACAGTGATGCATTGGGATACTATAAAAGAATAAAAATGAATGACTTCCCGTTACACCAAAACAATATGGATTAATCTTATACACGTACTATTAAGTTGAAGAAGCCAAACACAGATATGATTTATACATATAAAGTTCAAAAACAGATAAATTTTTAGTATAATGTCAGAAGTCAGAATAGCTTTTGGACAGAGGGAGAAAATACTGATTGAAGGGTCACAAGGCAGGCTTCTGAGTGCTGACCATGTTCTATTTCTTGGCCTTGGTGTTGATTATCCAGGGCATAGTTACTTTAATAATTTATATATATAGTTTACTTTGTATATATTTGTAATGCTTCATGTAAAAGTTTAAAAATAAAGCAAAATAATAATTATAATGTGCTTATGGTAGAGAAAAATATTAATTCCAAAAACAAAAAGAAATTTATTATTTTAACATGGCTCTTAAATTAAAAATTACATTTTAAGATTTACATTTAACTATGTAACAGTAAGACTATAGATTGTCGCACAGTTTCTGTAATTTAGGACTCCTATGATAAAAAAAAAAGGGTTAGTACATTTCACTCTAGCAAAAAGAAACTTTGTAATGGTACTTATATAATTTTTCTGTGTTTTTCATTTTTATGATTTCCATAATGGTCAGATAGAATATATTAATACTGAAAGCTGCGTGTAAATGTCTTTCCTTTTTCAGAATCATGACTTTCTTCTGTATACTAAGTGAGATATGCACAAGGAACTTGCTAGCCATAATAATCATTCTGGTTTGGATCTATGGCAGCAAGTAAGAAGAGGTGTCCATGTTAAATTATCTGGTTAAGTTGACTGAGCAAATCTTGACTGCTTACTTGCTACAGAATCATTGTTGTACAAAAATTTTTCTGATGAAATCTGTGACCTTAAATCATATTTTAATGAGACTTGAAGAAAGTATATATAATCATCAATAGTTGAAACTATTTAGTGATTTTAACAAGAAAATATCAATCAATATGCCAAACATAAAACAAATGTGCGAAATCTTCTCATTATTAGGTGTGAATGTTAAAACTGAGGGGTCATTTCATTGTTTCACAAATTCCTAGGAACAGGAAACCTAATCATTTACAATGATTACTGTTGATAATCTAAAACATGAATTACTTCGAGACTTGCCAAGAGAAATGTGAAGAGACATTTCTTCAATTAAGTGTAAGAAAAGCAACAGCTTTCAACTTCAGTAATAAACAAATGTTGAAATGTCAAGAGAATTGTTATAAGAACTGATCTATATATCTCTGCATCCTTTTTTAAACTTCATGTAGTTTTATCCTTTTAAAAAGGGCAACTTACAGAAGAATAACAAAATTTAAATGTACATTACTGAAAATTTTTATATAAATCAATCCATGAATCAGGAGGTAGATAGAGATCCATTTGTTGCATTTAACACATTGCATTTAACACATCATCCTAAAACTGTATATTTATTTATTCCCCCATTGCACTGTAAGCACCCCATAGGCAGGAGACAGTATCTTGTTTACATCCCTAGGACCTTACACAATATGATGCTCAATAAACATTTGTTGCACTAAACTAAGCCTTAAAAAGTAGTCATATTTCTACAATCCCCCCAAAATAAATTATAATAAAACAAATTAATACTAGTGTCCCATTATGTTATTTAAAATAAGGAGCAGAGTTAAAAAGAGAGCTAACCTATAATCCAGCAATTGCACTACTAGGTATTTACCCCAAAGATACAAGTGTATTCATCCAAAGGGGCAGCCATACCCCAATGTTTATAGCAGCAATGTCCACAATAGCCAAACTGTGGAAAGAGCTGAGATGTCCATCAATAGATGAATGGATAAAAAAGATGTGGGAAGTCTGCAGAGAGGGAGAAAAACTGTGAGAGTCTCTTAACTATAGGAAACAAACTAAAGGTTGCTGGAGGGGAGGTGGATGGGGGGAAGGGGTAATTGGATGATGGGCATTAAGGAGGGCACGTGATGTGATGAGCACTGGGTGTTATACGCAACTGATAAATTAGTGAACTCTACATCTGAAATTAATGATGTACTATATGTTGGCTAATTTAATTTAAATAAAAAATAATAATAAAAATTATTTATTAATGCCAAAAATTTTTAAAAATTAAAATAAAATAAATTAAATAAGAAGCAGAGAAATAAGGACTGTTGGCAGAGACTGCTATCTGATTCTCAAAATTCATTCTCTCTTCTTAATTAATAGAACTCCAATTTTTTAGCTGTGCACTTAGCACCCAATAAGAAGGCAACATTTCCCTGTCTCCCTTGCAGCTTAGTATGGTCATGTGAGCACAGTCATTCAGGCAAAGAGTTCCTTCAAATGGAGAAGGTAAGTAAACAAATTACATATTAAAACATGAAACATAAAGAAAATAAACTTTAAGGTTGGAGGAGCAAGATGGCAGAGGAGTAGGAGACCTAAATTTCGTCTGGTCCCAGGAATTCAGCAAGATAGGGATCAAACCATTCTGAACACCTACGAACTCAAAAGGAGATCGAAGAAAAGAATAGCACCAACTCTCTGAACAGAAACCGACCACTTTCTGGAAGGTAGGACGTGCGGAGAAGTGAATGTGAGGTGCTATTCGGGAGGATAGATAGATAGATCACGAGGGCAGAATTCGAGAGATAAGTGATACCATAAGATGAAACAATATTAGAATAATTGGGATCCCAGAAGAAGAAGAAAGAGAGAGAGGGACAGAAGGTATACTGGAGCAAATTATAGCAGAGAACTTCCCTAATTTGGGGGAGGAAACAGACATCAAAATCCAGGAGACACAGAGAACCCCCCTCAAAATCAATAAAAATAGGTCAACACCCCAACGTCTAACAGTAAAACTTACCAGTCTTAGAGACAAAGAGAAAATCCTGAAAGCAGCTCGGGACAAGAGGTCTGTAACCTACAATGGAAGAAACATTAGATTGGCAACAGACCTATCCACAGAGACCTGGCAGGCCAGAAAGGACTGGCATGATATATTCAGAGCACTAAATGAGAAAAATATCCAGCCAAGAATACTATATCCAGCTAGGCTGTCATTGAAAATAGAAGGAGAGATAAAAAGCTTCCAGGACAAACAAAAACTAAAAGAATTTGCAAACACGACACCAGCCCTACAAGAAATATTGAAAGGGGTCCTCTAAGCAAAGAGAGAGCCTAAAAGCAACATAGACCAGAAAGGAACACAGACAATATATAGTAACAGTCACCTTACAAGCAATACAATGGCACTAAATTCGTATCTTTCAATAGTTACCCTGAATGTAAATGGGCTAAATGCCCCAATCAAAAGACACAGGGTATGAGGTTGGATAGAAAAACAAGACCCATCAATATGCTGTCTGCAAGAGACTCATTTTAGATGCAAAGACACCTCCAGATTGAAAGTGATAGGGTGGAAAACCATTTACCATGCTAATGGACACCAAAAGAAAGCTGGGGTGGCAATCCTTATATCAGACAAAGTAGATTTTAAACCAAAGACTATAATAAGAGATGAGGAAGGACACTCTATCATACTTAAAGGACCCAACAATTGTAAATATCTATGCCCCTAACATGGGAGCAGCCAAGTATATAAGCCAATTAATAAAATCAAAGAAACACATCGACAACAATACAGTAATAGTGGGGGACTTTAACACCCCCTCACTGAAATGGACAGATCGTCTAAGCAAAACATCTACAAGGAAATAAAGACTTTAAATGACACTTTGGACCAAATGGACTTCACAGATATATTCAGAACATTCCATCCCAAAGCAACAGAATACACATTCTTCTCTAGTGCCCAAAAGACTGGGATCATTCCCTGCATATTTTCAGACCACAATGCTTTGAAACTAGAACTCAATCACAAGAGGAAAGTCAGAAAGAACTCAAATACATGGAGGCTAAAGAGCATTCTACTAAAGAATGAATGAGTCAACCAGAAAATTAAAGAAGAACTAAAACAATTCATGGAAACCAATGAAAATGAAAACACAACTGTTCAAAATCTTTGGGATGCAGCAAAGGCAGTCCTAAAAGGAAAGTATATACCAATACAAGCATTTCTCAAGAAACAAGAAAGGTCTCAAATACACAACCTAACCCTACACCTAAAGGAGCTGGAGAAAGAACAGCAAATAAAGCCTAAGCCCAGCAGGAGAAGAGAAATAATAAAGATCAGAGCAGAAATCAATAAAATAGAAACCAAAAGAACAGTAGAACAGATCAACGAAACTAGGAGCTGGTTCTTTGAAAGAATTAATAAGATTGATTAACCCCTGGCAAGACTTACCAAAAAGAAAAGCGAAATGACCCAAATAAATAAAATTATGAATGAAAGAGGAGAGATCACAACCAACACCAAAGAAATATAAACAATTATAAGAACATATTATGAGCAACTATATGCCAGCAAATTAGATAATCTAAAGAAATGGATGCATTCCTAGAGATGTATCAACTACCAAAACTGAACCAGGAAGAAATAGAAAACCTGAACAGACCCAAAACCACTAAAGAAATTGAAGCAGTCATCAAAAAATCCCCCCCCCCCAAAAAAAGAGCCCAGGGCCAGATGGTTGCCCAGGGAAAGTCTACCAAACATTTAAAGAAGAATCAATACCTAGTCCTCTGAAACTGTTACAAAAAATAGAAATGGAAGGAAAACTTCCAAACTCATTTTATGAGGCCACCATTACCTTGATCCTAAAATCAGACAAAGACCCCATCAAAAAGGAGAATTATAGACCAATATCCCTGATGAACATGGATGCAAAAATTCTCACCAAAATACTAACCAATAGGATCCAACAGTACATTAAAAGGATTATTCACCACGACCAAGTGGGATTTATCCCTGGGCTGCAAGGTTAGTTCAACATCCACAAATCAATGTGATACAGTACATTAATAAAAGAAAGAACAAGAACCATATGATCCTCTCAATAGATGCAGAAAAAGCATATGACAAAGTACAGCATCCATTCTTGATTAAAACTCTTCAGAGTATAGGGATAGAGGGTACATACCTCAATATCATAAAAGCCATCTATGAAAAACCCACAGCGAATATCATTCTCAATGGGGAAAAACTTAGAGCTTTCCCCCTAAGGTCAGGAACACGGCAGGGATGTCCACTATCACCACTGCTATTCAACATAGTATTAGAAGTCCTAGCCACAGCAATCAGACAACAAAAAGAAATAAAATGCATCCGAATCGGCAAAGAAGTCGTCAAACTCTCACCCTTTGCAGATGATATGATACTTTATGTGGAAAACCCAAAGGACTCCACCCCAAAACTGCTAGAACTCATACAGGAATTCAGTAAAGTGGCAGGATATAAAATCAATGCACAGAAGTCAGTGGCATTTCTATACACCAACAACAAGACAGAAGAAAGAGAAATTAAGGAGTCGATCCCATTTGCAACTGCACCCAAAACCATAAGATACCTAGGAATAAATCTAACCAAAGAGGCAAAGAATCTGTACTCAGAAAACTATAAAATATTCATGAAAGAAACTGAGGAAGACACAAAGAAATGGAAAAACGTTCCATGCTCATGGATTGGAAGAACAAATATTGTGAAGATGTCAATGCTACCTAGAGCAATCTACACATTTAATGCAATCCCTATCAAAATACCATCAACTTTTTTCAAAGAAATGGAACAAATAGTCCTAAAATTTGTATGGAACCAGAAAAGACCCCGAACAGCCAGAGGAATGTTGAAAAAGAAAAGCAAAGCCAGTAGCATCACAATTCCAGACTTCCAGCTCTATTACAAAGCTGTCATCATCAAGACAGTATGGTACTGGCACAAAAACAGACACATCGATCAATGGAACAGAATAGAGAGCCCAGAAATGGACCCTCAACTCTATGGTCAACTAATCTTCTACAAAGCAGGAAAGAATGTCCAATGGAAAAAAGACAGTCTCTTCAACAAATGGTGTTGGGAAAATTGGACAGCCACATGCAGAAGAATGAAACTGGACCATTTCCTTACACCACATACAAAAATAGACTCAAAATGGATGAAAGACCTCAATGTGAGACAGGAGTCCATCAAAATCCTAAAGGAGAACACAGGCAGCAACCTCTTCGACCTCAGCCGCAGCAACTTCTTCCTAGAAACATCGCCAAAGGCAAGGGAAGCAAGGGCAAAAATGAATTTTGGGAACTTCATCAAGATAAAAAGCTTTTGCACAGCAAAGGAAACAGTCAACAAAACCAAAAGACAACCGACAGAATGGGAGAAGATATTTGCAAATGACATATCAGATAAAGGGCTAGTCTCCAAAATCTATAAAGAACTTACCAAACTCAACACCCAAAAAACAAATAATCCAATCAAGAAATGGGCAGAAGACATGAACAGACATTTTTCCAAAGAAGACATCCAAAAGGCCAACAGGCACATGAAAAAGTGCTCAACACCGCTCGGCATCAGGGAAATCCAAATCAAAACCTCAATGAGATACCACCTCACACCAATCAGAATGGCTAAAATTAACAAGGCAGTAAACAACAGATGTTAGCGAGGATGCGGAGAAAGGGGAACCCTCCTACACTGTTGGTGGGAATGCAAGCTGGTGCAGCCACTCTGGAAAACAGTATGGAGGTTCCTCAAAAAGTTGAAAATAGTTTATATTTCTATAATAAAATGGAAATGGAAGGTCACTACTGTTACAAGTGATGTTGAAGGAAGGCTGATTTGTGAAACATCTCTGGGTCTGTTGGTCGTACCCAGGTTGGCTCTCAGGATGATGTGGAGGAGGTTGAAATTAAAAGGGGCAAATTTTTTCTATAACTATCATCTACTTTTGATTCTACCTGGTGATTTGGAAACTTTTCCTTAATGTTTAGGAAATAGAGACAGACGGTGGATTTTGGTTAGTATGAGGGTGAATCCAGTAATGTGTGGGAAGTCAGGGAGGCAAAGAAATATCTAATGAGTAATTTCCATACACAGGAATGTCTGACCAAAGCAAATAATTTTGGAATAACATCCAATATTCTATTTTAGATAGACTCTTGTTTGTACTATAATGAGCTTCCGTTGTTTCTAGATTTTCAGTTACCCAACTCAACAGCCTTATGTTAGTGATTCTTTTAAGGAATAAAGGAAAAATATCAACTTAGAGAAAAGCCCTGAGATTCAGGAAGAAACAGGCAAAAGTGATCCCAGTTAGGGTCGTTGAAGATGCAGAGGGCATCTGCTAGAAGAGTAAAAGTGTCAGCAGGCAGAAAACCTTAGAAACACTGGAAATGACACTGAACTCCTCATGATATGTGGGCGGGGGTCTTGAATTGTTTTATTTAGACATAAAAGAAAAAGCACCCAAGAAGCCTTGGGGACTTGGGAACGTTCAGCTTATTACGAATCTGATTTTTGCCTGGTGTTGTACTTATTTAAATCACACTGACCTCCCCCAGTGGAATGTAAGCACATGTATTCATCCTTGTATTTCTCCTATACTACACTTAGCGTATTGTAGAGCAGGGGCTCATTAAATTAAGGAGAAAAAGAATTTCAGAAGCAGCAGGAAGACAATAAAAATGAAGATCTTTGTTTCACCATAAGAAGCAATATAGAACTGGCTGAGGGCTAAATAAATTACTCTTGTCTAGTTGTGTTTCTCTAACTGAAAACAGTTTCCCCACAGTTGGGACTGGGGAAGGGTGGGAAGTGTGTCAGGGAGTGGATGTTCAGAATAGTTATGGAATTAAGAGTGGGAAGAACTTTTTCTGTGGCAAAACCTCAAGCTGGGAAAAAAAATACTTTAAGTACATTTGTCTTTTGGATAAAGAGAAGATAGATATCCCTAATGCTAATTTGACTTATTCTGTGGATAATATATGGTATGCACCAGAGATTTTTAAACATGACTCTACAATAAAATCACTAAAAAAATGTGTGGGCTTATTGAAAAGATATTCTCAGGTTCACCCTCTGGAGATTCTGATATTCTTGGTCTGAGTAGAGCTCTGAAATCTATATTTTTATTACATTTCCCACAACACATTAAGATCTTAGAGGAAAGTTTCTCCTCCTATTGATCTTTCTAATCCCAGGTCTGGCATGCATACTGAATTAATTAGTAATGTGTTCACCATGTAATATCTATCCCTTGCCTTCATAAATGGAAATTTATCAATAAAAATAGTTTAATCTAATTTCACCTTGTTTTCCTTTAAATAAATCCTCACTATGCGAGTACTATATATATCTAATATACTCCTCATCCCACCCGATAAATGGAAGACTTAGAGAATGGCCAAATAAGGCTCTCAGCTAAGAAAAAAATCAGTAGCAAAAAAAAAAAAAAAAAAAAACCATGTAAGTAACTGTTTCTTATGGACAAGCTATTAGTAACAGCAGCATGTATAAGAGAATACTGTTAGAGGCTGCTGGGAAGATGGCAGAGTAGGAGGACCCTGGGCTCACCTCTTGCCGCGTGGCCACCTAGAGAGCACCCACATCGGCATAACCCAGAAAGCAGCCCAAAAACGGGCAGAACAGACTCTCCGCAGCCCGGCATAGACAAGAGGCCACCGAGCAGCAGATCCACCCTCTCCGATTGCTCTCGGCAAGATCCCATCAAAGCGGTGTCACAAGCCTGGCAGTATGCCCACAGCCCAGGCAAGGGTCAACACCACTCCAAAGCGAGTCCTGCTCCCAGGAGAGGGGAAGATAACCACACACCAGTCTGACTGTGACCCCAGCAGTGGGCTGGGGGAACAGGCAGCTGGTCTGACTGCAGGCCTCACCCACCAACAAAAGCTTCTCAGGGGACAACACAGGAAAAGTGTCCTGCAGTTTGGTGCTACTTCATCTCTGGCAAACACCTGGTCTGAGTCAACTCAAGCCCAAGGCAGCCCCAGACCAGCCCACTAACACCACGGGGACCAGACCCTGCCCACAACAGGCAGAGAGCCATCACAGGCTGGACTGAAGGCAAACACATCCCAGCCACAATAGTAGCACACCCCTGGAGCAACACACAGAGGAGACACTCCCTGAAGCACCATTTTCTGGTGAAAAGGAGACACTGCGCTGCAGGACCTCTTCTTCATAAAGCCACTACTTTCAAGTGCGGGAGACATAGCTGACCTTTGCTAACACACAGAAACAGAGACAGCAATAGACAGAATAAGGAAACAGAGGAATATGTCCCAAATGAAAGAGTGGAACAAATTCAGAGCAGGAGACCAGCGAAATGGAGATAATATGTCTGATAGAGAATTTAAAGTAATGCTCATAAAGATACTCACTGGACTTGAGAAGAGTGTAGAACCTCCATGAGACCCTCCACCAAGAGACAGGAGACATAAAAAAAGAACCAATTAGAACTACTAGACTCACTAAATGGAAATAAAAATAGACTGCCAGGAATGGCCAGCAATCCCCGTACCAATGGATGAAAGATGACTCCAAACTTTGCCGTGAAAGAGAAGAGAAGGCAAGGGGGTCAACGCTCAGAGACGAAGACCCTTTGTTCTTCTTTGCTCCTGCTTTTATTGGTCCTTCAGGATAATCACAAATCCTTATCACTGTGTCTCAAGCACGTGATGTGTGACAAGGGGTCTGACTGAAACTAGGAGGATCTGTTTATGGGAAAGATAGGATATGCTAACCTGCGTGTTCTGCTACACATAGCCTAAGGGACAATGCACACATCTCTTACATCACAGGGCGGCTGTTTGGGCTAAGAGAGCTTCGGGGAGGGCAACTCCCCTCGGCATTCCAACGGCAGAGTGGTCACACGGCCCGGCATTCCAAAGGCCCACGCCTTCTCCGAAACCCTCCCTTGCCCTCAGTGGCCTCCGTGTTACATTTTAGCAAGCCAGGTATTATGGATGATTTCATGCTCTACATTAACCAACATCTCCCCCTTTTTGTTTCTTTAAAGCGGCAGCAAGTAGCTCTTGAGATAGTTGTGCTGTGTAGATACGCTTCACATCTCCGGCAGTGGATCGGGCATTTATTCCAATTTTGCAGACTATCGTGAGAAGAAAAACAGTAATTATTATTACAATAGCAACTCCTAAGAATCCCCATTTTGTGGAAGAGAACCATGTGGCTGGGTTAAGCCACTGCAGATTGTTGGAAAAGAGATTGCCAAGCTTCTGTATGAAGCTTATGAGTCTCCACTGCCATCAATGAGGCGAGGATCTGATTCTTTAGCTGCTGAACTTCAAAAGTTAAATTACCATGGAGTGATCCATGCATTTGTTTCTTTATCTTTTCCCAATCATGTATGGTCTGGTTCCAGGGCATGGGGGTAATACAGATGGATCTGTGAGCCCAGTCACATTAGAGGACTTGCCGGTAGGCTAAGGCTTCTTGTTTTTCCTCAAGATATTCAATAGCAGCTTCCATTAGTTGAAGACGTCCTAATATTTTTTGATCGATAGTTTGTTGAAGTTGAAATTCCCTTGTGGTATTAATAGCCAGCTGATCCACAAAGGCAGCAGTTTGAACCGAGTGAGAAAGAGAGGCACCGGCCACGCTAGTGGCAGTAATAACTGAGAGAGCCAGTAATGCTGGCAATGAGTGGACCCAGAGAAGCACTTGGGGTGTCTGATGTCAGATAATGCCTGATTCAGAATGCTCATGGATTTGGGTTCTTCCCAACCTCTGGTAAGATTAACAGGGACAGTAGCATTGTTGAAAATAGGAAAAGGGGCATCCACCCAAGCAACAGGTTTCCAGAGGGGGGATTTACAACACAGGCCCAATAAAAGGACGCAAAGCACCTAAGCAGCAGCAGCAGGGCAAGAATACATACCATGGTAGAACCGGTGTGAAGCACAGGTACCATGGCCAAGAACCGGTTTACCGGTCTGTTGTCGAATCTCCTCGGCTTTCTGGGTTGTCTTCTTGAGGTCTCCCCAGGTCATGAATTTGGCCTTGTGGGTCCTGGGGAGGCGCATGATGGGCGGCTGTGTTTCTTCTAGATTCCGGTGACTCATCTGACGGACTGGATTCTGGACATGCCCGGCCATGGTAATGTTTAACATTTCTAGCAGGGATGCACACTGGTCAGTCCTTAGCGGAAACCCAAGCATAACCTCGTTGCCATGTTACGAGTTCTACTGGTCCCTGCCAAATACCTATGTTGGGGTCCTTTCAGAGTACTTGGGCTTGTGTTTTTGACGGGGAATGAGGTTTAAAATGTTTTTCTTTGGCTGGAGTTTCAAAATCAAAATTTAAATTAAAAAGATTGAGAGTAAGCAATGCTTTCTGTAATTGTGCTATAGGACCCGTATCTCCCCCTTTTTGTTTCTGTATCATGCATTTAAGGGTAGAATGTGCTCTCTCAATAATAGTCTGATTATGACTGATTTGTTTCTGAATAGCTTGCTGTAATTTATTGAGAAATTTGATAAAGGGTTCTTGGGGGCCCTGCTTAAGAGACAAAAGAGCCTTGAGGAGTGCCCTGATCAGGGATCCATTCCCAAGCTCATTTTGCACAAGGAGAGTATTGTTCAAAGACTTGATGGTCCATAAGAAGTTGTCATCCTACATCTGCATATGGACCTCTCCCCTGAAGTATATTAGCCACTATAGGAACTCCTGCTAAGGGACTGAGCAGCTTATTGTTCACATAAATCATATTTAGTACGCCAGACCAAATACTGAGGGGCCGCAAGTACTGCTTTACATAAATGCTTTGTTTACAAATGAATATTTTATCACATTTTTGTAAGTCGTTGGTATCTTAAGAGAAAGTTTCCTTGATCTGGAAGAGCAAACATTGGAGAATCAGCAATGTTTTAAGTAAGAGTCACAAAACTGTAACAATCTTTTCGTTCATTTAGTCCCATGTTACTAATTCTTGTTTAATTTGAATGCAGTTTTAGTTCTGGGAGTTTTTACCCATTTCAGTTTTTTAGATTTTTAAAGATATCAAAAACCTGTATTTGTCCTAAGTCCTTTATATGAACTTCCTTGAAGATGAACCTCATTTTGTAAGAGAATAAGAACAATTATAAATGACAAAAACTCAGAAATGGACATTGTTAATGATCTGAGAATTCTTTATAGCCAGAATATAGAGTGCTGATGACCTTATACCAGAAGGTAACATACCAAACAAACAAGCCTAATTAGTCAATGAGACTTTGTTCATGATTTAAATCTTGGGGAAGTTTATTAAAACCTTAGAAAGGTTTAAAGCACGTGCCTAAATAGGATTAGGGATCGTCAAAGACTTGATAGAGGCAAAACATAGAAACTGGTTTTCTGGACAGGCAAAGAGAAAAAAACCTTTGTTTACATTTTCTTATCAAGAGCAGACCAATGATTCAAGAAAACTTTTGTCTTCTGAATAGAGAGAGAATTTCAATCTTATACTACTATACCTTTAAAATCTCTTCATTTTAATCTTAGTCTGTCCTGACCACAACTAAAATTCCTTTCCAAAGATTCCTTCACAAACTTTTTACAACTTTCTTTAGCACCCAGATTTTGTCCCAAGCCATTTCTTTCCAAACATCCAATCTCATTTAGGACAAAATTACCTTCTTTTACCTTCAACAAAAATGTATTTCCATTCCTTATATCTTTCTTACATATCTCCTACTTTCCTACATACTGAGTTGCCGAATTTTGCACTCTTAGAAATCTTAGTCTCCAGTGAAGACTAAGTAGTAACCAACTGTAAACTGTTACACCAGAATTCTTTACATGGCAATTTTTGAATCATCTTTTTTGCTAACAAACTGCAACAGAGATAACATGAGCTTATTTGACCTTTAGTAAGCCTCGACAGAATAAAAGTTTTACATTTAATGCTGATAACCTGACATGTCTATCTTAAACTGACAAACTTAACATAGTTTAAGTACCTAATTATGTTCTACCTGGATCCTCCCCATTGTCAATTTTTACCTGAGACACTGGTGGGGAATTCTAGAGTGGGTAGTGTTAGGTCCAGGGGGTGCTCTTCTTGCTCCTTGGGATGGTGGGGGTAGGAGAAGCCATGGTTCCTGAGTCACTGAGAATGGTCTAGGAGCCAGTTATGTAGGCCACACCCAAAGTGGTGCAGAAAGAGAAGGAGGAGGGGAAAACAGAAGAGGCAAAGTGTTGCCAAAAGCAGAGAAAGAGTTCCCAGTTCTAGAGTTCATGAGCTCCAAAAGAGGAAAACAGAGGTGTTTTCCCACCAACAAGGGGGAATAGGTAGTCTTATGTCAGGCCAGAGAAGACAGAAACAAAGGGAGTTTTGGCAGCTGCTTGGGAATATTCCTTAGTCCCTGTCCCGAGGCAGAATAACCACAGTTGGCTCCAATTATAGCTATTAACCTGGGAAATGAGTAAGGGAGAAGCTCCCACATCTATTAAGAGCAGTGAGAGAGACAAGAGTCCCCTTTGTCTGGGATGGCCTGTGTTTCCTCCAGTAACCTGGGTTTACTCGGAGGAGACCTATTTAGATAATTATCATCCAATATGTCAGGAGGGAGTTCACTAGCCAAATATGTTCTGCAAGAGGCCGTTTGGGTGCTGGTATAGAGCAATGAAGGCCTAGGTACGAGCAATGAAGGTACCCTAGGTCCATTTGCCTTTTCCTACTGAAGAGATCTAACTGATAGATCCCACTGAGGCCATGCAGTGTTACAGGAGATCAATCCTTTCCTAAATTTTGCAATCTGGATTGTTTCCAGTGGGTTAAAAGGCACCCCAAGGGCGAGTCCTTGGAAACTGAACAAAAGAGAAGGTTCATTACCTAGAAAATCCCCCTGACTCCTGGGTGGCATCCCACGGGGATGTCAGAGATTCCTCGTGTCAAAGCGACCCCCGACCAAAATCGCTATGACCACCACCACTGATATAGGCTCTTGTAGGAGGGAGGCCTGCCCTCCTCTCTGTGTCCCCATTGCATTCTAGACTACGATGGGTGTCGGTGTGCCTTAAAGGTTGTGCTGTGAAGGTCATGCCTTATTTTATCTTGCTTTGAAGGTCATGCCATTTTTAACCCACAGAAAAACACCAGAAGTTTTACAAGGGGAAATTTTCCAATTTTGTAGATTAAGTAGTTAGTAGAGGACATTGACGGAGAACAGTAAAGATAGAAATCTATCATGGTCTAAGCAACATTCCAACACATATAGTCTTTACAGCCAACTTCCCTAGGAAACGGTCCCCTCTAAGTATCGCTTGCCAGATGTAGCCCCCAGTAAGGATCGACTAAGTGAGGGGTGAAAGGGGGAGAAGGTGGTGGAATTTCCTAGTCGGGGGGGGGGGAGGAGGGCGTTCTTCCCCTTTGTTGGATCTAACTTGAGGAGTTAAAGAGCTAATTTGGGGAGCTGAAGGAGTCATAGGTTCCCCTTCTTTTTCTTTAAAGATGTTTGAGGTGTCCATCAGTATGTAAAGGGGCCAGGGCAGACCTGACTAGACCCCACATAGTAAGCGAAGCAAGGGACACCTTTTTACCTTGTTTATGGCAACATTTCAAGTTCTTTCCAATTCTTTCCCATACTTCTAAATCTAAAGTTCCTCAGTCAGGGAACCACGGGTTCTGTTCAATAACAACCTCTAACAAACTGTGAAGTTGGTCCTCCGTTACAGAGGCCCCACTCACCTTAAGGAGCGTTTCTCATTTATAGTAGCACTGTTAGCCTTTAAAAGTTGCTTTAAAACCTTAACATATTGTCTCTGTTTGAGAGAGAGGCTTTGCCCCCTATCTGCAGTTCTTAGAGAATTTTTTAATTCTGTAAAAACACCCAAGCCTGAAACTTCCCCGAACTTAGCCGTGAGCCAATGCCGACTTACCGTGTGCAGACTTTTCGTCTTGGGGTGGGGGGTGGGGGGTCTGTACGGTGTACGTTTCAAGAGGATCACATCAGGGTCACCACTTGCCGGGAATCCCTGCACCAACGGATGAAAGATGACTCCAAACTTTACCCTGAAAGAGAAGAGAAGGCAAGGGGGTCTTTGCTCTTCTTTGCTCCTACTTTTATTGGTCCTTCAGGATAATCACAAATCCTTATCACTGTGTCTCAAGCACGTAATGTGTGAAAAGGGGTCTGACTGAAACTGGGAGGATCTGTTTATGGGAAAGATACGATATGCTAATCTGCGTGTTCTGCTACACATAGCCTAAAGGACAATGCACACATCTCTTAGATCACAGGGCGGCTGTTTGGACTGAGAAAGCTTCGGGGAAGGCAACCCCCTCGGCATTCCAACGGCAGAGTGGTCACACGGGCCCCGGCATTCCAAAGGTCCACGCCTTCTCTGAAACCTTCCCTTGCCCCCAGTGGCCTCCGTGTTACATTTTAGCAAGCCAGGTATTATGGCTGATTTCATGCTCTACATTAACCCCAACAAAAGACCACCTGGAATAAATAGCAAACAAGAGGAAGTAGAAGAATGGATCAGCCACCTAGAGGACCGAGTAATGGAAAGTAATCAAGCTGAGCAGATGAGAGGGGAAAAAAATGCGCAAAATGAGAACAGAGCCAGGGAACTCAGCGACGACACTGTCAAGTATAACAGTCGCACGATGGGAAACCCAGAAGGAGAAGAGCAAGAAAAGGGGGCAGAAGGTTTGTCTGAAGAAATAATAGCTAAAAACTTCCTGAATCTGGGGAAAAAAAGAGAAATCCAGATCCAGAAGGCACAGAGAGCCCCCAACAAAACCAACCCAAAGAGGTCTGCACCAAGACATCAAGTAAATAAGATGACCAAAAGTAGTGATAAAGAGAGAATTTTAAAAGCAGCAAGAGAAAGGAAAGCAGTGACATACAAGGGAAGCCCCATACAGCTATCAGTAGGTTTTTCAGCAGAAACTCTGCAGGCCAGAAGGGAGCGGCATGATCAATTCCAACTGCTAGGAAGAAAAAATCTACAGCCAAGAATACTTTATCCAGCAAGCCTTTCATTTAGAATAAAAGGAGAGATAGAGTTTCCCAGAAAAACAAAAGTTAAAAGCAAGACCAGCCATGTCCCTGTCACACATGATGCCATCGGCCCATGGGTCCCAAATTCCCAGTCCAGCCCCCCCCGCCCGAGTCAGCATGCACAGCCTGCCACCTGCTCAATGCCAAGTCAACACGCCTTCACCTCAGATTGCCAGGGGCTCAAACTGGCACTATTCCCTTCAAATTCCAGCCCCTATGCTCAAGTATGTGCACAAAAGTGGGCATAATTATAACAGCAGAATGAAGCAACCCAAACGGTAACACTATATCTATGGAATATAGAATGGTTAAAAGGAGTATTCTAGGCTGAGAACATCTCCAACAAGCACATCAAAGAACAATACATACAGCATGATTCTGGTTAGTAAAAAACAAACCTGGGAAGAATAAAACAATGAAATCAGAGAGTGAGACAAACCATAAGAGAGTCTTAAGCACTGGAAAGAAACTGAGGGTTTGTGGAGGCAAGGTGGGGGGGGGGGATGGGGTAACTGGGTGATGGGCATGAAGGAGGGCAGGTGATGTAATGAGCACTGGGTGTTCTATGCAATTGATGAATCACTGAACTCTACCTCTGAAACTAATCATACACCATATGTTAATTGAATTTAAATTTTAAAAAAAAGGAACATCCCCCCAAAAAAGAAAGACAATATTGTTTCTATGCTTTGGACTTTCAATTTATAATTCTGTTTTTTTCATTTACCTTAAATACTATAATAGATCAATTGATTAATTGTTCAATCAATAGAGATAGAGAGATAGATATTAAAAAATAAAGATAGAGACAGAGAGGTAGTAAAAAATCTTGGAATTTAAAACATATCACACAAAAATCCAATTACTATAAAAAAGAGGGACGGGATACAGATTTTCCAGTGTAAATTCTTCATCTGTTGTTCTTACCTTAAAAGTAATAATGCCAATTCTTGGCATATAATTGTGTGGTTCTGATTCAGATGATAATACAATCAAGGTGGTTTCAGAGCTCATGAGCTTCTAAGTTAGAGCATCATCTTTGTTTAGCGATTTAAATCAAAAGAGTACAAGACATTTTTAAAGACAGGTAAGAACAGGAAAATTGTTCCAAAGCTCATTTTATGATAGGAGATAGCAGAAAAGTTTGGAGTCCACACATTACCCACAAATGTTGTGACATAAGAGTTTCAATGAAAGTAGTCCTTGGATAGTTCTATTCACACCACACCAAAGCTTTCAAAAGTATTCATATAACATTACCACCCACATTTCCTTAATTCCAAGATATACACTCTTAATTCTCTCTCTCTCTCTCTCTCTCTCTCTTTCTCACACACACACACACACACACACACACACACACACCCCTTTCTAAGGAGAATACATTTTATAAATGATAGGTATATTTAATGTAGTTTATTTCCCACAAAAAGTATTAATAAGTCAAAGATACTTTTTGCAAATGATGGCATATTAGGATTAACATACTGCATCTGAGTTCCAAATTTGGTTAATGTTTGTTTTTTCTGTTTAATTGAAACTGTCCTCTATTAATGCTATGAGTCTCAGCCTAGTGAAAGAGGAAATTTCTTGGAAGTCAAGAGAAGAACCAGGGGAAATATCAAGATGATATCACCTGTGCCCTTAGACCAATGGCAATTAATGTAACAAGTTATTGGACAATCCAAAGGTCACAACTGTTTCATTACTTCATTCAGTTCCCATACAGTCAGAAGAATATTTCCCTTCCCTCCTAAATTAACAAAAACTGACCAAAACCAGAAAAGTAATAAAAATAAGTTGGAAGAAGAAAATTGAACAGTTCTAAAATTAACCAACGTAGGTCCCATATTCATCTTTCCAGAGAAAAGAACAAGTATTTTATGGGTGTGCTGGAACCTACTCTTATGGACTCCCTAAAGCTGACTGCGAAATTTTCAGAATTTTGTGAGCCAGTTGTTAAATTGTTGGTAGCTTGAAATTGGCCATAGTGGAAACATCTCCAACATGGAAATCAGTAAATGCTACAAATCAGAGCTTTTTGTTCCCCCAGAGAGCCAATTTGCCTGCAAAGCACATGCAAAAACATGCTATCCTAGAATGTTTGCATTTTAGGAAAAGGTAAAAACTATCTCTTTTACTGAAAAATATTTGCTTTAGGACAACTGTTTCTCTTTTTCAAAATTTATTAACTTTTTATGTTTCCATTTTTAGAAATTATCTGAAAAACATATGAAACTCTATTGATGAAACAGAATTATCTTTTAAAACAATATTTTAGATAAAAAACAAATTGACCTAGTTCTGACCTAGCCTCAGCAACGCAATGTCATTTTAAAATATTTGATTATCAATATTTCCAAAGACATAAGAAGTCGTCTTACCCTAAAGCCAACAAAAGCTATTGACCTAAATTAAAATTCAATTATACACACACACACACACACACACACACACACGCTGACATGGGCCATACTGTTCCAATCCAAACAGGGTGATTATTATCCACAAAGAAGGCACCCCTCTGGGTGTCTGAAATCCACAGGGAAGACAGCAGGGCTCCCAGCAGGCATAACCCATCTAAACATTGTCTCCCTGTAGATTCCACAAAGTACAAAACAATATTCCCTCACAGTTGAAATCTGACTGCCTGTTCCAATGAAAACACAGGCTTCTGTGAACCCTGAATTGGGGATAAAGGATAACATATCTGATTTTACCTAAGATGCTTATAATTGTCGTATGTGAATACTTTGAGAAAAAAATTTAAAGTTTTTTTTTAAACCAAAATACTTAAAGCATTAAATTTACTCCAAGTAAGAGTCATGACCATCAGGTTTTTTTATTATTTTCATAAATATTGAAGAATATATTTCTTGGGGGCATATTAGTATTCATAAAATTGTTTCTGATATTGAGAATTGACCTGGTCTCAGTTAATCTGATTAAAGCAAGGCAATCTGTCCACCATATTGGAAGAAGGCCGTGGCCAATGATATCACATAAATAAAATATACGAAAGAAAAAGCCCTTATAAACCCTTCATAAAGCTTAAAGGCTGTAATCAAATCTTAGTAGCAACATCAAGCAAAATCTCATTCCTAAGCAAAGGCAATGAGAATGCCCTCTCAGAGGGAACTCCAATATTCTAGTATACCTATTCTGTTAGGAAAGGAGGCATATTTACAGAATAAGTAAAGGTCTTGAAGGTTAAAGGTACTGGATGACCTATCCCCACTTCAGTTTTCTCTTTAACTCTGACTTATTTTTAAACCATGAGTTTTTAAATTTAACTCTGTCTTAGTTTGGTCGTGAATACTAAATACCCATAGCCAAAAGTCTGCTCTCATCTCACGTATACTAGCTTTCTGGCTGTTCCTGAAATACTTCCTTTTCTCGTCCATCTCAGAGCCTTTGCATTTGCTACTTCTTCTATGTGGAATGCTTTTCTCCCTGGGATCGGGATGTCTCAGTCCCTCACTGCCTTCAAGCCTTTGCTTAAATACCACCCTGTGAGCGTACTCTTCCAATAGAAAAGAGCAAATTACATTCTCTTCCTCTACACAACATTTCTTGTTTCTCTTAGCCTTCCTCCATAGCACTTACCATCACCTAATATAGGATATACAAGTTTTTAACATTTTTGTTGTCTATTTATTGTCATTTGAGCAGGAATCATTATCTGTTTTATTCACCGCTATATCCTGAGCACCTAAAGCAATGCCCACATGTAGTGGTAGCTTAATTAATAAATCCTCAATAAATGAAAAAAACCACAGGGTCAGAAGGAACCCAAATGTTCTCTGATAGCTTCAGCATTAATTTATTGCAAAACTACAACTAGAATTCCTGCAAACAAAAAACCTTGTGTTTAAACACAGTAAATACTATTTCTGCACAACCCTTTTATTGAATCTTTATAATTTTATTATTCTAGTATAAGGAGGAAAAGGTTTTTTAATATCACCAAAAGAAAGCTCTTTACAATTTTACTCTTTTTAGTATTCAAACTATAGGAGAACAACAACAACAAAAAATTCTATGGGTCAAGTCTTTACAAGGTGGAAAAATTAAATCAACAGAACCTTATAAATAGTGAATTTGTTTTTCCATTAGAGAAAAATGTAAGTATTTTACAAGTATAAATTGAACATCAATCTATAGTTTGATTCCCAGTTTCTTAAAAGGAAAAGCATCTGAATTATATATGTAGCCCACAATGATGTTTGAGAATTTTGTTCTCATAGACTAACTTCTGAAGGGGATAATAAATATTTCTAGAAGATAAGATTAACCACTGTTACCAGAACACTTTCTGTTTCAGGACCTGTACTCGCATTAACCACTATCTTACAGTTCCACAGGGTAAACTTTTCTTTCCCATTTTTATAGATGTAAAAAAAAAAAAAAAAACCAAAACCAAAAAAAACAGAGGGACTAGGATTTTTGCATTGATTTAATGTTGAAGTTGTCAGAGAACATTTGGGTTCCTTCCAAACCTGTGTTGCTGTGATGAGCACTGGGTATTTTATGTAAGTGATGAATCACTAAATCGTACACCTGAAACAAATATTGCACTATCTGTTACCTAGCTGGAATTTAAATAAAAACTTGGAAAAAAGGGGGGGAAAAAGATTTATTAATTGAGCTGTCACTACATGCAGACGTTGCTTAGGCACTCAAGGGTGAATAAAACATAATGATGCTGACAAAAATAAATTACTGAGTAAATAAATAAATTGTGGGGGGAGTGAAAAATCTTTCTTACAGAAGAATTCAGAATAATTTATGTAGAGCTTAAGTCCCTAACCTTGAATATGGGCTACACTTACTTTCTTCCAAAGAGTATGGAAAAGGCAGAGAGGAGGAAGAGTAACCTTACAGGGGAGAAACCTGGCAACACTTTCCTAGCGAGGTGATCAAGGTGAAACCATCAATAAGTCATGCTGATAGCATGTATACTTGATATGACGTGATGAGAATGCCGCTTCACCTCTGCGGTCCTCCTCCAAAAACATATAACCCTAGGCTAATCATAAGGCAAACTTTAGACAAATCTAAATTGATAGACAGTATACAGAATATCTGAAAAGTACTCCTCAAAGATGTCTAGGTCCTCACAAACAGAGAAGTCAGAGAAACTGTCACAGAAAGCTAGGGAGGCATGACAACTAAATATAAACTGCATCTGAAATAGAAAACAAACATTAGGGAAAAATTAGTCAAATTCAAATAAAGTGTAGAGTAGAGTTAATAATAATAATATATTAATTTTGGCCCTTTAGTTGTGACAAATGTACCACAGTAATGTAAAATAGTAACAATAGGGAAAACTGGGGAAGGGATAAATAGGAACTTTCTGTACATTTTTACAACTTTTCTGTAACTCTAAAACCATTTTAAAATAAAAAGTTCTAAAATATATATATTCAAAGTATTAAACAAAAATGCAAAAGGACATACATAGTCCCATTCCTGACCAAGCCATTTACCACCCCCCAACAACAACAAAGTGATATGTATATAGCCCAAGATATTCAAACTGGAACCATCATGGATGGTGGTTTGCCTTGGACGAGTGGGGATGACTCTTGGCTGAGCATTAGTGAGAAGCTGGAAAATGTAATTACCTGGATGAAAGATACTGGTTTTTCTAATTTCAGGGATGGATAGGAGCTTCGGCATCTCAGCTGAGCTCTGGAGCAACAGGGAAGCTCTCTTTTTTATGAATCAGAAGAGGCTCATTAAGAATTTTTTGTTACTTGAGGTAAAAATCAAGAAGGGGTTACTTTGGAGTTGTTGGGACTAGAGTCCAAAAGAGGGTAGCTCTGGCAGGGAAGACAATTGCTAGAGAGCTCTCAGGATCTGGGGGCAGAAAAGCTTGTCTGCTCAAGGGAATGGGGCTCTGAGTACTCTGAGGGAGAGATTCCTGAATGACAGAGACCAAGGTCTCATAGACATTGTAGTTTATGGGGTTTTGTTGTTGTTAATTAAATTTCTCTCTCAAACCCATATTAAGAATGTATGCAAGTTAGGATATATTTTTTCCCATGTGGGAGAAGCCAGTGAATTCTTACCCCCTCACAATGTAAATTTTCAATCTGTGTCACTGAAATCTTGAATGTAAGGAATCAAGTATAATTTTCAACTTGGAAGAAGCCGACAAGGAAATGAGGACAATAGGAAACAGCATTATGAGGAGTAAATTCAATTTTTGCCTTGATTATTTTGTATCTCTTGCCATATCTACACTGATCAAAAGAAGAAATGAAAACAACTTTTTTGGTTTGAAAATGAGGTCTGTCCTTCTGAAAAAGAACCTAAAGGAGACACATGCTTCAAGCAAAATAAAGAGTATGTACCCTTCTATTGGGCTCTGGTCACTTACTGCCCTTACGTATGATTGCCTTCCCCTGGTGTAATAATTTATTGCCTATTAGTTCACTATTTTGCAGGCCCTCCTTTCTCTCTTTGGCTGCATGGGTGACTCTATTAGTGGTAATGAACTGTGTCGTGGGTAATCACACCATCAAGACCCATTTACCTTAAGCCCCAAGCTTGAAACCTTCTCAGCACTCAATCCTGCAAAGAGAAAAAGAGCAATGACCTGCAAAAATAGAGACCTGAGAACCTCTGGAGATATTAAGTTTAAGCTTAATAGTGAGTCATTAATAAATAAGATGCAGTATAATTATCAATATGAACCACATTTAATAATTAATACCTTGCAAACAAAAGAGAAATGAAATACCGAGTAGAATTAGACAGAGGTTATATTCAGTTCCCCTTGAAGATCCTGCTTTGAAGGAGAAATCACAAACTGTTTAAAATTATGAAAGAGTCATCTCCCCAAAGCTCACATAGTGAGCCACTTAGCAAATAGGCTTCCTAACACTCATCCATCTGTGCTCTTACAAGCTTTACCCATGCTTAATTCTAAAAGTACAACTCCTCCCATTTAATTACAACATTTCACCTTTCACTGAAGTATCGAAAGGTTTTGGTGGAAGTGTGTGATTTATCAAAATGAGCAGCAAAAGTAGTTAAATACAATCTCTTTCATATGTCATTCTTATTATATAAAATTCTTAGGCTAGATTTTGTTGGCAGTAACCTCTGGTTTCTGCTGACAATCCCAATTTTTGATGACCTATACTTTGTTGAGTAAGGGAAAGGAACTAATAATTACTGAGCATTCACCAAGGTAGATGGACTATCACACTGGTTATCTGATATAATTCTCTAAACAAGCGTATGAGATCAGGCTTATTAATACCAATTAATGATCCAAAAGTTTCAGCTAAGAGAGGCCAAACCACTAACTCAAGATCAAAAATGGTGGATTGGGAATTTGGCTCCTGATCTTTCCAATCCCAAAGTCTACATTTTTTCAATTATGGATCCTAAATATATCTATAAACAGAATATGAAGGTCTCTTGGATGCTTTGTAACTGACTGTATCTAAAGTAATGTTATGGTTATTTATATAACATTTTATCAATGCCCCATAATATTTAGCAGTTTGTCAACAGCTGGGAGAACAAAAGATCATAGCACTTTCCAAGTTGAGGTCGCTGATTCAGAAAGAAATTCAGTCATTGTCCAGCACTCCTAGCCAATCAAGCAGTGATGAAGGGAGAGAAACAGCCTTTTACCATCACTCATAAACCCAGCCATCTCACTACCCTGGCCTCTGCTCCAGCTCTACCTGGAGTTGGAGGGGAAGGTTACGATTTCTTTCCATAATTTTCAACCTAGCACAAGCAATTTTAACCCTGGTCATGAAATATGTTCATTTTGCCCTAGAATGAATGAAATCAGAGGTGCCTCAGGATGTGTTACAGGGTATCCAAATGTAATGTATTTCTTTTTTTCACTGCCTTGTACTAGAAGACCAAACAATTCCCAGGATCTGAGAATTTCTTAGGAATGGAATGTTAGTTTAGTCATGAATCAATAACTTTATCATCTATGATTTCAGTGACCCCAATCCCACTTTCTCTCAGACAGCATCTCCTGGGGTACTATAAACACAAATAGGTATTCCATGCTTTTGAAATTGAATAAACGCATTTGTTTTTTTAGATTTTGTTGAAAATATTCATTAACTTCTGCTCACATTGCCTAAATCTTACAGTCAAATTTTACTGAAAACAATTTTTTTAGCTTAAAGATTAGGAATTTATTTCTCACAATTATGGAGGCTGCGAAGGTATGAGCCAATACAGTTCCTGATAAGAGCTTTCTTCCCGGCTTGCAGACAACTGCCTTCCATGTTCTCACATGGCTTCCTTCATTCTTGTGCATGGAGAGAGAGGGATCAAACACTCCGGGGTGTCTTCTTACAAGGACACAAATTCTATTCGATCAGGTCTCTACCTTGTGGCTTCATTTCACCTTAACTACTTCCTCAGAGGCTCTGGGTTGATTTAGGGCAGGGCAAATATTGGTCTTGGTGTGTGAGCATTTGATAAGAAGGTGGATGGAGCTATAGACTTGGGATTGCTTGCTTTGCATATAAAAGATGAGTTCTGGGGCCCCTGGGTGGCTCAGTCAGTTAGGCGTCTGCCTTCAGCTCAGGTCATAATCCTAGGGTCCTGGGATTGAGCCCCGCGTTGGGCTCCCCGCTCAGCAGGGAGCCTGCTTCTCCCTCTCCTCCCCACTCATGCTCTCTCTTGCTATCTCTGTCTCACTCTCTCAAATAAATAAATAAAATCTTTTTAAAAAAATGAATTCCTAGGAAAATTGTTATTATCTACAAGAATTAGATGAGAAAAAGCCTAATTATCCTGGAGAAGACCCCAAACATTTAAGAATTGGTAGTATTTCTGAAAATGGGTGTGAAGGTAGAGATAAAAACAGAAGGGCCAACTGAATATCTATTTAAAGAGTATTTAGAGCCCCAAATCCCCTCCTGTCTCAGCTAACACATTTTTAAGGTTATAATGATGATGATGATGACAATAATAATATTAATAATAATAGATAATAGTAAAATAAATTATCCTAAACAAGTTTTTTTTTTACTTAAAAAGTTTTAATACTTACATATTAGAAAAAGGACCCAACGTTTATTATAGTCAATGATTTCTCTCATGCTGAGCTCAACAATATAAGTAAGCCTTACATTTTAGAAATACCCTTGTCACAAGGGTCAAACAGGCAATTAGCATCATCTATTATGATTAGAAGGAAAATAAAAGACAAACACAATTACCACAGGACACACAAACTTGGCATCAGCTTGTCAAAAAGAAGTCATCTATTCAAACAGAATTGAATTCAGATATACCATATATGCAATCTCTCTTAAGAAGAGCTGCAAAATAACGAATTTACCTAATTTCAGGAAATGTCCTCACTGCTATTCAAACTCTAGCCATCTTTCAAAGCTCAAGTCATCACATTTCCTTCCTAAAGCCATTGGCTCCTACTCTGATTCTTTCTCCATCTCCTAAACTCTTTTAAATGATGGGTATTAAGTAGGGCACATATTGCATGGAGCACTGGGTGTTATATGCAAACAACGAATCATGGGACACTACATCAAAAACTAATGATGTACTATATGGTGACTAACATAACATAATAAAAAATAAATTAATTTTAAAAAAATGTAGGGTTGTGCCACACAAATTAACATACAGCCCAAGTTTATATTATATTGTAAGATGACACAAAATATCTTTGCAGATCATTCTCATCTCTTACACAAGAAACTGAACCTCTTAAATGCACAAATTGTTCCTATATTTCTCCACTGTTGCTAGCAATGAGCTGGGCACATAATACACTCAACATGTGGTCATGAATTGACTACTGATCTGCTGATTTTCAATATAATGTCCTGTTATGGGCATGTTTTCATCTTTATTTGGTTGTAAATTCTTTATTTCCTTTTTTAAAGTTTCTATTTAAATTCCAGTTACTTCACAGTGTAATATTAGTTTCGGGTATACAATAGAGTGATTCAACCTTAAATACATCACCCTGTGCTCATCATGACAAGTATACTCTTTAATCTCCATCACCTATTTCACCCATCCTTCCTCCCTCCTCCCCTCTGGTAATCATGGGTTTGTTCTCTATAGGTAAGCATCTGTTTCTTGGTTTGCCTCTCTCTTTTTTGTTTCCCCCTTTGATTTATTTTCTGATCCTGACATTCAAATGTTACTTCCTTTCCTTTTCATCAATCCAAATGCTTCACATAAAATCTATCCTTAAATCCTGCCTCTTCCAAGAAGTCCATATGATGCCCCTGTGAGCAGCCATCTTTCTTTTAGCAGCTATAAGTTAAATATTGCTATCATGTTCTTAAACCCCTATTACCTCATGTTATTCTTCAGTATTTTCCATTGTATATCTTATTTTCCCAAGTAGATAATAGATTCCCTTAGCTCAGGGGATGTGCCTTCTACATTTTTTGTATCCTCCACAAAAATAAGCACATGAAATCTAAGGAAATACAGATTGCTTTGTTTCTGATTTATATGTTCTGTCACATTTTGTGGTCTCTTCTATCCTCAATTAGCTGATCCATCATAACCTTTTTTTTTTTCTGCAAAGAGTGTCTTTCACTTTACAACTTAGCCAGAAAAGGGATTTTATTAAAAAGCTCAGACTTCTTAATATGTGTCACCCATTTCTCTTAGATTTCCAATAAGGTGTTTTTAAGAAGCTCCCAACTCCTAAAGATTTTAAAGTTTTGGGTTTTTTTTAAACTTCTCATTTCAATTTTTCCAAGTCTTGGTCACAGTTCCTTTTCTAAAATTAAGTAAACAAATGAGAGACTTTTTCCCATTATAGCCAGAATATTTAGATACATTTAATTACGTTGTGATAATTACAATGAAGGCATTTGCCATGAATTACTGTATCATTTCCTTTCTGTTGCTTATATATGCTGACAGTATTTGTCCTGTGGCTTCCGAAAGTCTTATCCAGAGAAGTAGCCCTCTCACTAAATCATGAAATCACAGAGCCCTTATTTTTAAAAAGGTAACATTTTCTCCCATTTTACAGATCCATAGATAAATTATTACAGCGAATACATTTTTATTGTTAAATTAACTGTGTACTTATATAGGAAAGCACAAACTATCTTGAACTTCCTAAAACTATTAAAACTGGGGCAATAACTAAAAGTTTTATTTTTTATCTTAAAGAGGCCTCTGAAATATATTATTCAAAAATATTTAATCTTCATATATAAAGCAAAGGAAGAAAAAATAGAGTATGTATAAATGTTAGTGGGTATGAATTTTATTGGGATGGATTTATACATTTACCATCATCTGCCATAGAAATATCACTATTTAATATTTTAAGATCTTCAATAAGGAATTTGGATAATACATACACACACATGTAATTTTCAGTTCTTTAATCTAGGCAATTGAACTTTCATTTTTGTTTAAGGCTCGATCATAAACAAATACCTTTTGCAATCGCTTTAGTAGTTAAAACACATTTTTTTACTATCAATAACAGTGATTTATAGATTTATAAGCTTCTCTCCGTTGTAATGGTACTTGTTTTACAAATAATATATGCTTTCCTCAAAGTAATTATAACTCTAAAAGAAAAAAGTATGAAGTTATTTTTAAAAATACAGAGAGTAGAGAATTTTGAAAAATAGAAGATAATATTGAGAGGAACAGATGTTGCAAATAAAATACATTTTTCATAATTAACTATGAAATATGAATCAAAGGCTTCTTTGAGTACCTTCATTTATTTTTAAAAAATGGAGTTTTCATCTATGTGGAGAGAGAGACTGCATTGTAATAGGTAAACACGTCTGCCTACTTTTCAGCTGCCAGCCCAATCCCCTTCTCTTCACAGTCGTCTCTTCCCTTCAGTGTCAGCTCTCTTGAGCCCCTTCCTCAACTTCTTATCTCTTAGTTTCTCAATTTACATTTAATTTGATGAGAATAATAAAATTATTTCCTGACCAGTAAAGCAACCGAAAGAAGCAAACATCATCAGAACCTAATCTAACAAATTAATGTCAACTGTCCTGATGCTAAGCAATGAAAAATCCTGGACATAACAACATGCTGTCTGAATTCTGAGGGTGTCTCTCTGTAACTCAGGAAGGATTGCTGCTTATTGCTCTATTTGAATCTTTTCTTTCCTGGCACTCCTCACCATGTAACAGAGGCCTGTGGTTCTGTTTTCCACAACACTGAGGTGAGTTAGAAAGATAATATTTCCACAAAGCTCTATGAAAAATCTAAAGATGGAACCTCATTTCCATGTCTCTTTGCTCTATACACACAATTTTTTTATGCCCCAAATTCCTTCCCTTCCTTAGTCTTCCTTCCCTTCCCTCTTATTTTCCCCCTTCCTTGTACTTCTCCAATGGGACTCAACTTACCCACCTTCCCAGGAAATCTTTGCTTACCATCCCAGGCCAAGTTAAATATTCTGTCTCTCTTCCTCTGTGTTCCTGTGCATCAATCTTTCATGATACTCACTGCTACTCTGTAATTGCCTGCTTACTTGTCCATCTTTCAAACCATTCTGCCACCCACACTGAGAGTTCCTTCAAAGTTGGTACTCTGTCTGGAAGTACTCTTTGTCTCCACCAGATATCCATCATGGTGCCTGAATCATAAGTTTCAGTGAATGAATGAATGACTATACTTATAAATAGCTCCATTCTTCTCACAGGATAATGTAGCCTTGTTAGCCTGGTCCCATATTGGCCCCCTTCTTCCTTTCCCTCTTCATCTCCTAAAACTTTCCTCAAGTTGTCTGGACCCTGAAATGGTCCAGTCGTCTAGGACTAATCCTTTCCCACATAGGCTGAGCAATTTGACACCACAGGCCTGTAACGGTCTCATTAAAATATTTTCTGTACAGTACGCAGTGAAAATCAAGATGGGGCCCAAATGTTCCTACCTCAGTGCTTCCTGGGTGCTTTGTTCATCATACTAATATAGCACAAATTACATTGTATTACAGCTAGTAATATATCTGTCTTTCCTATCATGCTGACCTCTTTAATGAGAAAGGCTGTTTGGTTTTCTTTGTACATTCAGAGAATTTAAGTGGCTTGCTCAAGTCCACAGAGTTGGCAAATGGCAGAGACAAATACAGCTTTCTGCTTGCAAGTCCAGTACTCTAAAAGTGTTTCTTCTGAGCTTCCCTTTCTCTTCCACCTACTCAGGGACTTTACTAGCTTTAACAATATTAACATAATGTCATCCCCCCTGCCCCCACCGCCGCACACACACACACACACACACACACACACACACACACACACACACATTGCCCTTTGTATCTTCTTGTAAAGTATATATCTCGAATAACTCTGGAAACCAAAATAAATGTAAGTGGTAAATGTAGAGGCCCTTGCTAGGAAGTATTCTGAATGGAAAGCCAGGCATCAGCACATATGCCTCAAGCTAGGCAAAGTTCTGTTGATATTATCTGCCATTATTACACAACTTCCTTTGTTGGTGTTTCCTACCCGTAAATTAGAGCTCTGATGCACAAGATTATGACTAATGAAGGCTGACTACATTGTTTTAATACCTCTTCATGGAAAAAGAAAAGCTTTTGAGATATCCTAATGTAAAACCAATTTTGGTGGAGAAAATTCCTGTTAAACTATAATGAAGCCCAATGTCTGGTATATTTTCTAGAGTGTAGACCTCTTTCACATTTGCTGACAGAGTTCAAATACTCAACAGAGGGCTCTGGGAGGAGGAGTGAGGGAGGCAGGACTTATTTAAGTAGGCCAAGTCAGCTTGAAATAAGTGCAGTCTGAGCACAGGTCTTGGAATCCGAGGCTTTCTGAACTGTAATCCTAGCTCAGACACTGATCCCTCCTGTGACCTAGGATAAATTACTCAACCTTTTTCCCTTGGTTTCCAGATCCTCTAAATAGGGATAATAATCCTGACCTCAGAAGGCCAGTGTATGAATTAAACATCTGAGAGGCCTGATTTTAAAGACAGGCAGAATGAAGCATCTCATTCCTTACAGATAGAGTAACTCTTTCACCTCAAGTCACCAAGAACTAATTCTGTTAAAGTGGCAAAAGACAGCTGATTCTGGTATCTAGCTACCCTGAAAGTGTTGATGCAGCCTCAAAAGGAAGTCAGACTCATAAATGAAAGAAACATGAGGCTGGAGGCTCAAAATTGAAAACAAAAATAAAAACAAAAAAATATTGACCTCACCATAACCACCATGCTTCTCTATCAAACACGTGAGACAGCATTTGAGTCTGAAGGTAGTTGGTCTTCCTGAGCACTGTTCCTACAAAATAAGCCTTATTAGTATATTCTGTTGTTTATATCAATGGTTTATAGATATATTTACTTGGAGAATGACTGAAATTATAATCACTAACAGTTGAAGGACAAGACTTTTCAATATCTGGAAGTTCTATCAAAAGTGCCGTTTTAGATTATGCAGAACAGTAAGATTCCGTAATCATAGCAATACAATTGAAATATATAGAATCAAGTCGCTTAAAGAGGGAATGTTTTCTAGAACATTGCAAATAACTCCAAATTCACTCAATTCAAGATTAATTTACCCCCCCCAAAAAAAGACTAATTTTCCCATAGGAATAAATGTAAAAGAGGGGAAAGGTTAACTAAAGTCAGTAAAATGTGTTTAATTTCATGCTGCTTTTTCTTCTCAGACTATCTCTCATATATCACAGAGTCTGCTCCCCTACATTCACAACAGAGTAGGACATGGTGGTTATTTGTCCATTGAATTAGTTATTTATTGCTGCATAACAAATTACCCCCAGAGTTAGTGGCTTAAAATACGAATATTTATTATCATACAGTTTCTGTTGGTCAGGAATCTGGGCATGGCCTAACAGGATCCTCTGGACTGATTAGGGTCTCTCACAATCAAGATGCATTCAAGGTACCAAGGGAATTGTAATTATCTTGAGACTCAACTGGCAAAGGATCTACTTCCATACTCTCTTAGAACATGGTTGTCGGCAGGATTCACTCTGAGAGCTATTGGACTGAGGGCCTCAATTCCTCACTGGCCTTTGGCCAAAGTCTACGTAGTTCCTTGCCACAGGGGTCTCTCCACAGAACAACTCATAACAGCAGCTTGCTTCCTCAAAACAAGCAACCAAGAAGAGCTAGAGAAGGAGACTGAGAGAAAGAGCCAGCAAGACTGAAGTCAGTCTTCTGTAACAATTTTGGTAGTGACACCTCATCTTTTTTTCCATAATATATTAATGAAAAGTGAGTTGCTACGTCCAGCCTATATTCAGTGGCAGGAGATTACACAGGCTATGAATACCAGAAGGCAGGGATCCCAGGACATCATTTTTGAAGGCTACCTGCCCCAGTCTTCTGCACACCCTATATTACATCTAATTTTCTTTCCAATGGTATTGATATTCAAGAGTGTTTTTCAGTGTTAACATGAGCTTTTATATTTAGTAAATACTTGCATGACATTATTATAAGATGTAAAAGATCATTTAAAGTGTCAGACCAAATGTGAAAATCACAGTACAAAGTCGTCCAAATCACTCAGGGAAGTACAGGAACACTGATGTATTGCCAGGAGTGGGTATCACAGAAGACCAACAGAGATGGCAGGGGATCTGTGCAAGGAATAAAGTGACATTGCTCTGGGACAATAACATCAATTCAGTTTATGACTAATTCAAATGTGCTTTCTAATAAGGGCTCTCAAATAATGCAATTCTTGAGACTAGGAAAATAAAAAGCTTAGATTTGCATTAGTCTGTGCCCATAATTGAGACTTCCATAACATGCCCTCTCACAGTTTTTCAAGTTTAAATATGTCCATACTCTATGTCTCTGTGTGTGAATGTGAATATGCTTGTAAAAATAAAGCCTATATTCTATAAATATTTTTATATGGAATGTTTCTGAAATCAGATCTATTAGCTCATTTGGACCATGGTGTTAATTCAAAGTCATATGCGTGATATTCATGTAAGTTACCTAGGTTTACAAGAGGAAAAAAAAAATGTCACTGAAAATGTTATCTTACCTCTGTATTAGTGGATGGATACATACATATAAAAATTTGTGTAACCTATATTTGTAGGTGTGTAAATAATATGGACAGATTAGACAAAAAAAGGTATTACTGCTCTTATGAAAATCACTCAAGGAACATTATCTATAAAGAGAGGGTATCATGATTTATATATTCTTTCTCAACAGTAATCATTTGCTTGAAAAGATAATACTTCCTTAAGAACACCCATTCAACTTTCACTGTGATATTGTTGAATACATATTTAATTAGAAATGCTACTTTTAATATACTTACTGAAAGAGTCCTGTTATAGTTGCGGCATAAACTATTGCTCATTAGTCACTCCTTCTACAAAAATGTTTTCGTTTATTCTGCAATGTCTTGTATTTGTTATTTCCAAACACATGGTTATTAGATTATCTTCAATTTAGTGGTCCCAGATATACTACAAAATACATATTTCATTTCTGCATCATCAAAGAGAAAAGATGGATTTTTATAGGAATTTGTTCTTCCCTAACTTTGTATCTATGATGAATCAGCCGCTGACTTTCTGGAAAAAGATTCCCTTCCATGAGGGTTTCAAAGCGTCATTTCTGAGTCTGAAAAGCAAAAGCTCACTGTGACTCAATAACTTTAGCTGTTCAAACTCAATGCAACATAGACTGTGTTAATTGAGGAACAGAAACTGGAAAAAAGAAAAAAAAAAAAAACATTCCTCTCTTCTGTTCACATGTCAGACCATATCTGAAATAAAGTGTTCAGTCGTGGCATCAAATTTCAAGTGGGATATTGATACATTAGAATAGCTGTGGTCAAAGGCCACCAGAATAATAATGCTAGAAAAGACAGTTGAAGACTCTGCAGATGTTGTATGAATCTGCCGGGGCTGCTCTAACAAAGTGTCACCACAAACAGGGTGGCTTAAACAAGACAAATTTATCGTCTCAGATCTGGAGGCTATTTATCTGAAATCAAGGTGTTGTTAGGATTGGTTCCTTCTGAAGATTGAGAAGAAAAGATCTATTCCATGTTTCTCTCCTTGGCTTGCAGATGATGTCCTCCCCATTCTTCACATCACCTTCCCTCTATGCACATATCTGTGCTAAACTCCCTTTTTTATAAGGACATCAGTTATACCCTATTAGGGTCCACATGAATGACCTCACTTTAATTCCGTCACTTCTGTAAACATCCTATCACTAAATAAAATTACTTCCTGAGGTACTGGGGGTTAGGACTTCAACATACAAATTTTGGAGGGACACTATTCAATCCATAACCGATGTCTTAGTAAGGAAAGTATTAGGGGATATATAATAACTATTTTCAAATTTCTGAAGGACTGGGTTGAAAAAGAGGATTGAGACTTTGCTGGACTGCTCTAAAACACAAAACTCAAATGAATATATAAAGTTAGGGAAATAAGAAATTTCAATTAAATATAAGGAAATACATTCTTTGAGAGGCTGTAAATTATCCTATGGGAAAGGCTTTGGATCTTGCAGTCATCAATACAAGAATGTAAAATCTCATCACTAGTAACTGCTAGCTATAGACCTTGGACTGTTCTTTAATTTCTCTCTGCCATGGTTATTACCCTTCAGTAAAACAGAGATAATAACACCTACTTCATATGGTGGCTGTGAAAGCTAAATGTGATGATGTATATATTCAACATCCAGCCCAGGTTAGAACCTCCGGTAAGGTAGTTATGAATATCATTATTATTACTATTTGGAGTTTTCCAATGATCGTAAGGTGATGAGATCATTCTAAAGAATTAAAATTGTGGCTGGAGGGCCACTTTTCACAGATATTATCATAGGAATTCTTACACTGTTTGGAAGTTGGATAGAGGATTTTTAAGGTCACTTGTAAATTAGTATTTTATAGTTCTAGAATGTAGATGGTAAGTTGGAAGTAGATTCAGCAGCCCCAATTTTACAACGCCTCTCCCCCTACCACCCCTAGAACAAAAACCAGAGTTGCTACTGCTTACTTCGGTTGTAGCACTCCTCAACTACTTAATTTCATAACTTGTAGCAATATTTTCCCCTGTCATGTGTTTGATTAATATTAAAAAATATCTGTACAAACACCAACATCAATTTTAGTGTAGTCCTCAACATCAAATATTATCACAAAAAGCAACACTGAGTATTCTACTGATAGAGCTTCTTGGGACTTAATGTGTGCCTCTAAGTGCAAGTACATTGTGGGTTTATTAGAAAAAGTACAAATTAACCCTGTCCTCATGCAATTATATATAGAGAGTGCATCATTCATTCATTTGTTAATTCCTGAGTCACCAAAACACACTCTGGTACCCTGTTATGTGCCCTGAGACTGTCATGGGCACTAGGAATACAAAAGTAGCAAATAGGTATTCTCCCTTTCAGGAGTTTTCAGGTTAGTAGTAAAAACATCTAAGTAGGCATTCAATTACTGAAGTAGTGTTGCTATGATAGTGAAATATAGATTATACTTTGATTAAGCTTTGATAATATGGGTACCTAACCACAATTTTGATGGTCAGGAAGGACTTGGCAATGGAAGTGTTTCTTTTTTTTTTTTTTAAGATTTTGTTTGTTTGTTTATGAGACAGAGAGAGAGCGTGCGCACAAGCAGGGGGAATGGCAGGCAGAGGGAGAAGCAGGCTCCCCGCTGAGCAAGGAGCCCGATGCAGGACTCGATCCCAGGACCCTGGGATCATGACCTGAGTCAAAGGCAGACGCTTAACGACTGAGCCACCCAGGCGCCCTGACAATGGAGGTGTTTCTAAGCTTGGACCTACAGTGTTAGTAGGAATTCATAAGTGAAAAGGAGGGGGATAAAGGAATTCTAGAAAAGAAAAAAGTGTGTGTGACTGCTTAGAGTCAAAAAAGGTACTGCATCATAGGAGCAACTCTGGAATTTATCTGGGGTGAGAAGAAACATGGGTGGTGGAAAATGGCACCGAGCCAACAATCAGAAGATGTGACCTGGTTATGAAGTAGTGGTAGCCCTAACTCCCATCCAAAACTGCAGATGTACTCAGTAACAAAAATGCCAGCCAGCTTTAAGGTCCATACAAACAAATTTTAAAAGATCATGGTATACACTTATGATGAGATGTGGAAGGAATTGTGAATTATTACATCTTTACCTTCTAAAAGTTAAATCTCTCTTTCTTCATCAATGACTTAGGGTGGCTGCCACTGTGAAATTATAAAGGAGTAAGCCAAGAGATAACCTCTGTCTCAAGAAGGAATTTAAGATGGAGTTGCACAATCAGGATGGGTTTTTCCAATGGAGACATGAATAGGGATGGACTTGTCTTGTTAATGGGAGAGGTGAAACTCTCCACTGCTCTGGCGAACACTCAAGACAGAAGCCACATCACAGGGACCTGACATACTTGCAGCAGTGGTTCCCAAACTAGCTAAATTTAAACTTGGTAATTTTTTAAAATACAGATTCCTTGATTTCTGCTCTGTATTAGCTGATCATATTGCTCCAGGTAGAAGCCCGGGAATCAAATGTACACTCAAGTTGGGTTGACAGAACCAAGTTCATGCCCTTCCTTTGGCTCTTTCTTATGTTTCCAACTTTTTGTCTTGCTTTAGGCCTCCTCTCTCTCTCCTTGCTGTCACCATACAGAAGTGGTCCTAATATATCAGTTTGTTTCATGCCTCCATGTCTCTGTCATCAATACTCCCTCTGTCTTGAAATGCTTTTCCCGAGCCATGCCTGTCTGTGCCCTATTTACTACATAACTGCGCACACATATTTCAAGAGTCATCTCCTTTAAGTTTCCCCTATGTCTTCCTTGTATAAGTGCGACCACTTGCCCCTCAAGTGTCCTTAAGTTAGCCCTTACTTGTCACATAACCTGTAACACATTTCTGTGGTTACTTTTCAAAAAACATTTCTTTTTCTTCTTCTACAGCATTTGATATAATAAGCACTCAATGAATGTTTGCTGAGTGCATGACTGGATAAATGGATGAGATTCAATATAGTAAGTACAGTGCTTAAAAGCATGGATTCTGGAGTTAAACCATCTGGTTTTAAATCCTCTATCACTTACTAGCTGTGTGAATTTGGGAAAGTGACTTTAAGTGACTGCATCTTGATTTCCCAATTATAAAATGGAAATAAGAATAGTACCTGCCTTATGGAGTTGTTAAGAGGTTTTAAATGAGTTAATATTTATAAAGCACTTAAGAGTGTCTGGCCCATAGTGTTATATGTGTTTGTAAAATAAATGACTACTAGAGTAGAGATGATGAGTGCTCAAATGTAGATCTAGATACAGTGGTGAAAAGCAGAGACAAATACACAGGACGTAAGAAGAGAGAACTAGTAAGACTTGATCACCGAGTTGGAATAACTCTCAGAATTCTACCACAAGTCACTGAAAGGGGTAGACGGGCTTCTCCCATTAGTTTATTACTTCTAATCATCTCATCACCTAGAAAAGCAAGAAGAATATGGCCTTCAATGATGATACACAATCAGTTTCATTGGAAAAGAGTGAGTCAGATGTTTTAAAAACAGTAATTATTATGAGCCCTGAATAGCACAGAAAGAGAAGAGCCACTAATCCCGGAAGGGAAGGTCTGGACTGAGACCCAGCAACAGAGGAGCATTGGGAGAGGGTGTAACTGGGACTATGGAACTGTTGTAAGGCAGTGTGTTTAGCCAGCAGAAGGGGTAATTCAGGGGAAGAATTTTCTGCAGTATGGTAATGGAGAGAGAACACAAGAGAGCAGCTGTGGGACCTCAGCTCAGACAATAGTAAGTGTAAATTTAAACACATATCTTAATGTCTCCAAATCTCCTTATTCTGTTAAATGGGAATGATAATGCACACTTCAGAAAATTACTGCAAAGATTAAATGAGACGGTGTTTGGAATTACTACACAGCTGAAAAATAAGATACAGGCCGTCCTCTGGATAGGCACAGTGATGTGGGACCATCAAGATCACCGTGTAAACTGACACTGTATAAAGCAATTTTAATAATCAATAGGAAAGATTATGACTGCCTTGGCCTTTAAATATTTTTGTCAAAACATTAAATTTCTTACTGTCATTTATAAATTTACAGGAAAATAACAGTAAAACATATTTATTTAGTATATTTTAATTTAAAACATTAGAAACATTTAAAATTTAAGTATTTTACTTCTTTCTAAAAGAGGTACCAAGAGTCTAAGTAATATAATGGTGTTGAATAATGCTTGCCTTCTTGTCATAAAACTAATGATATGGAGCAAGCATCTCTTTTGTGCATGGGCTAATTGGCATACTCCTTTCTCAGTCTGGATCAGCTTCCAACATTTTATTCCTTGTGCTTTCAGTGCCTGCAAATATCTCCTAGAGTTTTTTTAACATGAATTTTTTTGCTGGACATCTTCATCTTGTTCATCAAAAATCTCATTTCTGTTGATAAGTTCTCTTGCAGTAAGTTCCCCTGATCTCTCATCTAGCAGCCCTCAAACAACAGCACCATCAACATTGCCATGGACAGCTATATTCTTATCTAATGTCCAGTTCCCTGCCATTTCTTGGCTGTACTTTCATCTGTTACACAATTCCCTGTTTCAATAAGTCGTTTTTGTAAAATGTCATGTGTTTATCACCAGGAGACAAGGAGGCAACACCACTACATGCTTTGCCGTCTGAGTGTTAACTGAGCAATAGCTGTTGGTAACCATACTGAGGTGATCAGTCGCTGGTCATGATGTGCATCTGCTACTTACATACAGATTTCTGAACCAGAGCACCCTCAGCAGTTCATACTTATGCAACTGCAGTTATTATACTGGAACAAATGAAATTTGAATTGTGTTATTGAGGGATTGGTGTTATTTAAATAAACCATGGTAACTGTGAAGTTCATATATCCATGTGTATATATATAAAGCAAAGGATGCCAGTATTCTAAATTTTATTCTTTGGGAGAAAAGTTCTTAAATTTTCTTTAACCAGTAAAACGTATGTTCATATGAGCACCGTTGCAATAAGAATACCCACATTTTGGTAGTTGAACTGCAATATGGGTAAGAGGTTTGGGATTAAGCTCAATTCCTAACCCATCCTGAGTGCTCCTCCTTTTCCACATCGATTGTGACACATGCCTGAGCTGGGAACCACTACTTTAAAGCTCACCACAGCAATTGGAAGTTTAATCACTACGCTTTTTACTTGAAAAAAATCATTAAGTAAGCCATTAATTTAAAATTGTTGTGGTTTTCAGGGCACCTGGGTTGTTCAGTCAGTTAAGCATCTGCCTTCCACCCAGGTCATGATCCCAGAGTCCTGGGATTGAGTCCCCGTATCAGGCTCCCTGCTCAGCAGGGGGTCTGCTTCTCCCTCTCCCTCTGCCTCTCATGCACTTGCTTGCTCTAATAAATAAATAAAATCTTTAAAAAAATAAAATTGTTGTGGTTTTGTTTTTAATTATTTGTTTTTATTTTGGCTTTGCTTGTTGCATTTCAAAAGGGATCATTGTAAAGGAATAGCTCTACCTGAAGGAAATTTAAATGAGCTTTGACTTTCCAGGATCACACTTCACTCAGACATCTCTCCTTTTCCCTCTTTTCATCTTGAGAAGTGAAATGAAAGATAAAATACAAGGGGAGATAGTGTGAGTAGCAAAGACTACAAACCTAGCCCTATGTAAATTAAAATGCTAAAAATAAAAAGATATATACATATTTAAAAAGTATTTTCCAATTAAAAGCAGGAACAAACCAAACATTCATGCTAAAGAAATAAATCTGGGGGAAAAAGCATTCAGGAGAATGTTCATTTTAGATTTATTTTTGATATCAAGTATTGTGAACAACCTAAATGCTAAATAGTGGGGTATATGGTTTAAAAAAATGTAATATACTAACTAGATAGAATGTTGCTCAAATTTAATCAGTATAAATGTTAATTTTGAATAGTTTGTAGCAACAAGGAAAAATGTAAATGCTATAAAGCAAAAACAAGTGGAAAACAAAACACTTCCAGTCCAAGACAACAAGGCAAGAGAGTTGATATTTCTGCCCTTTACCCCATAGCAGAAATGCTGCTGCTCAGTCCTTCCCAGTCCCAGCATGCAGCACAAGTTGATGCTCAACCAGTTCTCTAACGTTATCTCTCAGATACACTTGAAGAGAAATAGTACTGGGGTGCCTGGGTGGCTCAGTTGATTAAGTGTCCAACTCTTAATCTCGGGTCACAATCTCAGGGTTATGAGGTTGAGTCCCACGTCCGACTCTGCACTCAGTGTGGAGTCTGCTTAAGACTCTCTCTCTTTCGCACCCCCCCCACCAAGTAAATAAATAAATCTTTAAAAAGAGAGAAAGAGAGGGATGCCTGGGTAGCTCAGTTGGTTAAGCATCTGCCTTCGGCTCACGTGATGATCCCAGGATCCTGGGATCCATTCCCGCATCAGGCTCCTTGCTCAGCAGGGAGCCTGCTTCTCCCTCTGCCTGCCATTCCCCCTGCTTGTGTGCTCTCTCCCTCTCTAACAAATAAATAAATAAAATGTTAAAAAGAAAGAAAGAGAAATAGTATTGGCATGACAAGTTCCTGTTAATGTCCAGGTTCCTGACATTAATAGAATCAAAATAGTAGACAAAAATCCATCCTGATTCCTAATATAAAGGTAGTATTATGTTCCAATCTGAATCTCCAAGCCTACCCCTACCTTTCCATATCCTAAATAGCGTACCAGTGTGGTCCATTACCAGAAAGGATATGATAATCTTCCTAATCACGGATTATGCTTATACTAAGAGAAATAGAGCGGCAATGTGCCTGGACTTCCTTCTCCCCTTGTCTTTCTCCTCCTCCATTGTTTTTCTTCTTCTCCTCCATCTTTTTCTTCTTCTTTTCCAATCTCACTTGGAATCTGATCTGGCCAGGGAGATGATCTTTTCTGACAACCTTCCATCCTGAAATGATCAAAGTGGACCCAATGATCCTATGGTCTTCTGAGGGAATCTTCTTCCTAGTGTTTCCAATTCTTCAGAGTGGAATCTCTATAAGAAGACAAATGAAACTCCCTCTTGATAATATTAATCTCTCATAACCGCTGGATATATGTTACTTTTCTATAATTATCTTACCTCCATAAGTGAGAATGGGGAAGAGTAACAGTGATGTTAAAATACATGTATTTGAGGGCAAGGCTAAAGTCTTCTATTTAAAACTGAGAACTGGGAATTTATATAAATCCTTTGTTCTCTGAATTCTGTTTTTCTTACCTCACAACCACAAACTTTACAGTAAACACATGACTGAAGACAAAGGGACAGACGTCATCTGGGCCAGTGTCAGATCACTAAGGTGCTTCTTAAAATGCAGACATCTGGGCCCCACGGCTAACCTACCCATGTTAGACATGAGAGTAGGGATGGAGTGGAGGTGAGGTGATGTTGAGATTGTGTATTTTTAAGAAGTTATCCAGGTGATTCTTATGAACTCTAAAGTTTGGGCATCACTGCTAGCCTGTTTTCTTCCAGTCCTAAGAAGAATGACCCACAGTCTCCAAAGTATCACATTTTACCTCCATAAGCCTACAAAACAGACCAGGGTTGATGAAAATGGCATTATTCTTCCCAATTACCCATTTCTATTCCCCTTCCTAAAAGAGGATTACATTTGTCCCTATTTTTGCCATGTGACTTTCAGGCCTTCTCTTTGGGGAAAAAAAAAAAAAATACTCTGCTGCCACCTCATTTACATCACACTTGACCATGTAACTTACTATGGCCAGTGCAATGTAAGGAAAGGTAATCTATGCAACACCTGGGCGGCTGTTTCAAGTGCCCCTGCAGAGCTCTGCCCTTGCTCTTTCCCTGATGACAAGACTAATATAGGCCTTTTCCTTCGATCTGGATCCCCAAATGAAAAAGATAAGCGATGCAGAGCCACAACTCTTCCTGAACCTACATGGACAGAGGAGAAATAAACGGCTATCTTTGTAAACTACTGAGATTTTTTAATCAGAGTATAATACAGAGAAAGATTTATGATCCAAGGAGATAAAAGATATTTTTTAAAAATTTCCCTCCCTAAGGAAAAAATGATGGTATGTATGGCCACATAAATGCAAAAGGTGACTTGAACTGGCCCTAAGATGGTGCAATTAGTGTACCTGGCAATCCCCAATGAAAGGACAGACCCAAGGCATACAAAGTTACATACTAGACTCACCCTGCCATAGCTCCCCAGCCTGCACTGCCTCAAGGACAACAATGACAGCTCTAATCTGTCTTCAAAACACCGCAAGGAGGGCTTATTTGCCCTGCTCCTCTCCTACACACACACACACACACACACACACACACACACACACAGAATTTGGACAAGAAAGGATACCACCGGGCCAACTGCCTTCAAATACATAATCTATCTAATTTCTTCAAGGCTTTTCCTGTTTGCTTTTCCAAATTCACCTTCTCACCTTCCATAGAAACAAGACAAGACAGAATGGTTCTGTTTTAATATTCAAGAGCTGTTGCTACCAGACAATGTAGTACTGTTCAGCAGAAAAACCCTACTCAGCATACAAAAAATTCCTTCAACTTCCTTCTCATCACTTGTGAATTAAAGATACCCTGTCCAATACCTTTGCCAGACCCCTGATTTCATCTTCCTGATGGCATGGGCTACAAACACAAGTCAGGATGAAAAATAAAGTGTATGGCTAAGCTTTTTGCTATCTACTCATTCTTTCTATAAATCAACAAAATGGCAGGATTCTGAAGTAGATATATAACATTAGCTTGATAAATACCATTTGGATCTGGAGTCTTATACATGGAAAAGAATTCCCAGAAGCTACCTTTCTTTAACTTCTGGTCCTCTACAGTAAATAAAAACATTATGCAAATTTTTAAAAAGAAGAATTCTAAAAGATAATGGCAACAAGTATAATTGATATGCTGAAAATATACATGCAGATCTCTGTATCTAGGTGACAGATAAGTCACCTGGAATTTTACTAAAGCAATTATCACATGCCATTTGTGCTTCATGATTAGTCTGGCATCACTATATAGTATAAAAGCAAATGTCTCTGTTTGATAATAAAAAGCTAGTAATTCTTCCAAGTGTAATTAGAGTCATGTCATTTGGCACAATGTGTTTTAAAATGGTATGTGACTACCTTCAAAGTCCAAAGACTTATCAAATATAATTTTTCAAGGGTGCTTAAAGTTGCTAACATAAACTAGAGCTCTTAGTTCCCCATATGTCGTTTCAAATGTAAAGAAGAGATGTTTTCATAAAGAACACAGCTGTTAAGGAGTCACCATCAATCACCAAAGAGAATCAAAGGTCCCGTTGCCAATCGAGGCAGCAGTAATAATAGTGAAAATCCCTCCCTCTTGTTACCCGACTTAGAAGTCCCTGATGCTGCTGCATATTTAACTCTTACCAGGATCCCAGTTTGGTCCAAGAGTTTCTGAGGCTATGAGTCAAGATTGGAAAACAAAGGTGTCCTTGACTCCACAAGATGCCTCCATGGGGACATTCTGGGCCAAGATAACTAGTGGAAACCGGACAAATTATTTAGATTCTTTCCCCTTCCTTCCCTAACTGCAAGAATCCAAGACATTCCAAAAGGTTTGGAAGCCATTTACTTGGTCCAGCACTTCTGGGAATACCTCAGATGGCCCCAGGATTGTTTTATAACCCCAGGGAACACCCAGATTTCTGTAACTGACAGGAAAGGATACGCACACACTGATTATGGGCTGGACGATGTGCCCCTTAGGTCAGATTTATAGTCAAACAAACACTCAGATAAATCCAGTCTCCCTAAAGTTCAGGGGTACAAAATGTCAGGCTTCATTCATCAAACCGGTAGTCACCGCCACAGGCACCTTCATCCCACCAAATGTATCATTACTTTGATGGGGACAATGATGCCCTCCATTTCCCAGAGATTCTACTTCCCTTACACCTTCTTATATCATTTTCTTCCCTATCCCCTTCCAAAATATATGGCCATAATAAGAATGCCATCTAGACTGGTTAGAGCATTTGTTCATTAAAAAGCCAACTCTCAGCTAAATGAAGAGCCAAAGATCATTAGAGGTGACAGAGCATAGAATTTTTGAAATGAGTACCTCCCATAAGGCCTCAAATATCACCTTGGCCGTTTACGACTCTCTTGGTGTGTATTTTATACACCATTTATTTAAAACAGCTTTGAGAGAAGGTCATTCAGGTATTTGGGTGTGGGTTAACATCTAAAATGAACCATGGTTTATTATTCTTCTTATTGCCCACTTAGTAAGGATAGTGTAGTAGATGGTTGAAGACTACGGGCTCATTTGAGAAAGTGCAAAAACAGCATTTTTCTTCCAATCGCATTAGAATGAATATCTTGATATTAAGGCTCTAACCCTTTAGGAATGAATGGTAATTTTGTGCATATAGTACATCTGTACTTCATCCTCCTAAGTCTCGAGCATAATACCCTAACTCACAGAAGAGCCGCAGCAAAAGGACATTAGTGTCTGCACCAGTGTTCTGTTTAAATGAATTGGATCTATAAGACCATCTTATCAAGCTTGTTTTAGTGTAAGTGGCAGCTTTATGTTGAAGAACAAGAGGAAGTAGTGAAGGATACCGCGATGCTTCATAAACCTGCAGGATTTTTACAAGCCAAGATAGATGTTGAGATAATGAAAACAGATTTACTTGTTGGAGGTTCTGATGTCAAAACTAGAGTTTCCTGTGATTTTCAAAAGGAATACTTTTTAATACATTCACAACACAAAGCACTCAATGGCAACTGATGATCGAGAGAAATGTAGGTAAATTAACATCAAAAAGAGGCACCTACTTCTGATTGTCAGGGATGCCTGTGAGTAATATGAAAGTTACTTTAAATACTGCAATATTCTTGAATGTTAACTTTTGCAAGCCTATTTCCAGTTTGCTCTCATTATTCCAGAACTAATTGAAGGATCCTACATAGAGAGAAAAAGAAATTCATTTGAGACTCTTAGCAGGATTGTTTATGAAACTTCTTCGCAGGTGGGAGCTAAGACAATTTAGTAGCCATATGGCAAAAGAGGAAGCTCCATCATTACAACATCTGAGAGGAACGGAGAAGAGTTATATGGCTAAGGCTCAGGATGTAAAGAGGTTAATGGTGGGATGCCCCAAGAGTATACTTTAAAACTGTTAACATTTAATGAATGTATTAACCTGGGAAAAGAATGGATTGTGAATTTAAAAGTTTGCTAGTGTTACAAAAGTGTTAAGAGAATTCAGGAAGCAGAGGATTTTAAGAGCTCCCAGGGGCCATCTGATTCCTTTTTGTTCTGCCCTCTGGGTGCAGCCTGTAAACCGGCCTGATGGAGAATGCTTTAGCATTAAGAGACCAGGACTGGGTTTCCTACAAGAGGACCAAAGAAAGTACTTTAGATTAGTTAAAGGGGGAAGGGGGAAAGGGCACTCCTGTCAAAACTATACTAGAAAACAGAAACATCTAAAGTATTTGTTGCTTACATAAATATAATCATCCAACATTGCAAAAGAATCTATACTGTAAATAATAGGAATCAAAAAGAATTTGGAAGATCAGTTCAAACTGGCTTAAGAAACGAAATTGAGGGGAAAATATAATTACTTTGTGCTAGTATCACAGACATATGGTGAACACCATTTTTTACTTTGATAAGCAAACTTAGTAGAATTTTACTTAAAAATGTAAAGGGATTTCAAACACTAGGCCCTATTATTTCCCTTAAGACCAGTACCCCCAGCTGCTCCAAATGGAGCAGCAAAGTGAAATTAACCAATTCCCTTGAAAGGCTGTGGTGGTTCAGCTTCAGGGGGCTTGTTAATTTCTCTTCTCCAGGGGTTCCAAGTGAGGCCTGAGAGCAGAGCAGGGAGGCATAGTGAAAAGAGAAATTAACAAGCTTTCTAAAGTATTGCTACCCCACTTCTTTCCAGGGAATTGCTTAATTTCACTTTGTAACTCCATTCAGATCAGCTCAAACTTGAGATAAGCTCCAATTAAATAGAGGGAGAGGGGAAACAAAGACAAATGGGTAGGAAAGGAAGGGAATGGATAGAATTTAAATTAATAACCTCAACTCAAAGCATTCCCCTAAAATACTCAAAGCACTTCACACATGAAGAGGACACATTTTTTTTTTTTTTTAAATCTAGCCAGGGTTAAAAAAGTGGGTTTTTATTTTTTCTTATTTTTATTAATTTTGCCCTCCTTTAGAATCTTGGTAGAACTTCTCAAATATAAATATTTTCTACTTTACCTAAATCACAGGGTTAAAGGCTACTTGTTTATAACTGATCTGTATAATACTCATTCAATCTCTTCAAATCTACATGTCATGACTATCCATTTCCAAAAATAAAGGGATCATAAATGGAAGAGATGTGAAGGGAAAAGAGGGTTGAAGGGGGAAAGTGCATATAAGTTACCTAAGGATGAGGTATTATATTGTTTTAAGGTGTTGTGGAGGGTATAGTCAATGCATGCATTTGATTTATAGTAACACTAAATAATGGGTAAATTTTCACTAAGAAACCATAGAATATGCAAAATCACTAAAATACATAATGTAATATAGCTCTTAGTTTAGTATAAATAAGTCTTAAAATTACTTGACCATAATCTATAGACCACTTCTATTCATGCTTCTCTTCCATAAAGTTTGTAAAACTTTCTTTAAAGAATATTTTACCTTTGACACATTTGACTGAAACCAACCAATAATATTAAAACAATTAAAGATATATGGATTGCAGTATTTTTGTATGCACCATGATAAAAAAGAAAAAGCACAGATTTGATGCTAGATAGCAAATAAAATTTAATTTAATCATTTTCTAGGTAGAATCCACATATGTCCTTGGGCAAATTAGTAGGCCTTCTAAAGAAAGAAATTTCAACCTTCAGAAAATGAGGTAATAAGATCCATAATAAGATCTCTCCATCCAAATGAGAGATTCTTTGATTAGAGTACATGTATGTAAGGTATCCAAGACAATGCATATCAAGAGTCCAGCAAACAGTAGCTACTACTGTCATTATTAAATGATAAAGACTAAGGCTGAAGAGTAATTTCAGAGATCATCTAGGCTAGTGGTTCCCAAAATTACTTTTGCATCACCCTAATCTGTATGGAGCTTTATAAAAATAGAGATTTCAGGGCTCTTTCTCAAATTTATTAGATCGGAACTTCTGTGAATGCTATCCAGATATCTATTTCCAATCCAACATATTATTTTTATTAATGACACTTAGATAAGTCACTTGACAATATCTCACAGTGGCAACACAAAAACTAGAACCCTACAGTTCCTATGTCTCAGCTTCAGCTTGTCTGTTATACACTATACCTCTATGGTCAACTACAGTGTAATACTCATGGTATCCTTAGAAGTCTGATTAGCCTTTTGGTTTGATTCTATAAACATGGTAAATCCCACTATCCTTTTTCTAAACTCCAGGTTCTTCCAGGCAGACAACACCCAAGCACATATTTTGACTACTTCCTATAGATTCTTCCTGTTACTTTGTCACTGTTTTGTTTTTACAGACAGAGTTAAATCTGGAACTCAGATATACCAGCTTAAATGAAAGCACATAAAAAGAATATTTAACTTAAATGTAAACTTGTACTTCTAAACAAGATAGAGTAATAGGGACCATATGTATCTTCCTGTCTGAAACAACTGAAAATTTGGACAAAATACATAAAAAAACAGTTGAGACATTGGACATCAAGAGGATCTGAGTTAAAGGGGTTTAGAGTATGCTACCCCAAATATCTTAGTCTGGCATTGTGACTATTTTGAGCTAAAGGCATATGAAAAATAGCAGATACAAGAAAGGCATGCTGACCTCACAGTTTCTTCCCAAAAGCTAAAAAATCCCAAGGGGAAGATGCCCTCCCTATAGCAGGAGGAAAAGAATATTCTTATCATGAGAGCCAGGAAGTCAAGACCAAGAGCAATCTGCACAGACAAACCTTGTTAAAATGACCCTACTCTTCCTAGAGCCTCCCCATATATATTAGTTACTTTTTCACAATTACTACTCTTTGTTCAACCTGGTATATAAGCACTTAGGCCTAACCACTTTTTGGGTCTTCATTTTCCTATTGAAGACTCACAAATACCCATAAAACTAAAACTGGTAGGCTTTCTTCCTGTTGATATGTTTTATGTCAATTTAATTCTCAGGCCCAGCTGGAGACCCTAAGAGGATAAAGGAAAAGTTTTACCTTCTTTCACAACAAACAACTATTATCCCTGCAAAATCGTAAATAAATAAGATGATGCCTACAATGCCCACCTTACTCTCCCAAAGAGAGTTTCCAGGCCACAGTGTAGGAAGAGGAAAGTCAGGACAAGCTAAAAAGAGCTCAAGTCATACAAAATACTTCTCTGACCACAACAGAATTGAATTAGAAGTCAACAACAGATCTCTGGACAATCTCCAAATATATGGAAACTAAATAACATTCTACTAAACAAGCCATGCATCAAAGAAGAAATCAAAAATGAAATTAGAGAGTGTTTTGAACTAAATGAAAATATACATATCAAAATTTATGCAATGCAGCCAAAGCAATACTGAGCACTAAGCATATAGTACTAAGATGCTTATATTAGAAAAAAAAGAAAGGTCTCAGTTTCCACATGAAGAAAAAAAGAGCCAATTAAATCTGAAGTACTCAGAAAAGAGAAAATAACAAAAGATCAGAGCAGAGATCAATGAAATAGAAATCAGAAAAACAAAAGAGAAAATCAATTGCTGAAATGAAAATCTGGTTATATTAGAAGATTAATAAAAATCTATAAATCACTAGCCACACTGATTGGGGGAAAAGACATAAATTATCAATAGCAAAATTGAGACAGATGGTATCAGTACTGATTTTACAGATATTAAAATAATCATAAGGGAATATTGTGAACAACTTTATGGTAATACATTTGACAATTTAGATAACATGGACAAATTCTTTGAAGACACAAACTCTCAGCACTTAACTCAAGAAGAAATAGCCTGAAAATTAACAACACAGGAAACAACAGATGTTGGCAAGGATGCAGAGAAAGGGGAACCCCCTTACAGTGTTGGTGGGAATGCAAGCTGGTGCAACCACTCTGGAAAACAGTATGGAGGTTCTTCAAAAAGTTAAAAATAGGACTACTCTATAACCCAGCAATTACATTACTAGGTATTTATCCAAAAGATACAAAAACAGTGATTCAAAGGGGCACATGCATCCCTATGTTTATAGCAGCAATGTCCACAATAGCCAAAATATAGAAAGAGCCCAGATGTCCTACAATGGATGAATAGATAAAGAAGATGTGGTGTGTGTGTGTGTATATATGTACACACACACACACACACACACACACACACACACACACAATGGAATATTACTCAGCCATCAAGAAGAATGAAATCTTGGCATTTGCAACGATGTGGATAGAACTAGAGGGTATTATGCTAAGTGAAATAAGTCAGTCAGAGAAAGACAAAAGCCATATGATTTCATTCATATGTGGAATTTAAGAAACAAAACAGATGAACATAGGGGAAGGGTAGGAAAAATAAAATAAGATAAAAACAGAGAAAGGAAACCATGAGAGACTCTTAGCTATAGGAAACCAACTGAGGGTTGCTGGAGGGATGGTGGGGGGGGGGATGGGATAACTGGGTGATGGGCATTAAGGAGGGCACTTGATGTAATGAGCACTGGGTGTTATATGCAACTGATGAATCACTAAATTCTACCCCTGGAACTAATAATACACTGTATGTTAACTAACTTGAATTTAAATTAAAAAAAGAAGAAATAGCCTGAATAGCCTTTATATAAAATATAAAGAAATTAAAATTAAAATAAAAACCTTCCCACAAAGAAAAGTGGTAGGGAAGGAGTACCAAAGGGCATTAGGATATTTTTGGAAATTGACAGATATGTTCATTATCTTTATTGTAGTTATGGTATCAAAGGTGAAGACATATGTCAAAACTTATCAGATCATACATTTTATATATGTGCAGTCTATTGCATGTTAATGAAACTGATAAAAATGTAATGCAAAAAATTCCGATTGCATTTGGTTAAGTTGTGATAGTTGGTAGCCTGTTCACTCAGGAGAACACAAAAAATTAACAGTCACAAACATACAGCTCCAATCATGATAAGTGGTCCAAAAGAGAGCCTTCAACCAGAGAGTACATATCATTCAAGTTGAATGACATCTTAGATCTTCTAGGAGTATTCTTTACCTTCTTTGAGTCATATGGGATTATTTGAATATCTAGTACAAGAAAAAATCTAGTATTTTCAAAAGTCTTGCGTTTCCTAATGGAAAGAGAAGAATATCTGTAACAACCATTACTGATATCAATCAAAGAGGAAGAATACTTCTTGTCAGAGCGTGCATAATCTGTTCATCTCTCTTAGTTATTTATCACTAATATCTGCCCTGCTTCACTCCCAGCCTTTGTGATGAGTGACTGTCTTCTTCCCTTTTTCTTCTCTTTGTGCTTCAGTATCTCTTCCCTCAGCTTGCTATCTTGGACTTGTTACCCATTTAGGATTTAAACAGAAGAGGTAGAATAGGAAAAGGGGGCAGGAGAGTTCCTATATAACAGGCCCTGATATAGCCATGTTAGAGTTGCAAGCAGATCCTTTCCTTTATGGGAGCATTCGTGGGTTCTTGGTAGACCCTCATTAGAGAAAACCTTTTACTAGCAGTTCTCCATGCAAATACTCCTTTGTGATGGCTCAAACCTCTTCTCTTAGCTTTTGGACATCTGTCTGTATACTTCTAACATCTTTCTTCTGAGTTTTCCTTGCCCTTTCAAACACACCACTTGAATAAAATCTAAAATGACCTTCTACCACTCTTTCTCTCAGAAGACTCACAATCTGTCCATGGACAACTGCCTAAACTTTGTAGTCCTTTGGGAGTGCAGTTACAGGCTGTATTAGTTTTCTAGGGCTGCCATATCAAAGTACCACAAACTGGATGGATTAAAACAATAGAAATTTATTGTTTCACAATTCTGGACACTAGAACTACAAAATGAGGGTGTTGGCTGGGCCATGTTAACTCAGAAACCTGTAGGGAAGGATCATTCCTGGCCTCTTCTACTTTCTGGTATTTGCCAGTAACCCTTGGCATTCCTTGGCTTGTAAACACACTACTCCAACCTCTACCTGTGTCATCACATGGCTATTTTATCCCTGTGCGTCTCTGTCTCTTCTCCTTTGTTTATAAAGACATTAGTCTTATTGAATTAGAGCCCACCCTAATTCAGTATTACTTCATGTTCATTTGATTACATCTACAAAGACCCTATTTCAAAGTTGGGGTACACTCACAGGTATTGAGGTTGGAACTTCAACATAGCTTTTGGAGGGAAAGCAATTCAACTCATAATACATACAAACCATTCCCAAGGTAGCCCTATGCTCTACTTTCACCAGATCCCCAAGCTGATAGGATTTCTCAGGCATGAGACAAGCACCAATCCTCAGTGTACTTGAAGCTCTCTGAATGGTTGCTTCAGAGCTCCTCTCGTGGCATCTGAGATGAAAGGAAAACACCTCCTTCCCACCAAATACCCACTTCCTTTAAAGTCCCACATAGATGGTTCAGTATTTCCTTCTGGAACATGGATACAGTTAGCACCTTATATTAGGACTTCAGTCCAAAGTGAAGCAGAAATAGCTCAATATTTAATACATAATTATGAGTAGTTCAATACTTCTGTTTATTAAAGCAGGTGCATACTAACCACATCTGTGATCAGAAATTTCATTTTCAAACATTAAAATAAAAAGCAAACATTGCCCGAAGTAAGAGTTTCTGCCTTTTCTGTTGCTTCCTCAGTGGGTGAGACACCAGTGATCTTTATTAAAAGTTGCATGGTATTCCTGACTTAGAAGTACATAGTATGATCATGAGTAATAAGCCCAAAAGCACAATAACTGAAATCAATAAGACATGCAGAAGACTAAGGGTAGCCTGTAGCCTAAATATCTATCCCTCCAAATGATTTTGTTAAACAAAGAAAAAAAATTAGTTAATTTCACCTAATTGGCTTGTAGGTAGAATTCAGATGAGAATAAAAATGGCCAAGAACAAGCATAAAAGAGCACAAACTGAAGGTAGAAACTTAAAGGATGAGAATAATCAAGAAATGGAATAATTGTTTTAAGAATCATTGAATACACTTAAAATAATAAAAAGTAAAAAGCGAAAGTGGTTTTATTTCATATGACTCCATGAAGACAATGGACTTTTGTAGAATCTATTCCTTGTAAGAAATTTGTTAGTGGCACATACAAAAGCTAAGATTAAATGACTGTTTGCAATCATTTGAGTTATGGAATGTACATGATCACAAACTTATAACGTGCTATTGCCCACTGCGTAGATCATGGCTCCACTAATCATAATTTCCTCTTCTGAGTGCCAAGAGCTATGTGAACTCTACTTGAGAGAGGGTACTTTTTCTAAGGTTCCATCACATAACATCTTTTATTTTTTCTGCCCATATATATATTCGTGTTTATAATGTAATTGCATATGTCCAAACTGTATCACTGAGTCAAAAAAGCTACTTTGTACTACTAAAAAATTTTTGCATACATGCACAGTAATACCTCTCCCCCTCTTACCCCATGCACTTACACACACTTGCCTTAAACTGATACCTTGTATAGGCTTTATTCAATCATCCCTGTTAAATGCTTTTTGCAAGCCAGGCCAGCACCAGTGACTTCCTGTGACACATACATGGTTAGAATTACAAAATTTTCTTGGGAAAACCTAGCTGAGACATTCTCTCACTTCCTTATTTCACCCACTCCAACCTCTGGCTCTTTGAGACTCTCCATTCTCTCATAAAATATGTTACCAACAGGCTCTACTTAGTTTCTATTTTATGAATGAAAGTTGTCCAACTGATCTCAGCTCCAGGTCCATTATCCCATACTTTCCATGGCTTTGAATGAAATTGCAAAACACATGCAGTATCTAAGGAACAAATACTCCCAGCAATTCAGGATTTACTTTTGTGGGACTAAATGAACAACCTTAGGAAATTTCGGAGCTAGATACAATAGTTTTCACTCCTGTCTGTCCACATTTACTTTTTCTAAGCATCATCTTCTCCTGCCTATCTGCCCTTCTCTGCCAGCAAAATACCTTCTTTCTCCAGCTCTCTGGTACTAACATGATGGTCAATGTGAAAATGACCCAAATTTGTTTTCAAGAAGGTGTTATGTATCCAATAAATAATACCATAGGAATATTTACATTTCTAAATAATACTACACAAAAGGAAGAAACTCTTTCAAAATGGGAATCAGAACAAAAAAATCAATGATGGAATTTGGGCCAGCCTGTCAGTCCCATTTAGTCACAAAAAAAATCTGATTTTAATAATTTTAAAAGCTCGATCCAACAACGTAAGAATTCTGTACCTTATCCTTTTTGAAACTTCTCCCTTCCCTCCCTCCCCCCATTTCTGGGCTGGAAATCTGAAATGCACAAGTGGCTGACCTCCTCTCTCTTCTTAGCTCCCCCTCCTCTCCTTGCTCACTGCCACTCCTTTGATGACTCCAGGGTCAGACCTCCATAGTGAAAGAGGATTAAAGAGGAAATGGCTCAACTGTACCAGGTTGATAGAGTTATGGTCAGGGCCCTTTAGGTAATAGATTGTCTCACTGGTGTTTCTGCGGCCTCCTTAGAGCTCTTCTGCTGAGGATCTCCAATTGCTGGTCGCTCAACCTGAGCAAGGCCGCTTCTCCAGCTGGCTGCTTACAACTCATCTGTGCTTCTGGTGGTCCCCTCTGAGGTCTTTTTGCCCCCTTAGTCAGTCCTTTTGCATAGAATTCCTTTCCACCTGACCTACAGTCAGTTCCCTTCAGCACAATTCAAATCTAGATGTTGGTAAGGACACTACTGGAGCAAGGGCAGCTCATTCCCAGAGATTCTCCTCCTCTGCCACCAAATAGGGGCAGCTCCAGTCACAGCCGCTCATCATTAGACTATTTAAGAATGACTCGCCTTAAACATCAGGAGCTTGACCAACACATGTCAGGATCTTAAACCGATCCCTCCCTGAAGCCTTCTTAGTTAGAATGGGGAGGAAAGTACTTAATTCTTCTTCCCCATCCCAGCAACATGTAGAAAATGCTCTCCAAAGAAATGTCTTTCCTAAAGCCTTTTCAACCTCCATCTTTTTTATTTATGTTGGTGTGAGGGTGATGACTAATGTAGGCAGGCCCAGGTTATGATCTCCCCCTTTTCAAGTCTAGCTTCTTGGTTTAGAATGTTTTGTTCTCCAACTTACAAAATACCAATGAGCATCCTCTTGCTTACATAAAATGTTATAATAATTAGAGCAGTTCAGAAAATGTGATTGTCAGCCCTGTGAACACCTAAGGAGTTCAAGGACAGGCTACATCTCTATCTAGACTGTCTGAGCACAGGTAAGGATCTAGCATAGATTGGGAACTTCTTAAGACTTAATGATCCACAGGCTGCCTCCATATAGGATGAGCAGAGGGGTTCCCCTAGTTTTCAAGGACAGAGGGAAGAACATCAACAGAAAACCAGAATATCATTCAGCTCAATAAACATCTCCACATAGCCTACTTAGCTATCATTTATTTGATCTGTTCTCATTTTGTTTGAATTGGCATATCATGATAGCACCAAGCTTGTTATTTCAAACGTCACATAAAATCCCTAGAAGGATAAAAGGAGAATTCTGGGTTGTGATACATCAAGGATTAAGATAATCAAAAGAACTTTAAAAATAAAAGAGTAACAACATTGGAGTAGTTAAGTAATGTGGAAATATTTAGCATCAGTCTGTTTAAAAATAATTATGAATAATTACAATAATAACAATTAAAATAATTTTGTTCTCGCCTTCCTTTCCTCAGGTCCTTTGTTTTAATTGCACTTTGGTATTTTCTTTCTTAGGCCAGATACTATCAAACACAATTACAGTCCTCCTTGCCCCCCACAAAGTTGCCTTGGTTTGATTTCTGTTTGTAACTAAAATAACTACTTAAACTCTAGGTTAGCTTTTTCCTAATCCTTTTGTTTTTTTGTTTTTTGGGGGTTTTTTTGCTATTTCTGAGAAAATCCCAATGCAGAACTCATTACTTCTCTAAGTGGTCCTAAGGAACACACACACACACACACACACACACACACACAAGTGGACAATGTAGAATCAAACAAACTTAAAACTCCTCAGATATTCTTGCCATTAATGTCCTGACCCTTCATGGAAGATTTTTTTCTTCTTTGACCTCTCCCTTCCTTTCTGTAATACCTAGACTCTAGGCTCTTTTCTCTTCTCTTCCAGATTTTCCTCAATCATTTCCCATCTTTCTCTCCTTTATATGTGGAATAAATCCACTGCACCTCAGCACCTACTGTAAAATGTGCACATTCGAACATGTCCCAGGGATGATCAGCAAACTAAAGTCCCTTATAACAGCTCCTACCTCCCTGAGAATACCATTCAGTCACCACCTTTGATTACTAGAACGTGCTCACCTGGCTTACCCTTCCTCATCCCTAGAGGTTTATCCAGCTATTCTGAATGAGATGTTCTCCCTCTGGTTAGATGTGCAATCTGAGTGAAATAATGCAAATTTTCTTCATGATTTGTTTCTCTGTTCTGTCAACTGAAGTTTAATGGATCATTTCTGGTAGTATTGTCTCAAGTATCACAGCAGAGAATTCAGTCAATGACACGAACACATGACAAAGGAGGGTCTGACTTAAGTTGTGGAAAATGAAACAGACGGCGCCACCACTGTGCCCTGCTCTGCATTTTGCAAGGTCATGAGTCAGCAAGCCCTGAAGTCTTCGCCAGCAGGATGCTTTTCCTCTCCAGGGTGCACATTTCTCATGGCCCTGAGGATTACATTCCACAGGATTATTTTTATTTCCAACCGTACATCTAGAAACTTGTTTAGATGGAACTAATGAAAACAATGATCCAGATAATTATACCTTGAGTTTATAGGGCATTTTTCCAAGGAACTTGGAATTCTTCTCAAGAATCTAAAAGTCCCTGTCATTTTCCATCCCTAAGTATCACAATCCAAAAAATAATGATGGCACCTATAAAGGCAGACTTATTTCAGGAGTTTAGATACGTTTTAAATGGTTAACCCTAAATACAGAGAACTAGAAAATTCCACCCATACCTCACTCCTGGAATGACTTAACCAGAAGCTGGCAGCGATTTATGATGCTTAAGGTGGTTGTAAAGTAGTTTACTTTCTGCCGGAGTAAGACATTAAGACCTGCGTCAGATGTCATTAACGAAGGTGTTCAGCAACTGTCAGCCTCCAAATAATTACAGACCACAGTTTCTTTTAAGACGTGCTCCCCACTTTCTACACCCTGGTAACTGCCTTACACCACCTGTTCTGTCAGCACTGCATGTGGAGAATTCAGGGGGCAGGCCTGCTGCTCACCTGAGGTTAATGATTACCCTGTGGCTTTTCTCTACAGCTTACACATTCTAATGTTTTCCTGCTGTATTATCACCTGACAACCTCCACAGGGAGAGAAAGAAGTGCACTGCAGGTCAGAATTACCCAGAGACTTCCTCATGGACATGTGTGTACGGGTATGTGCGTGTGCGTGTGTCTACGTGTGTGCACAACCAACAATGTTGCTGCAGTACCTTTAAACCAAGTTGGAAAAGAACGTAAGGAAATGTCTTGAATCAAAATCCTCACTCCAAAATGTGTTGTGGAAGCACTGAAGGAATGTCCTTCTGGGGGTACAACATGGCGTTCACCTGGGCTTTCTGCAGGGAACACAGTACTGCTCTCTTGTTTTGCGATGTGCGCATAGGCATAAACACGCACTAACACACACGTATCAAGAAACGTCATCTACGTTCCTTCATCTACATTCCTTAATGCTGCTTCTACTAGGAAAGCACAGGTCTTTATGTGGTTAGGAGAGTATAATTTTGGCCCAGCAAGGCTGCTCTTTATGTTGAGTAAATGAAAGCCATTTGAAGATTAATAGGTCTGTGTGGTTTCATTCATTTTGCAAGGGCACAGCCATGCTGATTCCTGAACTGTAGCATTTTAAAGAGAACAAGTATTAGCCTCACCTGAAAGATAGGAGTCATGATGCAACCTTCTACAGATTGCCCCCATTCGTTCAGTCTTCTGCAAACCCTCCAATTCACTGTGCCAGCAGCCATCTTGTCCAGATACTTCTGAGCAAAGTTCAAGCTGGGTTTCTCAGTAAATATGAAAATATATGAAGGGGTCAGACATCTTGCCCAACAAATTAGCAAGTTTAGTTTAGTACATTAGAACTCCCTGAAAGGGTGTGTTGGCGTTTCTTGGGACGTTTTCTTTCTTAGGCAAATGCAATGCAGGGGGAAAAAATTGTGTTTCCCCACCATGCATCCATCCCATGATTCAGGTCCATCCACAGGAAAACAGTTGTCCTTCTGTGGCTTTCCCTGCCTGGGTCCCTAATGAGAACCTGCTAATTTTGCATTCCTACAAGTGCCTCATTTTTCACTACATCTTGTGCTTACAGCTGTGTGGATTTTGGGTTGGGATTCTTTTTTTCAAGCCATGTCTAAAGGCAATCCATTTGATCAGAGAGTAATATCCTGACTTCCTCTTTTATCATTTCCCAGTCAGACTTGGGCTGCAGGTAGAATCCTGCAGTTACTTTGTTTAACATTAAAAATAATTTCATTTTCCTGCCAGAAGCTGGTCTTACTAATCATGTTGCTGCTTAGAAGCGTGGAGAATCATGGCTTTCACCTAACTTTAAGTAGTGAGAAATGGCAGAAAATCCTAATTAAGAAAGAAACATGGATGGGGAGAAAGACTGCAATATAGAACAAGAAGAATAACAACTCTACTGTAGTAGCTATTTCCATAACCCAAAAGAGACAGGGAAATTGTCAAGGCAGCAGGAATTGCTTTCAAGAACAGTCTCTACTCCAAGACTAAACTAAATTTACTCAGAACTATGCCTTCTTTCTTCAGCTCAGTTGAGAATTTCCATTTAATCTAGTACGGCAAAACCAATAGTTTAGTAGAGAACACCATATTCTGAAGGAAAGATTATTTGTATTCAAGAAGTAAAAATGATGCATTTTACTATTGAACTAAATTTGAATTCAAAAGATATGAAGATACTTTTCTATAGGTATTATTTCTTCTTTTGTTCAAATTATCAGTTAAAAACTTCGATTTGGGCAGTGCCTGGGTGGCTCAGTTGATTGAGCATCCAGTTCTTGATTTTGGCTCAGGTCATAATCTCAGGGTTGTGAGATCAAGCCCCTAGTAGGGCTTCGTGGTGGGCGTGGATCCTGCTTAAGATTCTCTCTTTCCCTATCCCTCTGCTTCTCCCTCACCCCCCCCGCAAAAAAATCTTCAATTTGAGACTAAGACTTGCTAAAGGAAATGTCAATGCCTACAGTACTGTGACCTGCTTCATTTGATAGCCAGTCCCTTTTTTTATTAAGGTTTTTTTAATTAAGTTTTTTATTTAATTCCAGTATAGTTAACATGCAGTGTTATATTAGTTTCAGGTGTACAATACAGTGATTCAATTCTATACATTCCTCAGCACTCACAACAAGTGCCCTCCTTAATCCCCATCACCTATTTAACCCATCCCCCACCCCAGCCCCTCTGGTAACCATCAGTTTGTTCTCTGCAGTTAAGAGTCTGTTTCTTGGTTTGCCTCTCTCTCTCTCTCTGTCTCTGTCTCTATCTCTCTTTTTCCTTTGCTCATTTGTTTCATTTAAATTCCACATATGAGTGAAATCATATGGTGTTTGTCTTTCTCTGACTGGCTTATTTTACTTAGCATTATACTCTCTAGCTCCATCCATGTTGTTGCAAATGGCAAGATTTCATTCTTCTTAATGGCTGAATAATATTCCATTGTATATATATATATCACCTCTTCTGTAGCCATTCATCAATCGATGGACACAGGCTGCTTCCATATCTTGGCTATTGTAAACAATGCTGCTATAAACATGGATGCATGTATCCCTCTGAATTAGTGTTTTTGTACTTTTTGGCTAAATACCCAGTATTGCCATTACTGGATAGTAGGGTGGCTCTATTTTTAACTTTTTGAGGAACCTCCATACTGTTTTCCACAGTGTTAGCCAGCCTTTTGACTTGGGTGTCTAATACTGTTGCCAAACAGTTGAGCACTTATTAACTATACTCCTGAGAAATGGCAATGGACATTACCCAGGGTAGCATAATATGAATGCTAAATCTGCACACAGCACAGAGAAAATCCAGGAATCTCAACTAATCAGAACCTATGTGGTTGTACAGCTCCCATAAGAGATAACAGATGTTCTATGTACCTGCGATAAAGAACAGGAAGTAAATTAATCTGTAGAATTTGATAGAAAAGCATGGGCTTTAGGGTCAGACAAACCTAACTCTATGTAAGCACATGAAGACTACGCTGCCTGCTGGATACGTGAGAGTGTTTACAGTTGGTATGGTTTCTAACTTGGTCAGCCAACTCAATAACCCAAAAATGGAAGCAACTGTGGAAAAGATATTGGTTGAAGAAATATTGAACACTGAGCATCTCTCATTCAACACTGAAAATTTACAGATTTATTCTCTAAAATTCGGAATCTAAAGGACTCTCATAGAGTCTAAAGGACTTATCCAGAACAGTGTCAAAGGTACTACAACTGAATGGAGAAATAAATTCGAGTTCTGATTTGTCTACAAGGGGTCGGGAAATAATTTCAGCTGAGTTCCTCTTGCATACCAGACATTTATGTACAGCTAATTTATTTCTCAGTGCAGTATAGGTATTATTATCTCCATTTTACAGGAAAAATAACTGAGACTAATAGTAATAATATCCATGGTGCTTTTTAAAATTGCTATTACAGTTAACATTTGGAGGAACAATATGTCAATTGCTGTACTAAGGGCTTTAGATGCATTTTCTTATATAAACCTCCCCAGTAAAGTCAGATATTTTTTACCTTCATTGTATAAAAGAAGAAACTGGGGCTCACAGAGTTAGAATAACTTGCCTAAGATCACACAGCAAACCAATCAGGTCAAGATTAAAACCCCAATGACTTCCACTAGGCCACAAATACCTAGTGAGACAGATATGATATATTTCACTTGTATAAATCTTACCATTTTTTAAGTTAATGGTTATGCGAAATATGGTACACCTCTCTAAATTACTGCTGACAACTGCAATAATTAAATGTTTGTAGTATTCACTGGGGAAAAAAGGCAATATTTTGAGCATGAATTCTAATGTCAGCTATTTGAGGTCTAAACAGTAGCGTACTCAGTTGTTAGTGGCAACTTAGAGATGCCTACCTACTTTAGTATAACAAATAAGAAGCTTTGTGTTGTGGTAATATAAAAATTTCTTTGAGCACCAATAAATATATTCTTGTACTCATTTCTCTTTGTCATTAAACCCACATTTTATTAAAGTACAATTATTGACTCAATTATTAAAAGTCATTTTCAAAGTGGGGCTTCTTGCAGATTTTGTGTCCACCAAGGTCACATTCTCTTTTTGATTATGCCCTAGAAAAATTAGGAAATATCTTAAAATCTATAAATTGATTTTTTAAAATCCTATAAAGAAATTTGGAAATACTCTCATATTGTCCCAAAGCACATGTAGGATTTCAAAGTGATTTTGCCAAACATGTTTTCTAATCTAGGTTTTGGGGTCTCTGGAGTTCTACTCACTGACTGTATGACAGGTCCAGGAACTATTAGAGCTCATCAAGATCAGTGTGCACCTCTCTAATTCCCAGTATGCCTCAGTTAGGTTGACCATATGATTGAAATCACACAGGAATGGGGGCAGAAGTAATGTAAGGCCAGGCTCCTAAAATACTCCAAGCAATTTTCCAAACCCACTCTCCCCAGTCTATTCATCTAGAAGTGAATGTCTCAGACATAGTGAAGTCACACAATAGAAGGACTTAGATCCATCAGTAGCCACTTGGATTAAAGCCACCCAACGAGGAACCTCTGCATCAGTATTGTAGATAAGAATTAACCTTTACTGGGCTAAGCCCACAGATAATGGTTTCAATAACAGCCAGCCTTAGTTATAGTGACCTTGTATCTGGGAAATGATGACATTTACTATCTACTTCATAAAGACCCTATGAGAATGGAATGAGAACATGAACTTAAGTGCACAGCAACTCTCTCCATCTTTCTGTGAGCTTGAGTCTGTAGCCTATAAACTCATTTTTGTCAGCTAAAAAATATAGAAAGTTACAGTGTTTTATGGCATATGTTTACATAAATAAATACATACATACACATTATTATATAGATATATGCACACTTGTCTCACCTGGTCCATACATTCCTCTATTGCTAAACTATGGAAAGGGGACAGTGTTTAGTAGGGCCATTTGGTGGTTACCAGAAGGCACTAAAACATGAATTTTAGGACGATCTTTTGGTGCTTGTGCCAGACTCCCCACCAGCATTTTTCCTTCCTGAAGCAACAGAAAACTGTGATCCATGCAGAATCACAGAATCATAGAATTCATGTGATTCTGCAAGGATCATTTTTACCTATGATTTGTGGAGAATTACAGAATGACAAGCTAGTGTGAACCCTAATGTAGCTCCCTATGCTGAAAGCCCAGAGCTAACATTCAGGTCTATGTATCAAAAAGATGGCCCACTATAGAGAGCTATTGTAACTGATTTCTGGGACTTTTAGAAGTTTCACCATACTCAACTGAATTAGATAACCGAAGAACTCTAACAGTGGTGGTTTCTGCACCAGGCAGTAGGAAATAGGGGGAATCAAAATCCTAGAAAGATCTAAATACTTTCTCACTAGAAGTTAGAAGAACTGAAATATACAGCATGCTTGAAATCAGGTGTATCCATAAAAAAATATTACTGTTCAAGTCTAGTGCATTAAATGTGTAAGCTATATAGATACTGGGTCAGACTGGTTCAAGAGAAAGATCTAAACTCAGAGTCATGATCTGCCTTAGCACTTAATCTCTTTATGGTCCTGAAGAAACTAAACCAGGAATCCTAGGCAGGCTAGAATTTAAATCTCAACTGCCATGAATTTTACAGACACACACACACACACACACACAAATATTAGTCAGCCATAAAAAAAGAAGAAAAGCCTTCATTTGCAACCTCAAGGATGAACTTTGAGAGCATTATTCCAAGTTGAATAAGTCAGAGAAAGAAAAACATTGTATGATCTCATGTATATGTTGAATCTAAAAAAATCAAAGTCATAAAGTCATAAAAACTAAGAAGAGATTGGTGGTTGTCAGGAGCAGGGATGGACATGGGAGAAATGGGTGAAAGTGATCAAAGAGTACAAACTATAAATTATAACATAAGTTGTAAGATGAGTAAGTTCTGGGGATTTAACATACAGCACAGTTACTATAATTATACTGTATTATATATGTAAAAGTTAATAAGAAAGATTTTTTTAAAGATTTTATTTTGAGAGAGAGAGAGAGCACGATTGAGGGGAAGGGGCAGAAGGAAAGGGAGGAACAGACTCCCTGCTGAGCGGGAGGGGGGGTTCCAACGATACAGGGCTCGATCCCAGGACTCTGGGATCATGACCTGAGCCAAAGGCAGACACTTAATCAAATGAGCCACCCAGGTGCCCCGCTAAAAAAGATTTTTAAAGTTCTTACCACAAAAATAAAAAAATCATAAATATGTGAAGTGATAGATGTTTTAACTAACCTTATTGTGATAATCATTTTGCAACATATACATATATAAAATCACTACATTGTAGCTATGTGTTATATATATTGTTATATATATATATATAATGTTGTATATAAATTGTATGTATATAATGTTAACCTATATAATGATATATTTAAATTGTATCTCAATAAAGCTGAAATAAAAACATTCATTCATTCATTCATTCATTCATTCTAGCTACTACCAGTGGCTCATCTCTCAGATCTAAATGTCTTTCTGAAATTTTGTCCAGATCAAGTTTCTTATTCAAGACTTACTCATTGTCTGGCTTTATTATTCCACATATTTTATTATTTGACTTGTTGGCTTGGCCCTGAGGTTTTTCAAATCTAATTTCTAAGGGTGGATGCAAGCTGAAAATGTATCTGTGACTTTGGCTTCATGACATCCTGCCCTCTAAAACCTTTTTACTTCCTGCATCATCATAGTTTGACCCATCTAGTACTACATAGGGATTAAAAGAAGTGGAGGCAGGTATTTCAGGTCAACACCAGATCACTGCATGAGACGATGCAAAGCTGGAGACAAGTAATATAGGAAAACAGCGGAAACAGCACAAGTTTTCATAATGGTGACAACAGTGCTTCTTAAAAAAACCCAACACTACCATCCATCAAGAGAAACAGAATCAGAAAGCCAGGAGTATAGTTGAATACTCCCAAGCTTGAGCATGAAACTTTGGGGCCAGCAACACATTCAGCCAAATAGGAACTTCCTCAATTAGATTTGAATTTGGCTTCCTGCCAATTTCTTAAAATCATTCTATCCTAAGGGCACCTGGGTGGCTCGGTCAGTTAAACGTCTGAGTCTTGAACTCAGGGTCGTGAGTTCATGACCCATGTTGGGCTCCATACTTTAAAAAAAAATAATAATTCTTTCCTAATAATACATACCAATATACATACTAATACCATGAAAAATTACTTCAATGTATTGAATGGCTTTCTAGGTACATTCGTTTGCTAGGTCTGCTGTAAAATGTCACAGACTGGGTGGGATAAGTTCATTTCCTCATAATTCTGAGGACTAGAAGTCCCAGATGTCAGCAGGCTTATTTCTTTTGAGGCCTTTCTCCTTGCCTTGCAGATGGCCACATTTTCACTGTGTCCTCACATGACACTTTCTCTGTGTGTGTACATCACTGGTGTCTCTTTATGTGTCCAAATTTCTTCTTCTTATAAGAACACCAGTCATATTGGATTAGGGTCCACTCTAACAGCCTATTTTAACTTAATTACCTTTTTAAAGGCCCTAGGTCCAAATTCAGTCACATTCTGAGGTCCTGAGAGTTAAGGCTTCAACATATGAATTTTGGGGAGACCCAATGCAGCCCATTACACTAGGTTATGAATTAAATTATATAAAAGGATAATCATAGACCTTACAAGTAATTGTATTAAGAATAGATTCTAGGGGCGCCTGGGTGGCTCAGTCGGTTAAGCGACTGCCTTCGGCTCAGGTCATGATCCTGGAGTCCTGGGATCGAGTCCCGCATCGGGCTACCTGCTCAGCAGGGAGTCTGCTTCTCCCTCTCCCGCTCCCCCCTCTTGTGCTCTCTCTCTCTCACTCTCTTTCTCAAATAAATAAAATCTTAAAAAAAAAAAAAAAAAAAAGAATAGATTCTAGATTGATCCAGGTGCAGATAGACCCAGTGTACTTAATCTACTGAGGATCTTTGCCACTAAGTCATTTAAAAATATGATTGTCTTCTTCATGCCAAGTACTATGATAGGACATATCAGCAAGTCTCTGTCTTTAAGAAATTCAGAATCCAATGAAAAGACATGAACACTAACAATTTAATGTGATAATAAATAAGTGCTAGAGTAGAACTATAGATGGAGCATTATGAGACCAAAGAGAAATATCCTACTCTTCCTGGAAATAAAGAAAATTTCATAGTATAAAGGGCACTTCAGTGAAGTAAGAAATCAAGCAAAATGAAGAAAGAAGAGAGAGCAATTGGGGCAAAATACAAATAGCACATTTTTCTGTATGCCTGGATGAGGGTGTGAGCTAGAAAATGATGATGATCTGGCCAGGAGAAGGAACGGCCTGGCATGTTCTCTAATACACTTGCACATAATTTAAAGCAATGCTGCCCAACAGAACTTTCTGCATTGAGGCAAATATTCTTTATCTGTGCTATGCAATGAGGTAACCACTAGCACTTGTAGCTACTGAATACCTGAAGTGTGACTAGGGCCACTGAGGAATTTAGTTTTAATTTAATTTTGTTTTAATTTTATTTTAATTATTTTAACTCTAAATTCAAATAGCCACACATGGCTAATGGCTACTGCATTGGACACCACAGATCTAGAGGAAAGGGGTTTTCATCCTTCTTCTGCCTCTACACTGTCCACATGCACAACACACACCTATCAGTAGCATTTCTCCTTACATGTGAGATGTGTAGCAGGATGTTTAAATAGAAGTTTGGAGGAGTGCCTGGGTGGCTCAGTCAGTTAAGCATCTGCTTTCAGCTCAGGTCATGATCCCAGGGTCCTGAGATGGAGCCCCGCATCGGGCTCCCTGCTCAGTGAGGAGCCTGCTTTCCCTCCCCTGCTCCCCCTGTTTGTGCTCTCTCTCTCAAATAAATAAATAAATAAAATCTTTAAATAAATAAATAAATAAATAAATGGAAGTTTGGCAGAAAATATAAGGCACAAGTATTAGAAAGAAAAATGAATCATGTAATAGATCACCAAGTGTATTAGGGTTTTTCAGAGAAACAGAACCAGTGGACACACACACACACACACACACACACACACATCCCCAGGCTAGAGACCCAGGACAGCTGATGGTGCAGTTCCAGTCCAAGGCCAAAGACCTGAGAACAAGAAGAGCTAATGGTATAGTTCCAGTCTGAAGGCGAGCAGGCTCCATACCCGGGAAGAACTGATGTTTCAGTTCAAGTTCAAAGTCAAGAAAAGCTGATGTCCCAGTTCAAAGGCAGTCAAGCAGGAGGAATTCCCTCTTACTCGGGGAAAAATGGGGCCTTTTGTTCTATGCAGGCCTTCAACTTATTGGATGAGGTCCACCCACATTAGGGAGAGCAAGCTGCTTTAGTCAGTCTCCTGATTCAAATGTTAATCTCATCCAAAAATACCCTCATAGAAACACCCAAAATTGTGTTTAACCAAATATCTGGACACCCTGTGGACCAGTCAGTCAAGTTGACACATAAAATTAACCATCGCACCAAGTAAAAACTAGTAAGAGTACTTATTAGAGACTTTTAAACCTCTCACTCTTGTGAAGAATATAAAAGAACTGAGGGAGGAGTTTTGGAGATAATTCGTGGGGACTCCAGAGACAGTTACTTGTGGGTTGGTCTGCTGTGAGAAAGGCTTCACTCAGTCTTAATGAGAGAGCTTCAGTGGAGAGCTTAAGAGGTGTCCTTGCTCTTATAGTGATGCAGTGGTTTGGAGTCTGACTCCCACCTGAAAAATTCAAAAAACAGAGTGGGGCTGAATAGTCACTCCAGGCAGGAGGAGGGAAGGAGAGACAGTAAATTTCACTCAACTGGACTCTTACTCATGCTTGACACAAAGTATGCAGAAATCTTTTCCATGACTAGATGTGGGCCACATTAAGCTCCTCTAATAGAAGTTCACCCCAGGATGAAGAGGCCTCCACACAGTGATGCTTAAAATACAACAGCCTTCCTAGAATCAGAGGAGAGTATACCACAGGAAATGCAGGTAAGAGCTACCCAGCGTTGAGAGTTCTCAGAAGACTCACGCCTTCACAATCCAAGAAGGAAGAGGCTTTTAAGTTTAGTCAGGTCCTAAGAGTAGGAAATCAAGTTTTATATTTACCAGTAATGTAAGAGATTTCCAGCCCACATACCTCTTCCTCCACTCTGATCAAGAGGCAGAGACCACAGTTCACAAATTGAGGGAAGAAGAGCTAGTGCAAAAAGAAAAAGCTGACTGCATAATCTTCCCCAACTGCAAACTTTCTACCAGGTGGCCTTTAGCCAGGAGAAGGGGAATAAGTATAATTTAAATGAAGCTAGAAGTTGTCCGTTGTGCAGAACTAGACAAATTAGAGATGTCTAATAGGTGGAACTGACAGCTCTTGATGGACACATTTTGATAGGTGGTGAAGAAGAGAGGGTTTGAAGATCACGCTTGGGGTTCTGTTTTGGGTAATTCCAACTATGTGTGATAATCCTATGACTTTGGATTTTCTAAGATTAATTAGAAAAGTCAAACAACTGCTGGAATTTCCGTCTAGGCTAGAGGAAAAACTAGCCCCATAGAGGAGAGTTTTAAGGGATTTAGAGGACCAAACATTACTGTGTATCCCATAGTTATGCTTATGGGATACACAGTAATGTTTGGTCCTCCAGACACAAACACAATTATTTCAAATGGTTGTCCAGCGAGAGGGAGAGGACATGATCCCTAAAGCAGCATCTTAGAATCCTGAGGCAGGTGAGTGAAAATTTGCATAATTCAAAATACCTAAAACAAACAAACAAACAAAAGGTTCTGATCCTCCCAACCCAGATGAGAATCACTGCCATGAGGGGTGTGGAGCCATTAAATGATTACAAAAGGAGAATAACATAAACATGTTTGAGTTTTAGGAAGCCTACCCTGATGCCTGAATGGGAAATAAAGAAGGACTAACTCTAGAGACTTTAAACATGAACGCTTACTGGAAGATAAATGCAATCGTTCAGGTGAAAGATGATGGGTAATCTGAGCTAAGGTAAGGTAAGAATACAAAAAGAGGAAGAAATTCGGGGGATATTTAAAGGGCAAAAATTAATAGAGCTTAATGACAAAATTGGACATAGGTGGTAGGAAAGAGAGGCTGTTTGAGAATGATGCTCAGGGTTCTGACTTGGGTAATTCTGACTATATTATAGTAGAGACCCCAGAGACATGAGCTGAGGCTTGCATGAAGGTGACTCTTACAGTTGTCAAGGTAGAGCCAGTCCTGGGTGGGCACCCCACCGTATCATATGACTACATCATATCACCTTACTGTGGCAGACAGAATAAAGATCGCCCCCAAATATCTATATTCTAATCTTAGAACATTTTAGGTTCTATGGCAAAGGGGAATTATGATTGCCTGTGAAATTAAGTTGCTAACCAGTGGACCTTAAAGTGGGTAGATTATCCTGGATCATCCAGATTGGCCCAATGTAATTACAAGAGTCCTTAAACGTGGAAGAGGAGGGAAGAAGAGTCAGTGCCAGAGTAACACAACATGAGAAAGACTTAACAGCCATTGCTGACTCTGAAGATGGAAAGGGGGCCAGGAGCCAAGAAATGCTGATAGCTATGGAAGCTGGAAAGGGCAAGAAAACACCGTTTCCTCTAGAACCTCCAGAAAGGCATGCAGCCTTGTTGATGCCTTGATTTAATCCCAGGGAGACCCATTTCTGACTTCTGACCTCCAGAACTAGAAGATGATACATAAAGCCACTGAATTTGTGGTAATTAATTACAGCAGCAATAAGAAACAGATACACTTATCATTTATCCTTCTTTAGCAGATCACTCGTCTCAGATCTACATTCCAAATTTGTTTACCTCTAACTATGCTTTCTACTTTTCTTAACTATCTGCCATTTGCAATCTATTATGTATTTATGTAAAGTATTTATGAGCTGTTTACGATGTGCCCACAGCTGTGTGACTACCTCTATAGTAAGATAAAACTACCACGTGTATTCCCTATGAACGGTCAGCCCCATCGAATTATCTCAATATAAACATAGAAGAAGAGAACACTTTGTGATGCAGTTTTTCTTTACTCTGTTAATCTAATCACCATTCTACTAAAACATTTCTCAAGTAATAAGTAATTTAGTTATAAAATTTAGGCAGCTCTCTGTCACAGGTATAAAACTTACTTTGCTGTTGAATTAATTAATGTTTGGGAAATGCCATGTAAATGTTAGCTCTTACCCTTTTCTTATTTATAGTAAGTACATAACCTTAAATTTAATTCCATGCAATAGAAAATCCTGTGAAATACATGTGGTAATGATGGATGAACATTATTTGCCCTTATGACTTTATCTATAACCTACATATAATATTCAAAACTTGAAATGATGAGGATACTATCTCTCAGGCCTACCTTGGCCCAACCCTCATGAAACATAAATGTAAATGATTTTGGCTGGAAGACTTAAAAATGAATAAAGATGTAATGAAGCCATTACATCTTTCATATATACCTTTAAAATGGGGAGGTGGAGGGGTGGGAGAGACAAGACTGTTAAAATTATGTCTTTTGGGCAATGAGAATATCATACGTATTTATATAAGGTCCGAAATATATTTCCAAATAGAGATAAAGAAAAGACGATTTTGACTTTATTTTAAAGTCATAAATAGTCTAACATTAGGTTTATATTGCAGATCACCAGCCTCAAAGATGGGGCCCATCTGTAAGTATATATTATATTCATTGTGCCACTGCCAGATGTTCCTAGAGGTTAATAGAAAAGAGCAATGGGGCCCCCAAAGAGAGAAGCTGTATCATAGTCTTCATAGGTCTAGGAGTGGTAAGAACATTATGTTCTTCCACAAAGTGGCAGCCAGCCAGATAGGCAAGGGAGCAGAGAATCTGACCTTTGTGTTATCCTTAGTTATAACACTACCACCTAAAAGGACAAAAATGTAAAGTGGGTCATGAAGAAATGCATGAATTATATAAGTAAAAGAAATTGAAACTTGACTCCAGGTACAAAGCAAGCTAGAGACACTCTACTATAAAATTCCAGAACCTTGCACCCTAGCCTATGCCCTTAAGCTACAAAGACACAAAATCCTACTCTCTGAAAATGATACTGGAAGCTGTAATTTGATTAAGGTTGAGATACCATGCTTATAAATTGCACACGAAATGACAAATATTTAAAACATTTGAAAATTGCTTGTTGTATTTCTTAAAATTGAGCCATATGCCATAAATCTCAAAATGCAGGGTAATTGCAGTCTCCGGGATAGCAAGTCTGTTTGTATAGCAAAACCTATATTTGAGCATCTCCAGAGAACTAAGGTGTAATCTGCTACAGCTGTGTAATTGAAGAAGATCTGATGCATGGAGCTATACAAGTTATTTTCAACTAGCAGAGTTCAGGATATTTTTCTTTGAGAATGAAAGTGTAAAGCTCTGGTTTATAATTGTATTTCTACCACACTAAAGGAGCTTACTAATGCTAACACTGTGATAAAAGCAGGTCCTGAAATAGTCCAAATGTATTAAATTTCACCTCTGCTTGACAATGTAATTTTTAACCGACTTTTAAATAATGTAAGCAAAATGCACCTGAGCCCATATAGACAGTGAATCCTAGGTTGAATGCTAATTCGAATATGTGTTTTGCAATAAGTAAGTATCTTGAAATACAGCAGCTTCCCGTTCACGGTATCTGCCCCCCGCCAAATCTTAAAACCAAAGTTATTCACGGCATATTCAAAAGAATATTGTTTTCTGCCTGTGTATACATGATTGTCCCAATCATTCATATTGACTTTCCTGCAGTACTCAATACTTGGAAACTTCCATAGCCTTTCCTCTCTGGAAGCTTGGTAGCCCCTTTTCCACTTTATTAATTAATTTGAGAGTCATGGTTTGTCCCTGAATTGACTTTCCACCAAGTATCATCAAGAGGGTTTGATTTCTGGATCTTGCCTTAATGAATAAGAATTGCAGTCCAACTAACTGGTTATGGCCCATACCTAGGTATGCTTCTGAAGTAACCTTAGCACAACATTAGATGGTAAATATGACCCAATTCCTTCTCTACCGGAGGAGAAACTAGTAAAGGGAATGCTACAGGATCACCAGGGACTACTAAAGAGCTTCTAGCTTTTTGGTGGTCATTTAAAAAACACCATATCATTTGTAGGACTTGGAACAGTGAGGGCTCTCTGTTCTCTGCAAATAGACCTTGAGCTTGTTAAGAGGCACTATCAGGGAATGCAGCTCTTTACAAGGTCCTCTTTCAAGGTCAGTATCTATTCAGAGGGCAACCTCTCTAAGAATACAGCTGGAAGGAACTCACATGAGGAAGTGAGAGGAGGAGGCTGACAAGTCAACTGCCCATGTCAGCCAAAAGAAGAGTCAGCAAGATGGCAGACACCACAGGGAGATTGATTAGATTTCATTCCCTTCTGTAGCCCACTATTTTAATTTATTCATTATCATTGTACAATAATGTCCCTAACTTTGCACAAGGCATAAGTGTTTTAATAACAACACTATTATTATGTTAGAATTAGTTCACATAGAACTAACCTGTAAGCTTCTTTGTTAGATGGTGAACTCTGTGAGTAAGAGACATATTCGTTTGTGTATGTATAAAACCTAGCATGATCTTTGGCAGATAGGAGGTACCAGGAAATTGCTTATTAATTTGACATTTTGAAAAAATATCCCTTGTCTAGTGTCTATGTTTTCCTTAGCATGGACATTTCTTAGTCGCTGGAAACTTTATGTAATGAACAAACAAATATTTAACACCATATACAATGCTACAAGATTGATTATACCATATGTTATTACTCTTGTACCTTTCATTTTACTTATTAAATTGATAGGAATAAATGCCAAAAAGAAACACATATTTAAGAATTTTAGACACATTCAGAATTTTAGGTATATTTGGAATTTTAGACATGTTTAAGAATGTAAAAATTCTCATTAGCTTGAGACAGTTTACTGTAGTTGGGGAGCAACATGATATAATGGAAAACTATTAGTACCATTCAGGAGTGTGTTCAGAGTGGGTATTCAACAAATGCCGTCACGTGATTGACTGCTAAAGGAATAATGGAGGGTTTTGGTGCTCCATGAAAATGAAAGCCTAATTAATGATGAAATGAATTTCTGATCAACATGGGGAAAGTACCGGTACTATTAAATCCTGCATTGTTACAACTGTGTCCACATTCTCATTCTTTAGCTCCATCGGGTAGATTCAGAAGCAGAGAAAATGTGCAAAAGATTCAGTAACATGATTCTGAGCATGGTTGTCTTGATTCCCCTCCATCCCCCTTCTTTCAACCCCAAAGAGAAGTGTCACAAAAATGTAAGATCCCAACTTTGCCTGCATTAGTTACCTCCCCTTTGCTTGGCTTCTCTCACTTGGAACACAGAAGCGGCTTGTGATTTAGATCCCTTTCTATCCAGCTATGCGGAACTGAGAGGTCAGTGAGCTGAAGAGGGATCACTGTGCCTCCAGCTTCGCTCAAGCAACAGACTGCAAAGACTGAATAGTCCAGAGTGAAATGATCATGATCCAAAGCCTGAAAATCACCATTAGCAGAACACTTACAGCATTAGCAAAAAAAAAAAAAAAGTGCTTTCCTTGAGGGGTGACTGGCTGCAGGGCTGCTCTCTGTTAGGCAGGCTCAGAAAAACCTCTCTCCCTGGGGATGTCACATGCAAGGAAGCTCTTCTCTGCACTGGGGATAGCACTTCATATGCTCTCAGTCAAGGTGAAATCTGGAAAGATGAAAAAACTGAAATATTCTTGACCTGAACCTCCATAGAGATCTGGAAGTGTTCGGGTAAGATACCTACAGCCTTGGGCAAAGAAGCACTCCATAACTTAAGGTTGAGTGGCAGGGCAGGTAAACATCTTATCAGTGAACTTGACTAGAGAACTTGGGTGCTCAATTTGCTTACAAATTTCCACGTTGCTGGACAACTAAGTAGAGCTAATGAGATTACTATATTCTCCACTTTTAGCATACATATCTAGAAAGCACAGTTACTCAATGACCAAACTTTTAACAAACCCCTTATGCAGTGGAGCCCTGCAAAGACTTTCAAGCCTTGATGGTGTATGACATGAACACAGCAGGTCAATATCCATTAAATTTGGACAGCCCTTGAAACAGTGAAGGAAGGTTAGTGGTTCAGAGCATGGCTTTGCATCCGTACTGCCAGACTTGAAACCCTGATCTTTCCTACTCAATAGTTATGTGACTATGTAAATTATTTAACCTCTCAGTGTCTCAATTTTCTTATCTATAACGTGGGGATGATAATAACGTACCTACTTCACAAGAATAAAAGTGATGAACTTGGAGGAGTGTGTGAACTTGGAAGCACTTAGTGCTTAGTAAGTTTTAGTTTTAATATCTTAATTAGCACTTAAACACGTGAGAAGGAAATACTGAAAAAAATAGTGTCTAGGTTCTGAAGTCTTATTGAAGGATGAGAAAGTTCATTTGATAATGGCTTTTAAAAGAAAAAAAATAAAAATCCAAGAGCATGAAAGGGAATAAGAGCCGAGGCTATTGTGGTCACAGATTATATGCAAGAAGAAGAAAAGTTCCCAAATTATGGCAATACTTAAATGGGTTCTTCATGAACATCTAAAAAATTATGTGATTTAATCAGTCATTCATTAAATTTTAAATTAAGAAAAAGCCTTATATAGAAGATAGCCATCTAGACACTATAAGAGGGATTTTAAAAAATGCTATTAGTTTAGTTTTCACATAATTTCTTTATAAGACTATAAATGCCTGTAGACGAGTCTATGTACATCAAATTTTATATAAAAAATTAAGCTTAGGTTAGTTATTTCTAACAAATCAAGCAAGTTGTCCATATAAAATTTACCATTGCTTTCATATACAAGCACATCTAAATAGCTAAGAAGAAAATTCTTACTTTTTAAATATACCCCAAGGTAGCAGTAATGTTGTTCTTTCAATTTGAGATTTATTTACATATTTGTTATATGATTGATGCAAATAGATCAATTTCTTCACCATCATATTAGGACTGGCACAATTCAAAAGCATTGTAGGAATTTGAGACATTTCAGTTCACTGACCATGAACCCCAATTTTCCAGTTTTAAAACTGAAGCCCAGAGAATAGAACCAATTTGCCTAAAATTGTAAATAAAATAATGCACAAGCATGGTTGTCTCACACAGAGTACTTGCTCTTACTCGGGGAGGACAATACAACACTTCACTGCCAGTGTATTCATGTCTTAGAGCTGCCATAACAGATTATCACAAACTGGGTTGCTTAAAATAACTGAAATGTATTTTCTCATGGTTCTGGAGCCAGAAGTCCAAATCAAGGTGTGAGCAAAGCTTCATCCCTGGGGGCTCAAAGGGAACATTCATTTCTTGCATCTTCCAGCTTCTGGCAGCTGTCAGCATCCCTTGGTTTGTGGCTTTCTCTCTCTCTGCTCCCTCTTTAGTCACCTTCTCTGGCTGGGTCTAACTCCAAACCTCAGTTACAGACCATCCAGATAATTCTGAATAAATCCTCCTTTCAAAATCTTTAACTTCATCACATCTTTTGCCATATAAGGTAATATCATAGACTCTGGAGACTAGATTGTAGATATATTCAGAGGATGAGGGAAGGAGGATGGGGGGCAGAGGGGGGTGGCAGGGAGCAGGCATTATTTAGCCCACTACAGTCAGACAGTGTTAATAAGCTTGTGGATACCTCTAAAACAGATATTCCATCTCTGAGGGGCTTCAGGTAATACAAGCTTAAGAAATTACTTTCCTTTGCCATTTGCCCTGCAACTCACTTCTCTTAATTAACTTGAATGTTGTTATAGAACTGCAGAATTCTATCAGTAGCAACCCATTTTTATCTAAATTTCAGAGTTGTAGTTAACCTTGACATGAGGATTCCGATTAAACATGACAGATTAGATACACCCAATGATCTCGGTTTATTCCTGAAATGCCACAAAGGAGACAGTTAAGGAATAAAAACAAGTAAAAAGATACAAGGTCAAAGATTGCAGTAGAAGATACCTAAGCAGAAGAGATATATCAACCAAATTCGGAAAGATGGAAAGGTGGACAAGTGATGACTGACTTAACAGAGCCTGGAAAGACAACCCTAAGTTTGCAAAGCAAGAAGTGAATAATTTGCATATGGATTCATACCTAAAAACCCCAGAAAAGCTGAGGAGTTGAAGGCAATACTTACTCTCAAAGGCCAAGTGAGAGGTAAAAATTCAATAATACTTTATCTGCAACTCCAAAATTCTGAAAAGTAGAATTTTTTAAAAACTCAACTGGCAGCAAAACTTGACATTATCTGAACTAATTTGCTACCAAAGCGACTTAAAATGTGTAAAACTAATTACAGTCTTTAGTCATCCCTCTTAGTGTGAATATTCATGTTTGATTAAGGAGGCTGTTTTAAGTCCCCTAGGTCATATATAGGCCATGTACTATATTATTTTCTGAAATCTTTAAAAAAAAAAAAACTGGATACAATTGTCTAGGATTGGCACAGAGGAGGAAAAAATATGAGAAAAGTAGGGGGTTGGGTTCTCACTCTGAGGGTTTTAAATTCTCTTTTTAGCTCCTCAAGCCAGGCTTCTCCTGGAGCTTTCTCTGTCTGCACCACAGTGCTCACTTCCAGGTTTCTAGCTGTGTTAGGTACAAGCCAGGGGATACCAGAGGGAGAAAAAAAGGAAAACTCATTGTTTATTTGGAGAAACATTGCACTGAATTTAGAAATCACTAGGGTGACAAAATCAATAATATCAGAAATGAAAGAGGAGACATTATAACTAATATCACAAAATACTTAGGATCATATGAAACTACTACAATTATACACCAACAAATCCGAAAACCTAGAAGAAATGGGTAAATTCCTAAAAACATACAAACTATAAAGACTGAATCATGAAGAAATAGAAAATCTGAACAGACCAATTACTAAGTAAGGAGACTGAATTAGTTATCAAAAACCTCCCAACAGAAAAAAAATCCAGGACCAGATGGCCTCACTGATGAATTCTAACAAACATTTATAGTAAAACCAATCTTCCTTAAACTCTTCCAAAAAACACGAAGTGGGGGGAATACTTCCAAACTCATTTTACGAGGCCAGCCTAATACCAAAGCCAGATAAGAAAACTACAAGAAAAGAAAATTACAGGCCAATATCCCTGATGGACACAGATGCAGAAATCCTCAACATCATATTAGTAAACTGAACTCAACAGCATTTTAAAAGGATCATACACCATCATCAACTGGGATTTATTCCTAGGATGTAAGGATGGTTCAACATCTGCAAATCAATGTGATACACATTAACCAAAGGAAGGATAAAAATTGTATGATCCTCACAATAGATGTAGGAAAAGTATTTGATAAGATTCAACATAATTTTTTGATAAAAACTATCAACAAATTAGATATAGATGTAATATGTCTCAAAATAATAAAGTCCATATACAACAAACCCATGTTTATCATACTCAATAGTGACAAGTTGAGGGATTTCCTGTGAAGATCAGGAACAAGGAAAGGTGTCCACTCTCACCACTTCTATTCATATAGTACTGAAAATTGTAGCCAGAACAATTAATTAAGAAGAAGAAATCAGACTGGTAAGTCATCCAAATCAGAAAGGAAAAAGTAAAATTGTCTCTGATTGCAGATGATATGATTTTATGTACTGAAAACCCTAAAGACTACACACACACACACACACACACACACACACACACTGTTAGAACTAATAAAAAATTGAGTAAAGTTGCAAGATACAAGATCGACATATAGAAATCAGTTGCATTTCTATACACTAATAACTAATTATCTGGAAAAGAAATAATGAAAACAATCCCATTCATGAGAACAACAAAATAATAAAACACTAAGGTGGAAAAAGATGTGTACACTGAAAATTATAAGAGAATGATGAAAGAAAGAAGACATGAAATTGGAAAGTTATCCAATGTTCATGGATCAGAATTAATATTGCTAAAATGTTCCTTCTACCCAAAGCCCTCTATAGATTCAATGCAATCCCTATCAAAATTCCAAAGGTATTTTTCATAGATATTAAAAAAAATCCTAAATTTCATACAGAACCCCAAAAGACCCTGAATAGCCAGGCAATCCTGGGAAAGAAGAACAAAGCTGGAGGTGTTACACTTCCTGATTTAAAACTTTATTACAGGGATGCCTGGGTGGCTCAGTCGGTTAAGCAGCTGCCTTCGGCTCAGGTCATGATCCCAGGGTCCTGGGATCGAGTGCCGCATGGGGCTCCCTGCTCAGCAGAGAGTCTGCTTCTCCCTCTGCCTGCTGCTTCCCCTGCTTGTGCTCTCTCTCGCTCTCTCTCTCTGACAAATAAATAAAACTCCTTAAAAAAAAATAAAATAAAACTTTATTACAAAGCTATAGTAATCAAAATAGGATGGTACTGGCATAAAAACAGACATATAGACCAATGAAACAGAATTGAGAGCCCAGAAATAAACCTACACATATACAGTCAACTAATATTTGACAAGAGAGCCAAGAATATTCAATGAGGAAAAGATAGTCTCTTCATTAAATGGTTTTAGGAGAACTGGATATTCACATGCAAAAGAATGAAATTGGCCCCCTATCTTATACCATTCACAAAAATGAAATGAAAATGGAAATGAATTTATAGCTACTATAGAAAATAGCGTGGAGTCTCCTTAGAAAATTTAAAATAGAATTACCATATGAACCAATAACCACCCAGCAGTTCTGGGTATATGTCCAAAAAAAAAAAAAATTAAATTAAATCTCTGTCTTGAAGAGATATCTATGCCCCCATATTCACTGCAGCATTATTTACAATAATAAGACATGGATACAACCTTAATGTCCATGGATAGAAGAATGAATAAAGAAAATGTGGCATGTGTGTGTGTGTATATATATATATATATATATAGAATGAATAAAGAAAATGTGGCATGTGTGTGTGTGTGTATATATATATATATATACATATATATATACACACACACAAATGAATACTATTCAGACATTTAAAAAACAAACAAGCAAATGCTGCCTTTTGTAATAATATGGATGTTCTTTGAGGGCATTATGTTAGGTGAAATAAGTCACAGAGAGAAAGACAAATACTGTATATTCTCTTATGTATGGAATCTAAAAAAGCCAAATTCATAGAACTAAAGAGTAAGTGGTTGTTGCCAGGGGCTGGGGGGTGGGGGAAATGGGAAGATGCTAGTTGAAGGGTATAAAATTCCACTTGTGGGGCGCCTGGGTGGCTCAGTTGGTTAAGCGACTGCCTTCGGCTCAGGTCATGATCCTGGAGTCCCAGGATCGAGTCCCGCATCGGGCTCCCTGCTCGGCAGGGAGTCTGCTTCTCCCTCTGACCCTCCCCCCTCTCATGTGCTTGCTCTCTCTCATTCTCTCTCTCTCAAATAAATAAATAAAAAATCTTTAAAAAAAAAAAAATAAATAAATAAAATAAAATAAAATTCCACTTGTAAGGTAAATAAGTTCTGGAGATCCAGGATATAGCATGGTGACTACAGTTAACCATACTGTATTGTATACTTGAATGTTGCTAAGAAAATGTATCTTAAAGGTTCTCAATGCAACAAAGAAATGGTAATTATATAAGGGAATGGAGGTATTAACTAACTTTATTGTGGTAATCATTTTGTAATAAATACATGTATCAAATCATCACATTGTACACCTTAAACTTTTATATGTTATATGTTAATTATATCTCAATAAAGCTGGAAGAGAAAAAGAGCAAGTCTGGCCATCACACTTCCTGATTTCAAACTATATTACAAAACTATAGTAATCAAATTAGTATGGTATTGGCATAAAAACAGGCACATAGATCAATAAAACAGAATAGAGAGCCCAGAAATAAATCCATGCATATATGCCCAATTCATCTTTGACAAAGGTGCCAAAAATATACAATGGGGAAAGGATAGTCTCTCTAATAAATAGTGTTGGGAAAACTAGACAGCCACGTGGAAAAGAATGAAACTAGAAACTTATACCATACACCAAATCAACTCAAAATGGATCAAATACTTGAATGTAACACCTGGGATCATAAAACTTCTAGAAGAAAATATAAGGGATAAGCTCTTTTGCATTAGTCTTGACAACAATTTTTTTTTTTTTATTTGACACGAAAAACAAAGGCAACAAAAAGAAAAACAAACAAGTGGAACTATATCAAACAAAAAATCTTCTGCACAGCAAAGGAAACCATCAGCAAAATAAAAAGCAACCTGTGGAATGGGAGAATATATTTGTAAACCACATATAAGGAGTTAATATGCAAAATATGTAAGGAAATCATACAACTCAATAGTAAAAAACACAAATAACCTGGTTAAAAATGGGCAAAGGACCTGAATAGACATTTTTCCAAAGAAGACATACAAATAGCCAACTGATACCTGAAAAGATGCTCACCATCATTAACTGTCAGGGAAATGCAAATCAAAATCACAATATGATATCCCTGCATGCCAGCTGGAATGTCCATTATCAAAAAGACAAGTATAACAAGTGCTGGCAAGGATGAGGAGAAAAGAGAGCCCTTGTGCACTGTTGGTGGGACTGTAATTTGGTAAAGCCACTATAGAAAACAGTATGGAGGTGCCTCAAAAAATTAAAAATAGAACTACCATATGATCCAGCAATTCCACCTTATATATCCAAAGGAAATGAAATCAGTATCTCGAAGAGATATCTGCACTACCATATTCATTGCAACGTTATTCACAATAGCCAAAGTATAGAAATAGCCAAAGTATCCCTTGATGAATTGATTAAGAAAATGTGGTGTGTGTATGTGTATCTATATCCATATAGATACACACTGTTATAAAGATAGATACAGGGGCGCCTGGGTGGCTCAGTTGGTTAAGCGACTGCCTTCAGCTCAGGTCATGATCCTGGAGTCCAGGGATCGAGTCCCACATCGGACTCCCTGCTCGGCGGGGAGTCTGCTTCTCCCTCTGACTCTCTTCCCTCTCATGCTCTCTGTCTCTCATTCTCTCGCAAATAAATAAAATCTTAAAAAACAAAAAAAAGAAGGATGGCCATTGCTTTAAAATAAATAAATAAATAAATAAATAAATAAATAAAGATAGATACACACACACATACACACAACACACACAATGGAATATTATTCAGCCTTAAAAAAGAAGGAAATATGCCATTTGCAACAACATGGATGAACCCAGAGGACACGATGCTAAATGAAATAAGCCAGACAAAGACAAATCACTTACATGCGGAATCTAAAAAAATAAAAATAAAAAATTAATTAATTTAATTAAAATAAATTTTTAAAAAACGAACTCACAGAAACAGATAGTAGAATGGTTGGGGTGGAGGGAAGGGGGAAATGTTATATCCATCTAATGTATTAATCTTAACAATAGCATGTAACCCCGTAATCCTTTAAAAATATTACCTCCCAAGCATCACAGAAAGCTAGTGAAGGACATACTTCAAGAAAACCAGGGAGTAAAGAAGAAATCATGAAATCAAAGAAACAGAGTCAACAGGAAAAAAGGAAGTTGAAATTTCAAAGACCATGTCTTAGAATAACATTATCTTGGAGAACACTCTTAGACAGTGCCCAGTCCAGGAGAATGATTATTCTACTGCTGAATACTAGAAGATTATTAGATTTCCTGGTGTGCTTGGCCACACTGAAAGTGCCACAGAAAACTAAATAAACAAAAAACAAGGCAAATATTACCTTCAATGAAAACAAAAAGCTGTAGAAGAAAGGAAACATAGTAATTGTAGTCGTCCGCATGGCTTTGCCATGCATGATATTTCTACATAATAAAATGAAAGCATCAAATATTCATTGATATATAGTTAATATAGCCTCAAGAATGGGGGAGAGGAATTACGGGAGTGAATATAGGGATTATGGGTTGGTGTGAGAAAATTAAATTTTCCAGAGTAGAGAGCCAAAGATACTACTTAAAATTTAAAATAAAATAAAACTTAAAATAAAAAACTAGCTATATACATTTATATTTAGAAATAAGGAGGCAGGTATTATAAGAAGCAAGTAAAAGAGGTGAAACCTGTTACCTCCGAGTTAGAGACCTGGAGTTGTCTGACTTGAGCAGGAGACTGTTATTTTCATTCTAAATATCTGACTCTTTAAAATATATATTAATTTTATATAAATAAAAAAATGTAATTTTTAATAGAGACTAGTGATTGCATTAGCAAGTAAATAAGATTAATGTAATTGCAATATCTTGCCTGTGCAAGTTTAATATTTTTCTTCCTCTCCTTTTCTATCTAATCTGCATTTTTCAATCTAAATTGCATTTTTTTTACCCCGTTAATCTTTCTACAATATAGTACAAATCATGTTCTCTCAAAAAATTGTTTAGTGGCTAAACTTACTAATTTAGCATGCAAGTTCTCCACAACTTATTCCCCAACTATTTTCCTTCCACTTCATCAACAGATATTTGTGGAAAAACCGCTGTGTGTTCTGTTGGAAGCAGTGAGGATACAGTGATGAACAGGACAGACATCATTCCAATCTTTGAGGCACTTAAATTCTACATACTCACAGTTAACACCCTCTTTTTCTGGACCTTTGTCCTAAGACTTTTGGCTTGTCGGTCTTCTCCTCCCTCTTCAAGTACGTATATACAAAACCTGGTTATTCCTCAAGACAGAATGCAGATGCCACCCCCTTCGCAAGGTCCTTTGTGACCTCTCACCCCTGAGGAAGTATATTTTTTTCTTCAAACATCCTTTGAACTTGAGCCATGTGGCTTGTATACACTTAACTGCTTTTCCCGTGGATTACAGCAAAACCCATACGCATGTTTTCCCAAGTAGAACCTGAGTTCCTAGAGAATAGGGTACTGGACAGATTCATTCCAATAACCTGCACAGTACCCCTACACATAGTAGAAAATAAGCAATTATCTAGAGAATCCATTTGGCTATTTTCACCTACAAGCACTGGAACACCATATTAAATTGACAATTACCTCCTAATTTTTTGTTGTTAAATAAGTGTTCTATGTTAGAACAGATTTAGATTTACAGAAAAGTTGCCAAGACAGTATAGAGAGTTCCTCTTACCCCAAACCCTGTTTCTCCTAGTACCTAACACTAATAATATAACATGTTAATGTGGTACATTTGTCAAAATCAATGAACCACTTTTGATATATTATTATTAACTGAAGTCCATACTTTATTCAAGTTTCTTTAGTTTTTACTTAATTTTCTTTTTTTCTGTTCCTGGATCCCACGTGGTCTAAGATAACATGTAATATTTAGTTGTCAAGTCTCCTTAGGCTCCTCTTGGCTTTGACGGTTTCTCAGACTTTTCTTATTTTGGATGACTATATTAGTTTTCTATTGCTGCAGTAAAATACTACCACAAACTTAGTAGTTTAAAACTATATAAATTGATTATCTTCCAGCTCTGTAAGTCATATGTCCAGTCCAGTTCTCACTGGCCTATAATTAAGGTGGCAGGCCAGCTTGTTCCTTTCTGGATGCTGTAAGGGACAACTTTTCTCCTCCTTACCTTTTCAGGCTGCCCACATTCCTATCACAATGACCTTCGATCATTTTGAAGAGCATTATTCAGGTATTTTCGGAATATTCCTCCTTTGGGATTTGTCTAATATTTTTTTTTCGTGATTAGACTGACCTAATTAATGGGTTTGGGGAAGGAAGATCATTCAGGTAAAGTAACACACTTATCACATTATCAAGTGTACATGCTATCAACATGACTTATCACTGTTGATGTGAACCTGAGTCAGCTAGATGAGGCAGTGTTTGTCAGATGTGGCAGACAGAATACTTACCCCGCCAGATATGCCCCTGACCTAATTCCTGGAACCTGTGAATACATTAGGTTACATGGCAAAGGAAAATTAAGGCTGTGGACACAATTAAGTTTTCTAATCAGCTGACCTTCAGATAGGAAGGTTATCCTGAACTAGCTAGATGGGCCCACTAGAATCAAAAGGCAGAAGAGAGAGTCAGAGACGCTATGAAGGAAGCAGCTCGAAATGATGGGATGTGAGAACCAGACCTGCTGTCGCTGGCTTTGAGAGCAAAGGAAGGGGTTCATGAGCCAAGGAATATGGACAGCCTCTAGAAGCTGGAAAGGAAGAAAACAGATTCCCCCCTAGAGCCTCCAGAAAGGAATGCAGCCCTGCCCACATCCCTGACAATACCTTGATTTTAGCCCAGTGTTGACTTCTAACCCACTGAACTGGAAGATAATAAAGTTGAATTATTTTACAACACTAAGTTTGTGATAATATGTTACAGCAGCAATAAAAACTAATATATCAGATTCTTCCACTGAAAAAATTCTTCTTTTTGCCCTCTTGCCACAGACTACCCTTGGAAGGAAGGCACTATGCACCGTCCATACTTGAGGAGGGGGATTTATACTCTACTTCCCTGAAGGTAGAATAGCTACATAAATTATTAGGAATTCTTTTGCAGGAGAAATTTATCTATTCCCCCCATTTATTAATTTATTCAATCATTTATTTATGTCGGTGTGGACTTATGGATATTTATTTGATAGTTAGGGATTATTATATTTTCACTTATATTGCCTTGGCCAAAAATGAGTCCTATACCTAGCCCTAGCCCAATTGCTGGCAAAAAGAGCTCCATGACTGGTTTTGATCAACTGTGATTCACCGCTGGGGCTGTACAAAGTGTCCGTCGCTGTTACCCCCCCACCCCCCGCAACACACACACACAAAACAAAAACATAAGGAAGAGGGGGAAAATGTATAGTTTGCTGTTCAGTGGACAATAGATGCTGCAGGCAACTAAAAGACAATCTATTTGTATTTTTGCTTTGTTTTAATGTGAAATGGGTTCAAAAGACACTGGTGTTCTAAATCTATCAAGCAGAGACACTGAACTGATCGATTTATCATCACATTTGAAAATAAATGTCTTATGGTCTTGACATATATAGGCAGCTTGGAAAGACAAAAGCATACTTTTCACACTGAAACGGTGTAAAAGTTAAAAGTTTTTTTTTTTTTAAGTCTTAAAAGATTTCAGGAGTTTGCTATACATATCCCAATAAAAATTCCCAGAACACAAATTTTCAGGATGAATTGCCTGTTTTTTTCTCCCCATGTGTCCCATCCTAGCTAGACTACAGTCCCCAGTCATTCAAACACCATTTTAGGAGGTACTGTGAAGGAACCATGCAGATGTACCTAAAAACCCTAATCAGATGATTTTAAATAAGGTAGATTATCCTGGATAATTTGAATGGGCTTGACTAAATCAGTGGGAAGAATTTAAAAGCAGATTTAAAGAAATTCTACCCATGGACAACTACCACCCCTGTCTATATGTTCAAGCCACCCATGATCTTCCCTTCCTGATTATCTGCCTGATAGATTTTGGACTTGCTTAACCAGCTGCCATAATCGAGTAAGGCAATTCCTTATAATAAATATCCCTGCCTCTTTCCCTCCCTCCTACCCACTGATCTATCTACCTACCCACCTATCCATCCATCTATCCATTCATCCATCATTCCTACTGTTTCTGCTTCTCTGGTTGAACTCTGATGCACTTAGAGACAAATTCTTTCAGACAGGTTCATCTTCTGCTTAGTGTTATAATAATACTCCTTCTACACTCTAATATTTCTATAATGTTTTTACTCTTAAAAATTATATCAACTCTTAAAGATAAATAAGTAAGTGGTTTCACTGTTATCCATTAAGTGTTCAATGCACTCTTTGTTAGTCACATTCTGTAGAAGTAAATTTCTTCTGAGTTTAGTGAATTAGAAGGGAAGGACCGAGATCGAGAAAAACTAGGGCAGAGTACAGAAGGTGGAGATAAGCATTCACAAGATGAAAAATAATACATGTTGATGTTTTGACGAAATAAATACATCTAAAACATCTGCTGGTTTGGAGGTGCTTTCAGTATTCCACAGGCTTCTTGACTCAGTGCTAGAAAAGTAAACAAGAATCCAAAGCCAAAGAACTCTGGCTCCTTTCAATGGGGGCCAAATCACATCAGTTTCATTTGCTTGAAAACTAAACCTCTTTAAATTCCTTAGCTGTGATGAGGAACCTTTCTTCTCTCCATTATAGTTATTTAGTCTTTATGGCTTAACTGAAAAATAATTAATGAACCACAGAAATTATCCTTTCCCATGAATCCATCTCAGGCAATCTTTTCAGTCAACAATCTCATATTCTTGTTTGGTATCTTTTTGTAATCAAAGTAGCACAGGGTTTGAAAACACAACTCCTGGGTTTGAATCCAGTCAAATCCTATATCAGAACACTCTTTATTTCCCTCCCCTCTTTATTTTTCACCATTATACTCACCATTTTCTTACATTCTTTTTTTTTTTGAGAGAGAGAGAACTCAAGCAGACTCCCCACTGAGCACAGAGCCCAATGCGGGGCTCGATTTCGTGACCCTGAGATCATGACCTGAGCTGAAATCAAGAGTCAGAAGCTTAACCGACTGAGCCACCAAGGCGCCCTTTCTTACATTCAATATCATGTATTTATTCATCTTGCTTAATGTCTTTCTCCCCAGCTAGAGTCTAGAATATAAGCTCCAGAAGGGCTGGTCTTTGGTCTGTGGATTTACTGCTGAATTCCAGTAAATAGTACAATACCTGGCACGTAGTTGATGTTCACCAAATACTGAACAAACAAACAAACCTCATTCTGTTACTGAGTCTATAATACGAACATAATAATAGTACTTAATTTATTAGATTATTATGAGGGAAAAGATGATAATGACTGTGATGCACTGGAATATCCCAGGCAACCTGAATTCAGAAACTTTCTATAGGGATTCCAACATCTGCTTCCTTCCACACAGAGTACATGAGGGACAAAGAAATATGGGGCGGAAATAAAGCATGATTATTTTTATCCTTTCTCAGAATTACTACTCTACAATTTTTTTTAAGATTTTATTTATTTATTTGAGAGAGAGAGAGAGACAGAGGGAGAGCACAGAGGGAGAGGAGAGGAAGAAGCAGACTCCCCACTGAGCAAAGAGCCCTACATGGGACTTGATCCCAGGACCCTGAGATCGTGGCCTGAGCCGAAGGCAGATGCTTAACGACTGAGCCACCCAGGTACCCTCTGCTATCATTTTTTAATTCTTTATCTATGACATTGTCTTGAGTTGGGCATTGAAAAGCTTGTTAGTTTGCTTTAACCTAGTACTGTACTGAGTAGGGATTTAGGAAGAACCTTTTGCTGCTTATCATTTAGTTAAGTCAGCTAGCCAGTCAACAAATAAGATAATCGCTGCCTGGCATTCTGCTCCAAGTGGCAACGCCTTAAAGATCAATAAGGTATTTGTTCCAGTAACTAGTAATAATATCAAGAAATCTTTCCTCAGACATAACCCAAATACCTTATGCTGCGCTTCGCACTTTATCCTTCTTATTCTTTCTTTACTGGAAATGGAAGAAAAATGGATATCCCTTCTGCAATAAAATACTGAAAAGACCTTGCAAATAAACTCTTTTGAATATTCAATTTTAAACCCTGTGACCAAAATTTGCAAGGCTTATTCTCCAGTACTCTGAAATTGAGAATGAATGATCTAGTGTTAAATAAAAAATACTCACAAATGAAGTCCTCAGGGACACATGAGAATGTTAACAGTGGTTATCTCTGGGTCACAGGAGAATTTTTGTTGATATCTTTATTTTTTTCTGCAGTGAGCCTGCATTATTCATGTACATATATATTAATTCTAAAAAGTGTTTTTTTCCCCCTTTAAAATGGCATTTTAAATCTTGGGGTAATAGAAATTTTGTGAATGTCTGCGAGGTCTTATTATCATTAAGTAGAATGAGAGAAGAGATAAAAAGCAAGCAGGAGAGTTTGAAACATGAAAATAGATAACCACAGGTCATATAAGAAATATGTCGTCAAAACTTCAATAAACCCACTGTTTCGGCAACACCGCTAACTCGAACCATTTATAAGCAACTTCTCTGGGCCCTTCTGATATTTTCCCATAAACACTAAGAGATCTCTGTGTTCAGGGACTGCCAGGCTATCGGCAGGGGACAAAACACAAAGCACCTTTTTTTTTTTACTAATAGTATTTTATTTTAAAACCCCATTGATCTTAAGCAACTTCCACAATTGCAAATTGGGGGCCTTTTCAAGTAATTTATAGGGAAAAACTGTGACGTTTATCTATAAAATGAAATGAAATAATACCTGCACTTCCTACTTTGGGGAAATTTTATGTTAAATCACCCCGACAGGCAGAGATGACAAAGCATTGAGAAATACTTAAAGAGTTCATTTCTCTTCCTGATAACAACAAGGTTCATTTTGTGCTCTCAGAGGGGAAATCAGATCTGATTTACCGCCAACTACCTCAGCACCACGATCCACATTTCACATTCTTTAAACAGTTTCAGCATAGCAACGCTATCACTGTCCCTTCACGGCGGGGTTGGTCAACTGCCAAATGCCTGACAAATCATCAAACGCTTTCATATAAAGCTACCTGTTTCCTTATCATGATAAAGCATGATGCATAGCATGTGGCAGCCCATCATAATTTTATGATGAAAAAGAAACTATATTTACACAAGCTTTCTTTGGAAGGGCAAACAGTGGCAGAGAAAGGACTGCCTGGAACTATACGTAGTCTTCCCTCTCTTCCTCTTTTCCTTCTTTCACCCAAACAGCCAAGTAGCTCGCTCCTTTCCTTGCCCTGAAAAAAACCAAGTAAGATTTTAAGAAAGCCGCAGAAGCATCTGAAAAGTAACGTTGGCCAGCCTCACTCTCATAATCCTCAAATGACTATTCTGATCCTGAATCCTGAGCAGACTAGTAGGTGAGCTAAGAGGAAACATTAGCGAACAGGCTATGAATTTAAAAATCCAGCAGAAAAGGAATTAAAATGTTTAATCATTCTACCAAGCTCATAAGGTGTCACAAAGTGAATGCTAGCTGCCTTGGCTGATTTGCTGTCTGGAGGAAAGATGGTTTGCAGCTCTCTGAAGGTGGGTGGGAGTTATATTTTATTGTTTCTATTTTTTCCAAGAGCTGGATCCAAGCTGGTCAAAATCGTGCTGCAAGGTCAAACTCTTAGGGGCACATTCCTATTCCTGAACCCACCCCAAGTCATCATTATAGCCCCTTTGTGCTTTTTACTCTTCCATGGCAATTGCCATAAATTCTCGATGATAAGATTTGGAAGTGGAATGAGGAAGGCAAAAGACAATCTAGTGTGCTCTTGAAGAGATACCAAGATAAAGGATATAACTCTATCCATCAATGTTCCCCTCTTGGATAACTAAGGACGAAAAGTAAGAAAAATGTTAGGAGAGCCAGGTTAGTGATGCCAGGATACTGAATTCATTGCTCAAGGAAAGCCAAGCAAAGCAGCATAATAAATGCTCATTTTCATACAAAGTATAATAAAGGCCTATTTTTCCCTTTCTGAAGTCTAAAAATGTTTGGGAAAGAGTTATATCAAAATTGTTTGGCTTTTCCATTCAAAATCATTACTTCTCTTTAGAATCCTGTGTTTCCCACCAAGACATGAATTGCCTTCCATTCACTAAAGATCTACCTAATTTATTTTTCTATTTAGCCATTCAGTCTTGTTATTGATCCACTTTGCAATTAATTTTTTTCAGGGGGTGGGCAGACAATAAACACTGAAATACTTCTTCCTGACGAGCAGAGAAGAGGGGAAAAATTAGTCACCTTATAAAAAAGGCTTTTTCTTCAGGAGAGAATAAGCCCACCCACCACTCTCAACTAAGCAGCCCATAGACTGCCTTCTACTGAAGGCCACATGTCAGAATTTAACCCTTCAGCGGTGTGCAAAACCACAGTGCTGTGTCTGGCCCCAGGGCCACAGGGCTAGCTGCTGCCATCACACATCCCCACTCCCCTGCTGGTGCAGTCCAGGTTTCCATGCTAACGTGGCTGTTTGTCTGTGCCCCGTGAGCTGTGTTCGTAATTTTGCAACCAAAGCTCTGGGTACCTGCTGCAACACTCCTTTAGACACCTGCTTCATGACCCAACTGTCTCTCTCACATCACCTGTGGTCATCCTATTCCTTCAGGCATGGGGCCCAAACCCTACTTATTCACTGTAGTCCATGAGCACACGAAGAAAGAGGGTCTATCCCATCTGCTGGACTACTTACCTGGGCAGTCTTGCCATTTGCGGCATGGCACTGGCTGTAGGGTAGGGCTAAAGATGTGTGAGGAAAACATGCCCAGGTGAGCAACTCTGAGCCGGTACTTCCCTTCATGTCAGGATTACCAGGAAACACATAACTAGGATTATCTATTCAGGCTGCCAACCCCTATTCTGCAGAGGAAAAATGAAGCAAAAATGATGTTGCCACGTTTAGGTAAAAGAAATTCATGGCAAAACTTGGTGCACAAAGTAGGGTCTGTCAATTTCCCATTTGCTAAAAGTATATATAGCAGATCACTTTAGAGAAAATTTAATTATTCATGTTTTTAAATATGCAAATTACCTCTCAACAAATGTGATAAATGGACCACCATGTCCTTGTGAAGCCTCTGTTCCCTTGGACACTTTTGTCCTCCTACCCCTCAAGTTATTCAACAATATCTCCTTTCATATCTCTTCCTCCAATCCTCAATTTTTCAATGTTGGGAACCTACTCTTTGGCTTACATTATCATGAATATGTTACCAAAATATGTATTTTGCAGGAAGAGAATTTATTATTTACAATCCTCCCTTTCCCTCTCACCTCTACCACTCTTTGGCAGGTAGCTTCTGAAATAGATCTTTGCTTTGCAGAAAGAACTAAAAGGTGACCTTATGAATAGCAGGAGGTAGGGAAAGCTACACCCAGAAATAAAGGATTTGTCATGGAATATGGGGGGAGGAAGGGCAGTGGTAAAGGCAAAGATAAAGGTTGGAGAAAGGGGGTGAAGAGATCAGGCAGAGAGAACCTTTGGGGAAGAGCTTAAATACTGAAAAGAAACTATGTGAAAAATTTAGCCATGTGATATATAATATATCCTTTTTTGTCTCTCACAAAACCTTGTTACTAAATCCATATTATTCATCAATATTTCTGGAGATGGATTTATACGAGGGCAGTTTTTGGTTTTTGTTTGTCTGGGGTACACGTATGTATGTGGAAACTGATCTCAAATGAGGGAAAATAAGAACAAAAGCAGCTCAAGTTCTGTGTCCCATCCAGACCTATTCTCTCAGATATAAATTGAATATCCAATTGCCTTCCTCCCAGGCCCACTTCACATAATTAAAACTCAACACAACCCAAACTAAACTCAAAAACGTGTTTTTCTTCTACCATTTCCCTTTCAGTAAATGATAGCTTTAGCTACCTAGTTGCATGTGCCACAAATCTTGAAGGATAGCTCCTTCTAATTCTGGCCCGCTACTTCAGAGCAGTGATCGTGTTTTTTCCTCATTAATACATCTTGAATCCACTTCTTTCTCTTCACTTTCTCTGTCACAGTCCTGACCCAAGCTATTATCATCTCCCTCTAGAACTACTGTTAAAGCTTCCTAAGTGGTCTCATGCTTCTAGTCTTGCTCCCTTTCAATCAGTATAATCTTTAAAATATATCATATCCTAAAAAAATAAAATATATCATATCTTAAGAGCAGGTCTTCTCATAATTTTTAGAATAAAATTTAAACTCCCTATTTTTACTGACTAGGCCTTTCATGGTATGACTCCTGCTTAGTTTTCCAACCAATCTCACACATCCTCCTTTCCTTTCTTGGTGTTCCCAAGGTGCAATGATCACTTTTTTGTTCCTCTGAAGAACTCAGTAACTTCTTGCCACCTAATGTGTTGTTTGCTTTGCCTGAAAAATCTCAATCTCCACTCAATCTCTGATCTTCACCTACCTGACTTCTCTCTTCTACTCATGCTGGGTCAGTTTGAATGTCACTTCTTCAGAAAAGTTTTCCTAACCTTGCGTCCCCACCCCCACTCCCTTGTCATTCCCAGCCTTGATCAGGTCTTTCTGTTATATGCTCTCCTACCACAGTACACATTTAGGTCATAGCATTTATTTCATCTCTAATTAAATAACCTTTTCTATAATTATTAATGTCTGCCTCCACCACAGACTCTCAGTTATATGATCCATATCGATGTTGTTAGTATTATGTTGGTGAAATGCTAATTATTTAATGTTGTGTAGACAGTCATTTCTGGGCTCACCATTTCTGTAACAGATTCTTTCAAAGCTAAGACATTAAAAATTAAACATCTCTATATAAGTCACATTCACATTTGTTATTTTTATTTCTCTATGCTTTAGAAGAAAGAATATGCCCACTATATCCAATATATATATACAAAATTAGGTTTGAGATAAGAATGAGACTAAAATAAAAATTCTGGGAATTTTGGGGGGAATGGCATTTTTTCTTCAAAGGACATGTCAGTCACTAACAAGGACAAGATCTCCCACCTTCCAATGTAACCCTTGCACCTCTAAAAATAAAGAACTAGTATTAATTTTAATTCAAATATCACTCTCATTGCTGAGGGAGCTCACAAAAGAAGTTCATTAGTGTCACCTGGGGTGACAAGTTTATGGTTCCATCATTACATCTGCTAATAAATGAACCGATGATATGAATCAAATTCACTAAAATCTCCGTTCATCTTGAACTATGTTGTAAAAAAATCAAAGTCAAGATGATGTGCTCCATAGTATTTCAGATGTAATAAAGCCTAAAGCTCTCACTGCAAAATGAGAATTATGTGCAGTCAGCTATCTTATTTAACCCAAAATGTTTCAAGGGCTAATAGCACATGACATACTGCTCATCAAAATGGACCAAGAGAAAAGACATGGTTGAAATCGGTGGCTTATTCTATTGCCACTCATGACTGTTTCCACCTGTAAGAGAATCAGTATAAGCACAGCTATCCACAGATATCTCAGATGTTTTTCCCTGGGAAGCCACTTTGGTCCTTTCCTTCATTTAACACTCACTACTTATAATTCTTGATTCGCTCACTTGATAGGAATTTAATGTGTATTCAATAAATGTTCATGGCTCTGTGAAAAAATTGTAACATAAAGCAAAATAGAGTGTCAAAGTTTAAAAACTAGTTAGCAAGGTGGTATTTATATCTTCCATTTATACATATTAACAAAAATAGTGAACAACTATTTTAAAGAGTGGGGAATCCTTTTACAGAGATGACTTGGTGGGTTTTAAGTGAATTTCAAAATAAAACGTCATTGCAGGATAATTTAAGTCTAAGAAATATTCTCAGAGGAACACAAGAGAGTATAGAATGTTACCTGTGCTTGTATGTATACCTTGTTTACCGTGTTGGGTTGAGAAGAGAGTTGAAGAGAACAAGCTGCCTAATGTTGAAAGCAATAAGAGAAAATATTAGAAAGTGAGGCTACATCAAAAAGGATTTTTTTTAAAGATTTTATTATTCATTCGAGACACAGAGATACAGAGAGAGAGAGAGCATGAGCAGGGGGAGAGGCAGAGGGAGAGGGAGAAGCAGGCTCCCCGCTGAGCCAGGAGCCAGACGTGGTGCCCAATCCCAGGACCCTGGGATCATGACCTGAGCCAAAGGCAGATGCTCAACCATCTGAGCCACCCAGGTGCCCCAAAAAAGATTTTAAATACTGGGATGAGATCTGAATAATATTAAAAAGGCTAAGGGAGAGTTATACTGAGAGTAGGTAGTAAGTATGGTATTTCAATCAACAAACTTGGAAAACTGGAGGGGGACATCAGTTTGGGAACTACTCATGTTTGATATATAGGATTATACAGTAAAGGGCAAAGATTCAAATAGAACTGCCAAAAGTTTAGAGTTGAGAGGAGTTTAAGGTCCATAGGGTTCAAGTTTCCAGCAGGATTCAGGAATCCTTTCTGTAATAGTCCTAACAAAGGTGTAAATACTTTCTGTATTTGGAGACATTACTAGGAACCCCTTACTTATAATGAATTGAAATTTACTCCCCTGTAACTTGCACTTAAAATTTTCATTTCTGCCTTCTGGAACAACACTTGGATAAGACTATGTCCTACTCCATGTGATAATTTTTCAAATATATAACAGTCATCGCATCTCCCTTTTATTCCAACTTCTCAAGAATAACTGCCTCCTAGTTCCTTAAGGAATAGCGTATTAACATAACTTATAAATTTCTTATTTATTAACAGAGATTAGGCATCAAAAATATCTACCAACTATCAAAATCACTGATTGCTATTTTCGTTTCATGGCTGAATTTTATAACGCTTTCTCACGAAAAGAGGACAGTCATCTTTTTTCTTCCCCCTGAGAGTAAAGAATATAAAAAATACGTGCAAAACTAGAATATCTTGCTCTAATGAAAATCCAACACCAGCCAGTCTGAAGAATTTGTGATTGGGCTTCCAACTTAAATTTTAAAAATAAATTTAAAAGAATCAAATTCAATTTCCCAAGGGATTGTAATTCTCTACTTGTATTCATGCTGTAAATTTGGCAGGCCATAAAGATTTTAGAAAAATTATCATTATTATTGTCTGATATTTTTAAGAATGCATTTGCTTCTAAACCTTGAGGTGCATTCGTGAAAAAGAAAAATCCATTTAAGTATCTATTATCTCTGAATGGAGACTGCATTGGATGAAACCTCCATACGACTAACAAATGTTTGCCTACCCAAATGACTTTTGCTCTGGCATGATGCCTCAGAAAATAAATTATTATTATTTATGATCATAATAATGTGTATTTACATAATAAGTTTCTCAGAGGAGCTGAAACCAGTTTTTGCTTATTCTACAGCACCTCTCATTTGTAAAAGTCAGAAAACTACAGCTTTGTTGTTCAGAGAAGGAAAATGTGTCAGAAAGGCACAGGCCTATCAAAGCAAAAGTCAGTGTTCAATGTGCCAGCTAGTCAGAGGATACTCATGAATGCCGTGAAGCAACACCCATGATGTCTAATCTTCCATTCAGTGTCAGCTACTCTGGTAAAAGAAAAATCTTAGAAACTTAAAAATAAATGCCAGATGCTGTAAGTACCTACCATGTGACCAACGTTACGTGATATCAAAGAAGTGGCCCAGTCTCCAATCTGAGAAGACAAAATACCAAAATAAGAAATATCTTTGAGATTCTTGTAAGACAGAACATAATGACTTGTTTAAAAGCAGCAGAGCATTGTTAAATTACAGGACAAGAAATAAAAAGACTTCTGCGTTATTCCCTACTCTGCAACCAACCTGAAGCAAGTTATGTATCCTACCTGCAAAATGTAATAAGACCACATACCCTCATCCTATCCCAGAAGGATAGGTGAGGATTGCTCTCATGGAGGTGTCTGGAGTTGCACAAATGGTTTTGTGATATACAAATTGCAGGACTTTCATTTTGCTTTTATAATACATTGATGGCCCTTACACACTGGAGGGTACCTTCAGTTGTCCAGATTGTGCATCAACATGCATCCAACATCCCTCTGCAACATCTCCTGAGGATAGCTGAACACCAAGCTAAAAATACGATTCAATGATTACACATTAAATCACACAAGGTTGAGACATACAAGGCCTCAATTTACTTTCATAATACAAAATTAACCTTGTAGGTACAAAATTACAGTATATTTTATAATTATAGATATATCCCCTATGTTTATGAGACATGACAAAATACCTGACCTTCCCAATGTAGGTTAGCTAATTGTTTTGTATCTAGCAAGAGCAAGTTCATTAAACCTGTATCTCAATGTAAGTGTGACTAATACTTCTTCATCTTACCAGTTTTTATTACCATTGTTCATGATACATTAATTAAGTTTCATATTCAAGAATGAATTTAGAATTAAAAAATTTAGCCAAGTGCACCCCAGTGACTGTTGTTTATAATATACTCTCAGTGTACAAAAAACCATAAATAACTTTATTTATCTGTAATTTGTTTTATCTCTTTCTACTAGACTATAAGCTACCTCGGGGCAGGGAAATTTATTTTTTTTAATTCATGTTTGCAACCATAGCTTCTAGAAAGACACTTTGCACATGGCAAGCAAATAATTAATATCTGTAGCATTCTTGGACAATATTTAGATTGAAATGAAAGATAGGACTTTTTCAGTATATTGTGTTGTTATGTGAGTAGCATGTTGTCAGTTTAAATTAGTCAGGTTTCAATACTGGTCATATTCAGATTTATATGGGTTTTAAACAATTACAATCTAAAACCCAAAATTCCATCTAACGTACCTATATTTACTTGTCTTTCCTTTTGATGATCATTTCCTGAAAAGCCCAGTGTACTGCAGGTATGTAATGTCGTGTGACACTCTCAGAGAAATTCAGTCTTCTCAAAATAGAATCAAGGCATGGACTCCTTTTTAATTACAGTAGGTTTTAAAAGATACAGAAATCACCCTTTCTTATTCTTTAATTATAAATATTCATTTAGAGGAGAAATATCTTTTTTTTTAAGATTTTATTTATTTGACAGAGAGAGACAGAGTGAGAGAGGGAACACAAGCAGGGGGAGTGGGAGAGGGAGAAGCAGGCTTCCTGCTGAGCAGGGAGCCCGATGCGGGGCTCAATCCCAGGGCCCTGGGATCATGACCTGAGCTGAAGGCAGACGCTTAATGACGGAGCCACCCAGGCGCCCCTAGAGGAGAAACATCTTAATATTTGAATGTGCATAAAATTATTTGGTAAATAAAAATTGAACCAAAAAAAGAAGAAAACCAAGAAAATACACAATGCCAAATTTTTGATATATGCATTTTCCCTAACCATCACACTACTATTCCTTAGATTTTTTTCAACCTGCAACTTTCTGTCTTTCTTCTCTGTAAAACATCCAAGAACAATTTGCTTCTTACTTTCTTTCTCTGAGTGGAATTTATAGTAAACCTTATTTTTAATATGAAAGTCTGAGCTGAAGAATTCTAATATATATCATGGCAGCCCTTTATATAAAATGAGAAAAATCTTGGTCCACATATTAAGATGTAACAATGGAATTAAGTGAGATATTGTGAAAGAACTGTTCTTTTTAACATCTATATTCCATATGCCTTGTAGCAATGCTGCACAATCAATTTGACATTATTCAAGTGAGCAGCAATGTTAGTTATTTTAAGATACTTTAATTTCCAGTAAGAATAGAAAACTATTAAGTGCTGATAGAAATGCAAATGAAATAAAGAAGCTTTATTTTGAAGAGCTAAAAGTAAATTTGTAGGAGCAAAACATAGATTCAAGAAATGAGTAAAAATAATTATAAATAAACAGTCAATAAGTACAAGCCATATTCTACTCATTGAATATGTAAATCCTTTAGGAAAAAAAACAGTAATAGTTAACGATGGAGGAAGTTTGACAAGCTAGCAATTCCCACAAGTAGATCTAACAGGTTATAACAGATCAGGATCAGCTTCATTTCACATGCACCTGTACCACGTGAGTAAGAAGTATCACTGGCCACAATGTCCATATTGAAACAATGGATGAATAAAGCCAAGAAAATGACATCAGGCTCTAAGAGCTTTCCCATGACACATCAGCTTTGACCCTGAAGCACCTGAGTATTCAATCTCCCTCTCGAAGGAGGAAGGGACAGTTGGTGAACACATGATAGCATTAATATTTTAAAAATGTAGTGGCATCATTTAGAATGATCCTTTAAGATAAGGAAAAGATTTTCCTAGAATCACCAGGGAAACTTTATCTTTTATATCTAACGTAAGAGAAGATGAGGAACTGTGGTAGATCATCAATAGGACATACAGCATCAAAGGGGAGAGGATGAATAATGTCAGGGCTTAAAGTAGAATTTCTTTTTTTTTTAAGATTTTATTTATTTATTTGAGAGAGAGAGGGTGAGAGAGAGAGCACGAGCAGGGAGAAGGAGAGGGAGAAGCAGACTCCCCTGCTGAGCAGAGAGCCCGATACAGGGCTCGATCCCAGGGTCCTGGGATCAAGACCTGAGCTGAGGCAGACACTTAACTGACTGAGACACCCAGGTGTCCCTAAAGTGAAATTTCAATGGGAATTGTGTATGTTCTATTCCAATACAGGAAATCTTAGACTTCCCTGCTTTTAACATAGGACTGAAAATAAATACAGTCACTTGTGATTGCTAGATCCTATTTCAAAATTCGTAAGATACAAGAAAATACTAATAAAATTATTTACATATTTAGCCAGCTGCTCTTACAATTTAAACATCTTGTAACTCAAATTGTTATCAAACTCTTATTCTTCAATTGTAAAACATAAGCCCCTAGAAGGCAAAGACTGGAACTATTTATAAAATTAATATAAAATCATAAATAGGAGAAAACCTCAAAAAGTATCTCCACATTTTCCTGATGTGATGGCTTTCTTAGTGAAAAGAAGATAAAATTAAAATTTATGATAAATGAAGACATAAAAACAATGGAAGACTCTGTGTAAAAATCATATTACATTATTGGTTTCTTCTTTATTTTATATAAAAATCCACTGCAATTCTAAGTAGCCATAAGTAAAATTATATTAAACACCAATTATTAATAAATATTAACCATAGTTTAAGTTCAAAAATTAGTACATTTGATTTTCTATCTTTTTTTCCTGCCACTAGATAAAAACGCAGCCTTTCTTATTACTATTCAATTCACAGTGAATATCAGAGTAGGTCTGCATTGCTATTGTGATCAGAGAATTTAATCAAACCATAAAAAAACAAACAACAGATTTGTTTTTCCTTCTGGAAGTAAACTGCATGTGGAGAATGGTTGCATTTTCTCTTTCTACCCTCTAACTCTGAAGTTCAGTTTTAACTTAATTTATTGATTCTCCTTTATGGTGTTTCAATCCTTGATGAAGCACCTCTCAGGGGCTTTGGGCCAGGAAAACAAAAACAATAACAAAACTACAACTTGAAACCACTACTAAAGATAAAAATAAAGAAATTCAAAAGCAAGCTAAGCCTTATCAAAAGGCACCAAGCATGTGAGATTTAGCTTGTGTACTCATTTTTTCTAGAGAGAACTTAAAGTAAAAGTGCTCTTTGTTTCAATTATAAAAGCACACTGTTTTTCTCAATGGCACTATCTGGTGTCCGTTGATCCAATATGGTGGACAAAGAAAAGTGGTAGCCATATTTGTCTCTGAAAACTCCATCCAGAAGTGAATATAGGTTAAGGTCGTGGTTCCCAAACTTTTGCTGTAGCTGCTTCAGAACCACCTTGAGGCTTTATTAAACAGACTCCTGGATCTGCCCACCTCAGAGTTTCTGATTTAGTAGGTCTTGAAAGTGAAGTTGGACACACAAAAAAAAAAAAAGAAAAGAAAAAAGGAAAAAAAAAAAAGAAAATGAAGTTGGGTGGTTAGGGGAGCTCATATTTTGTTCTCCAATAAGTTCCCAGGTATTGCTGGTGCTGCTGGTCCTGAGATCACACTTTATCAACACTGGACTAAAGGAATTAAGGACAAAGGAAACTGAAAACTAAAATATGTAAAAGATTTAGGCTCGTTATAATCCAGCTGAACATAGAATTCCAACCCAGAAATTTAACTGCTAATGAAGGTACTATGTAGAGGGCGGTAAACATTTTCAGATCCTTCTAGAAATTCCCTAATAAATGTTCTCCTTAGATAGTAATATCTAAGTTAATCTTATGCACTGAAGAACCAACTTTATTACCAGTAAGGAAAAAAAAAAAAATCCAGAACAGGAGCAGTTCTGGATAATTCATGTTTTACATCACCATTCCACACTTTCTTCCTCATCGTGTACTTCTTCAACAAATGAGTACGTGCCTACACACCAAAATGCACTCTCTGCTAGGCCCCCCCAGTAACAACTGCAGGGTGGGCACAAGAGTACAAATGGAGGTCCACAATGGGGCTACATATTTAAAAATTATAAATCTACCTTAAAAAGCTATTAAATATATTCCATCCACTTACCTTGACAAATACACTTTCATAACAACTGGGTTGCCCAGTTTTAATTTAGAATATGAAGACTTGGTGGCGCCTGAGTGGCTCAGTCATTAAGCATCTGCCTTAGGCTCAGGTCATGATCCCAGGGTCCTGGGTTCGAGCCCTGCATCGGGCTCCCTGCTCCGCAGGAAGCCTGCTTCTCCTTCTCCCACTCCCTCTGCTTGTGTTCCCTCTCTCGCTGTGTCTCTCTCTGTCAAATAACTAAATAAAATCTTAAAAAAAAAAAAAATAGAATATGCAGACTCAGAGTTTTGTGCCTGGATATTCAAGTGCCAGAAAAACCAAGCCCCAGCTCGCAAGTCACTCTCCTCTTTTTAACCTCAGCTCTGACTTATACTGTGAGAGGCCTGGGGATTTGTCTATACCCCACCAAAAACAGCTGCTGCCCCTTGAGTCCACAGGGTGGACACTGTGGCCTAGGCTACTTTAGAAAGGTGGTCCCATGGATGATGCCTGCACATGCCCTAGGCAACAGGATCAGAGCATTTCGATCGGGGAACTCTGGGATCCCTGGTACCTGATGTCTAGTCTAGAAGCAGGAATGTGGACCCTAGGTGAGAAAATCTCCTCGGCCCCCGACTGGGAAGGTATGGACAGAGAAAAGTCAAAGTGGTCCCTCTAAAGAACAGAGTTCAAGGTAGTACTCTACTCCTCTTCAAAGACCTAGGATCTTCATTGGTTACCTATTTTTTCATCAAAACTTCAAATGCTATGTTCATCCTAAATTTATAAGTAACTGATTTATAGAGCATAAAGTGGTTTTTCTCCTAAAGACATTTTACATGTAGTAATGCTTCCATTAGAAACAGTCTAATAGTAGAATTTTAGGCCTTGATAGAATGGGAAGGAAGGACAGGAGAAGTAAGTCAATGGGAAACAGACATTCTCCTTGATACCATTAAATATCTACTCACATATTACCTTAAGCAAATTCTGGTCAGTATAATTAAAGAACATAAAAATTAGGAGATCTGAGTTCTAGTTTCATTCTACTATGAACTCATTGCTGCCTAAATCAAGAAACTGTGAGTAAACTGCCTTTCTACCATTCATTTTTTTATTTTAAAAACAGAAAAATTAGACTGAATCTGAATTGCACAAAAGGTGTCCTTCAGGCTGCCAGTAGACATGACTTAAAAATAGGTGGCAGGAGTAGTGTTGGTAAAGACTGGTCTATAGGCAAATATAGTTCACACTGAGTTAGACACTGCTAAATTGATCTATTTTCTACTAATATATATTTTAATTTTTGAAGAGAAGTCATAGTATATAGTGTTCCTTAAAGTTATTAGAATAAGGGATTACTGTTTAAAAGAGCGTCTAACTGAATTAGTGCCTCTCAGAACACATATTGAAAATAGTGGATTAGATGATTGGTTATCTATTGCTGTGTAGCAAGTAACCCCAAACTGTGATTTAAAAATAGATCTTACTTCTTATAGTTTCTGTGGACCAGGAATTTGGGAGAGACTAAGCTGGGAGATGCTGGCTCAGAGTCTCTCATACAATCACAGACTAGATGTCAGGCAGGGCTGAGTCATATGAAGGCTTCACTGAAACTAGAAGATTCTCAAGGTAGCTCATTCACATGACCGGCCAGTTGGTGCTGGCTGTCGGCAGGCAGCCTCTTTCTCCTCACAGGGACCTCTTTATAAAGTTGCTTGATGTGCCTTACTACCTCGTGGCTAGTTTCCCCTAGATTAAGAGGCCAAGACAAAAGTTTCAATGTTTTCTATGACCTAGCTCCAGAAGTCACACACTCACCTCCACCATATTTTGCCGGTACAAAGTCAACCCTGTTTTAATATCAGAGGGGACTATGCAAAGGTGTGAATACCATGAGGTGTGGCCCATTGAGAGTCATTTTGAATGCTGGCTATCACAGATGACCTCTATGGACTCCTCAGGTTCTAAGATTTTATGATCGTAAGAAATTTAGAATAGTTTTTATGAATACTGAAATACACTCAATTGAAAATAGACTAAATCCCACAGATGCCTAAAATTATCTGTAGTAGACAAAATAATGGCCACCCAAAAGTGTTTATTCCTAATCTCTAGAACCTGTGAATATGTTACTTTACATAGAAAAAGAGACTTTGCAGATGGGATTAAGTTAAAGACCTTGAGATGCAGAAATTATTCTGGATTATCCAAATTGGCCCAATCTAAGCCCATGGATGTTAAAGAATCTTGGCTGTAGTCATAGGGAAATGTGAGTATGGAAGAGAGAATCAAAGACATGGCAGTGTGAGAAGAACTCAGCACCACCCCCCACTCCCCGCCACAACATTTCTGATTCTGATGATAGAGAGAAAGGCCAAGAAATGCCAGTGGTCTCTAGAAGCTTCTGACCTAGAGAACTGTAAGAACACATGAATTTGTCTTCTTTTAAGCCACTAAGTTTGTGATAATTTGTTAAAAGTAGAAAGAGAAAACTACAATCACCATAGGAATTTAATTTTTCAAATACTTGATAATATTAAAATCTTGATTTAATTCATTATTCAAGATAAATATAGAATATTATCTAATGTAATTTACAGTCCCTGTATTATTAGCATTACATTTGCTTTCATTACATTAACACTCAAATTTTGCCTTGAGACCAAAGTGACAAAAATGAAAATCTCCTGAGTCAGAAAATGTTTTGAGGTAAAATTGTTTTGAAGGGCATATTCCACTCCTCAGGAGACTATACTGGATTTCATTTTTAACAATTCTTGTAGAAACTGTTAAAAGTAGATGAGATTTTGAAATTTCAAGGACAAGTTTTGAATAGGATAGAAGGTTGAGAACACCTACACAAAAAGTAAATTTGATTATATAAAAATTTGTATAAAAACACTTCAAACTATTTCATGTCATGTCAGATTTTAATATGGGTAGGAAAAAGCTATTAATTTAACCAGTAAAATGTACTTAATATTATTTATCATTTGTAATCTTTGTATTTGAATACCTAATAGCAATATGCCATAAGGGCCTGGGGAAGCTATCAAGTTTAAGACTTTATTATTAATCTCAGAACATGGACAACCTAAATGAGAATACAAGACAAAATATTAAACATTAAATTACAATTAAAATTTGCAATAGAAGATGACAAACCACCAGATGATTAATTTCCAAATAAATGATTCAGAGAATAAATTATACGAGACTGCAAATAAAGAAAATATGCTTAAGTGAGACAAGGAAAAATACAACGATGGAGATGCTATTTTACCTGGGCTTTGAAAAGAGCAAGGAATTGTATAGTAGGAGAAAGGAAGGGAAGAATTCTAAGTGGGTAATCAAGAAATAGTAAGACATGTCCATCATTATACAAATCACCATATATTATCATTATTGGTGACCTATTTGGGAATTCCTTAAGGACAAGAACCATTTGTACTCCAGGATTTATGAGAGTTCAAAACATATAGTAAAAACTCAACAAATAATGAGTGAAAAAGATGACTTTTAGAACAGTGAAGTTATAGGAAAAAAAGAGATCTTCACAAAATTATTCTGAAGGCACTTTCCAAGATGAACTGAGGTACGAAAAGAGTCCTGGATGTCTGTTAAAATATATTCACTTTCTGAGAGGAGATTACAAAAACGTGAACTGAAGGTTGACAATAGAAAAGAAGAGATGTAAGACATGTCAATAAGAAGGAAGGGGTCGAAGTAAAGGAGTAAGGGAGAAGTCAAGACAACGTTTGACACTTAGATCCCACATGACTATTGGTAATGATGCTACAATTAACAAGGATGAAGATATGAGAATGAGAAGACAATTTGTAGGTGAAGATACTCCATGTGGTTTTCAACATGTTGAGTATAAAACACATGAAATACATATGGACAGTGGCAGTGTGCTCCAGTATTTTAGGAGAAAGTCTACATATTTGAAAACTGTGTGCATATAAAATCGTAACTGGAGCCATGAAAAAGGATGAAATCACCAAGCAAATTCACAGAAAGAAAAGAGTAAGGATACAACTTAGGAAGCATAAGAAAGATTTAAAGAAACAAAGGAAAGAAGAGAAACTAGGAAAGAAGACAAAGAAACAACAGATTCCCAGGGGAGGCCTGGGGAAGACAGGACAGGTCAGCCATCAGGGCCAAAGATAAAAGAAGTCTTTGTTTTGAGGAAGTGTTTTTTGGATTTGTGTTAGATGGCTGCCTGTGACCCTTGAAAAAGTACTTTCAGAAGAATGATTAAGAGAGCACTTAATACTGTATATCTCAAAAACCTTTTTGCTTCTGAAACTTACTAAATAAAAGTTTAACATACTGAAACTAAAATAACAGGGCTCTGCGCAAGTATCCAATATCCCATGGTACTCCCGTCTCAGTAATTTCTCCTAGCTGTGTATCCAAAGTAGTCCAAGTGGTTGCAGGTTAGTAGAGCAGCTAATGGCCAAAATGCCCACCTCTGTAAGCTTGTGTGTATGTGAGGAGAGGACAGTGCCTATACCTGGAACCTTGAATCCAGTGAGGTTGACAATAGAAAGGATCTAGAAAACTCAATTTTATCTTGGTGGGGACAGAGATCTACACACCTGCATGGACCCAAGGATCCTTTCAAAGAGAATTTGACTCAGCGTGGGCACTTCCTCATTTTGTGGGGGCACCTAATATCTGAACCACAGAGAAAAGAGCAGCCATCCCACCACTGAGATCATCAGGGCTACAACATTAGCCCATAATATACACCATGATACAGAACAGAGGTAGTTTCTTCTAAGACAAGCACCACCTTTACCAAATTTACATTAAGGATTTATAGTAAGCCTGCAAGATGAAAACATGGTAAATTAGCAAAACTTTGGGTTCAAAAATGTGTATCTTATATGCCAGTAGATAAACCACACTGCCTCCACTCATGCTGACATTTTTGTCAACACACTCTGCTAATTATTCAGGATAACATTTTTCATAATTGGCAAGGCCATGCCCCCGTGTGTGGACTTTCTCAGTGAATGTTGAAAATTGCTAAATATTATTTATGTAATTTATTTTTGTCAATGACCCTATCAGTGCTTCCACTGCTGAACTGTGTTTGTGGGTGGATGTGTGCATGAAAATGCAGTCTTGACTTTTTCAAAAAAGAAGTTATATAACTTTACACTTCATAAATTTAACAACCAAAATGTTATCTGTAATAAGTGTTTCTGGGAAGCACTGTTTTACCACTGACTGGTTTGATGGGAGTTGATTAGATAGTGGTTTTTCATCTGTGTGTTGTTACTGATATTGGCCCCATTCCAGTTGGCTGCTAAGGTGTCTAAACACTTGCAAACAAAAATCACCCATAAAACCTGTGACAGGGTTCTCTGGGTTCATAGCTACAGATCACTGCACATCTGGATGGGTTGTTTCAGCTGACTTTATAATGTCACATCCCTTGTAAACATGATACACCTGTCTTTCTGTTTAACAGACAGTTTTTGAAGCTGAAGCATTTCTTTTCTCCCAGAACTCAGCAGTGGCATATTATTTACTGATATCGAAACTGGGAGTCCCCAAAACATTCCAGGATTTACATTCTTTTAGATTTAGATGCAATAGCCCTTTCCTTAAGTAAACTAGGAGGAAAAAAGTGGCTTCGTCTTGACATAAAGGTCGAATTAAAAGGAACAAAATGAAAGAATCACATACTTGATGATTCCCATTATCTTTTAGAGACTCAAGACAGGGATTTGTAACTATTTTCCGTTTTCACATGTTGAAAATCACTTTTTCTGTCAGTGTTACAAATGAGTAATTGCCAAGCTATCTGTAGGCATCACTACGTACAAGGCTCTGTAACAGACTCACAAAGCTATGAAGAAGGGCACCACTGCTGCTGCCCTACTCTAGAGGGGCTTACAACCCATTTAGGAGGATAAGATGGATACGCATGAAAAGATACTAAACTGGACAGTAAGCAGATGTCAATCATGTGCAAGGTGAGAATAAAGCAAAAGATGAATGGCAAGTGCCTGGGTCTACGGGAAGCAAGAAGCATTGTCTTCTGCTAAGCCTCAACTATAAACTCCCATCTCTAAGGTACATATCCACACTCATACTCATCTTTACTGTTACTGATACCAGTGAAAATAACTACATTGGGAAGGAAGCATAGTTGACAATACTTAAAACACTGCTAGGGCATTTGGAGTTGGAGGTCAAATAATTTTCAGAACAAAATTCCTGGAGGTGTATTTTCATAATTACAGTTCATATAAAGTGGTTTAAGACAACAAAATGGAAGACAGCTTCTGAAGAAAAAAAAACATAGTCACACATTTTCTTTATGATCATAGAAATTAACTCCCATAATTCAATACTGATGGATTAAAAGTTGCCTTAGGTTTTTCCATAATTCATTGGCTTCATTCCATATACCTTTATTGAGTACCTACTACATGCAAGTTCTGTGACAGGCGCTGGGAAAACAACAATGGGCCAGTCTCTGCACTCAAGGAGTTTGCAATCTGGGAGGGTGTGGGAGCAGGGGAAAGGGGAGGCAAGATGAAAAACTAAGCTAAGGAGAAGTATGCATGCAATTCTACAGAGGCACAGACTAAGAAGAAAGGAGGAAAACCAAGAGGGGTAACTACTGAGTTGAATTTTAGAAAGATATGCAGAAGAAGGGGAAGGACATGGCAGGAATAGGAGACCGTATATGTTTTATATGTTCATGGGGGCCCAAAACATAGTACCACTTTACCCAAAACAAGAACCAATTGAAAAATAATCCAAAGCAGACAACAGACAGGAGCCAAAAAGAAAATCTTTCTTACCAAAGAAGGCGGGGGTGGAGGACATAGGTTCTATCTGTGGGCAAGTGCACATTAATGATGAGTTGGCCAGACCTACTCCTCCAGTCACAGGCAATGTGGGCTGGAGACCACAGGCAGCAAGGGGGAACAAGCTGGTTGCCAAAGAAAGGGAGAAAAAAAGGGGCGGGCTTACTCATGCCCAACTTCCCTTTCCAATCCCCCCAATTAGGTAAGTCACACTTTACCTTCTCTGGTATAAAGTGTGCGAGGGCATGAAGAGAGGTCAGATGTGTTAGTCTAGTGGAACTTTCTTCACATTCACAGATACATCAGAAGTGGGAAGGAAACGGTATTTCCAGTTATTGCACAAACGTACAGACATGAGACCGCAGGGATCAGAAACCCCAAATGAGTTGATTCAGCTGAAGCAAAGTATTGTAACAGATGTAGTAGAGGTTGAGACTGTTGGGAGCCATATCACAAAGGGCTAAAAAGAAGAAGCCAGGAACTTTTATATTTAATGCCTTAGTGCCCACCCTGTCCCTAATACCATCAATCCATTCCTGCACCAAATCTAATCAGTTTCAATACTATGAGGCCTGTGACTAAATGTTGGTGATGCCATCAATCTGTGGGAAATATACAATTAACCAGTCAGTAAATGGCTAAATGATGGAAATAATATGAATATTATTCCCTAGAAGCAACAAAGCATCCATCTGCCTGTCTATTCATTTTTGTCTTGAAAACCATAGTATCACTCTTTAGAGTTATAGAAATATTATTTTCCACATCTAAAAAGTCATTCACCAGAGTCCATAGGGGCATTTTTTAGTTACTAATCGTTAACTACCTTGCAAAAGATCAATTATGCCAAGACATTTCCTCTTATCAAGCAAAAACAAGATTTCATTTTGACTAATAAGAACAATTTTCTGAAAGAATTGAGTAACATTAAAACAACTGTCTCTGATTCACTCCATTATTAAGATGAGTACTCTGAAATATTCTATCTGGTTCTATTTATAAAAATTATCTGGAAATCAAAACCACAAGGAGATATCATCTCACACTTGTTAGAATGGTGATCACCAGATAGACAAGAGACAGCAAATGTTGGTGAGGACTTGGAGAAAAGGGAACCCTCATATACCGTTGGTGGGAATGCAAACTGTTGCGGCCACTACAATAAACAGTATAAGTTCCTCAAAAACTTAAAAATAGAACAAACATATGATCCAGCAATCCCACTTCCTAGATACATAATTCAAAGGAAATGAAATCATTATCTCAAAGAGCTATCGGCACCCCTATGTTCACTGCCGCATCATATATAATAGCCAAGACATGCTAACAACCTAAGTGTCCATAGATGGATGAATGAATCCAAAAAATATGGTATATATGTATAAACGGAATATTATTCTGCTTTAAAAAAGAAGAAAATCCTGCCATGTAAGACAACATGGATGGACCTTGAGGGCATTATGCTAAGTGAAATAAATCAGACAAAGAAAGACAAATACTTTATGATCTCACTTATATATGGAATCTGAAAAAAAAAAAAAAAAATGAATTCATAGAAACAGAGAACAGCTTGGCAGTTGCCAGAGGCAGGGGACAGCGGTGGGAAATGGGTGAAAGTGATCAAAAAGTACAAACTTCCAGTTATATGCTAAATAAATTCTGGGGATGTAATATATAGCGTGATGACTGTAGTTAACAATACTGTATTGTATTTGGGGTTATGTTGGGGTTTGGAGCTGATGGCCAAGAAAGAATTTTTGAGATGTCTTGGGTGAGAAAAGGTGTTTTTATTGTAGCACAAGGCCCATGGGCAGAAAGAGGCGCCCTGGGGTTGTGAGGGGCAATTGATTATATACTGTAGAGTTGGGAGAGATAAAAACAAAGGGAAGTTTCCAAAAGGACTATCATATGCTAAAGAAGACTCACAGGATCCTGGAGGCCTACCTTTGTCAAGCTAAAGTTGTTTTTCCCTCTAACAAGGCATTAACATTAAGACAGGTGGGAGTTTGGGAGGAATGTCATTCTCTGCCTGTCTCAAGTATTTATCAATGGGCTGCAGGTTATAAGGAAATTTAATTTTATCTACATTTCTTTTGCCTTTGTTCGCCATATCACTATGAGAATAGATTTTAAAAGTTCTTATCACAAGAAAAAAATTTGGACCTATGTGAGGTGATGGATGTTAATGAAACTTATTGTGGTGATCATTTTTCAATACATACATGTATCAAATCATTATATTGTATACCTAAAACTAATATGATGTTATATGTCAATTATTTCTCAACAAAACTTAGGGAAAAAATTTTTAAAGATAATCTAGAAGATCTTAACCAAAAATTTTCACATACACACACACACACACACACACATTAGACTGAGATACCATAAATTGTTTTCAAAACAAAGTAAGAATACAAGTATAAGCATAAACACACATACACAAACACCAAATATCAAACAAACAAAATATTTCTAGCCACAGTCCTCTGTTGTTTCTTCATCCACTGGAATAAAAATTGTATCACTCTGAAGTTTTCTCCTCTAATAGTGCTCCAAAGTCCTGAACCCAAAAAAAAAACCAAAACCAAAACAAACAAACAAACAAAAAACAAAGGAAGAGTGCTTTATTTGCATAGTGTGGCCTCACTTTAAGATAACCCCTCCCTGGCTTCTCTCGAACTCTGTGTGGCTAGTGAAGCCCTTTGATTCCTGCTGCTGCAGTTCCTGTTTCCTCTCAGGATTGTTTGATCACTCTGGGCACAGCAGAACAGCATGTCGCTATTGCCTTTTTGGCACAGGCTTGATATTCAACAGTAGGTGGTTTCTCACCAGTTTGGCTTTTGCTTTAAGACAATGAGTGACAAGATGTTAGTTCACACAGCGCGACTTATGTAACTTACAAAAGAAAAAACAAATGGGCTGGAGATTTGTTCTGCAAATCAGCAAGATTTTCAAAACAAGAATAAAAGTCTTTTCCAAGGATCCCAAGATAAAGGTGATTTGGCCAAACCAATAAAGGACAATTCGGTCAAGAAAAATAGTCAATGTAGAGAATGTCATTTTTAGGTTAATACCATTCAAAATAGCCAGACTGGGATCCCTAAAAAAGATGTCTTGGGTTTTTTTTGTTGTTTTTTTTTTAGATGGGGGGTTGCTGCAGGGGGAGTTGAGAAAACAAAATATTATTTATCAAGGTCTTCACTTAATGAAACAATGGCCATGTTAATGTAACAAGGATAAACCTAGAAAAATAAGTCCAATCCAGAATTTCAAGAAACCAAAAATTATATAGTATGATCCTGATAAAACTCATGTAAGTGCTTGCCTCTTGAAGAGTTTAGCTTCACGCACAAAAAAATGGTTGTTATAAAGTCAAACATCCCTTAAGAGTGTTGCAGGTTGCAGGGTACTTGTCTCCTGAGTAGAAGAATGAATCTCGCGGACACAAAAGGGTGAAGGGAAGTGCAAGTTTATTAAGTGAAGGTGAGAATAGGAAAGAAAAAAGCTCTCTCGAGTGAGAGGGCTCCTAAAGGGGTTGCCGCTGAGGGCTTTTACTGGTAGTCTTGTATGGAGAACTGACCAGGAAGTTTGTGGCCTTGAAACTCTTGTGCTGTCTTGGTTTGAGCAAGGACTATTGATAACATCCTTTAATGGCTTACTTTCCTTTTGAGGTCCGGTCATTTTCTGTGGTTACAATGTAGCTGCCAAAAAAAATACTCCCTAACATCCAGGGCCAGGTGATCTGGTTTGTTTCCTTATCTCCTGTTCTGCTGGGTCTTACCTTCTCTGCCTGCCAGGTAAGGTTTCAGAGCCTAGTCAGGAGCCTCCTATCTCTTCCTGCCTATACCTTAACCCCTTCCTTACTCAAGAGAATAGCTCTAAAGTAGTTGTTCTTTGAATTTGAGAATTAGTGTTTTTGAGGTTTTAGTTGTGATTTATTTTTATTACTTGCAGGATAAACATCCTGAGAAGTTATACAATAATTGTTGCAACTCAGGGTCTAGATTTCTCAATGAATCATAACTTCTGCTGCCTAGGAATAATAGTCATATTGCAAACAAAATTTCCAAGATTGTCTGTGCTTGGCTACAATGTTTTTCATGAATTTAAAGAACAAAACAAACTAACAAAAACAGAGTTTGTGCAACCTTCCAGGATCTGGAAAGCAAATCTCAATATACCATTCCATAATTATAATTACATCTGAAGGGGGCAATTGCCCCCCAAATTTAAGAAGGCAATTTGGTTTTACCAGGCAGTTTAATGTCTAGTCCCTCTACCAGTCACAGACACATCCCTCTTTAAGATTGCTTCCTGTTGCAATGTATGGCCTGCAAGATTCCTTCACCTCTACCTCTGAAAGTTAAAATTTTTCACATATCTTTGAAAATAAAAAAAGTAAAATAATTTCCACAACAATTCTATCATCTATTTTTCAAAATATGACTAGAATAGAGGCCGAAGAATTGAAAAACAACCAAAACTGGTTTCAGTCATCTAAAAGCAAATAATCATCCTATATATTGCAAGGCTCTGTTTGTTAATTTGTTTTTATTGAAGTATAGTTAACATACCATGTTATATTACTTTCAGGTGTGATATAATGATCCAACAATTCTATATATTTCTCAGTGCTCATCAAGATAAGGTTCTATTTATTTTAAGTCTGAAAAAATATTGGAAAGGTTTTTAGTTGTAAATAAAGTGGAGCAGTAGAGCTGGACCATGGAATGGTTATTGTACTAGACACAAAAGAAATAGGTTCATGTCAGCTCAACCGCTAACCACCCTGACCTCTCCAACTTGACCTTCCTGAGACTCTAGACAATAGCTGCTCTATTCACCCACTATGCCAGGTGGTTGTAATGGTCAAAACATATTATGTATATAAAGGTGCTTGATAAATTGCAATATACCCAGAAAAATGTTAGGTGTTACTATGCAAACGTAAAAGATCAGGGGAAAGCTACCGTTCTTATCCTCCATTCTCCCTTTTCATTCTTTATTTAAAAAATACATATATATTTAAAAAATCAAATGCCTGATTGTAAAGTCTCCATGAATCAAGGTAGCAAAGCTTACTAATTAATACTTTAATCCTCATTTCCATCCTATGGTCGTTCCATCATATAATGGTAGACTTTAAATATGGAAAGGATATTAATCAACTTCCAGTCCCAAATCATAATCTTATGGACAAGAAGACAGGGGTACAGATATATATTAGGGGTGATGCCTGAAAGGACCCAACTGCAAGCAAAAGAAATCAGCGGCCAGTGCAGAGTAGAAATCCAGCCTTCGCCTTCATTTCTTCTGGCTACCTCTGTGGCTGATGGTAGTTTTAAGAAAGAATGATTAGGGGTGCCTGGGTGGCTCAGTCAGTTAAGCGTCTGCCTTCGGCTCAGGTCATGATCCCGGGGTCCTGGGATCGAGCCCTGCATTGGGCTCCCTGCTCCGCGGGGAGCCTGCTTCTCCCTCTCCCACTCCCCCTGCTTGTGTTCCTTCTCTCGCTGTGTCTCTCTCTGTCAAATAAATAAATAAAATCTTAAAAAAAAAAAAAAAAAAGAATGAATGAATGATTAGTCCTGGGGTCACTGATGGCTAATAGGTATCTACAAGAGCACAAGTGCTATAAATATTATTTCTGTGAAAGTTAAAAATACAATCAAATTTGATCAACTGCATTTTTGTGTTTGAAAAGTGTCCATGCTGACTGAACAAACACATCCAGGCACTGCACATCTGTGCTCTGTAGCATCACAGGGCTTTCATCACACTAAGCCCATTCTTTGAGAGAGACTGGCTTCATGCTGAACTCAGCATGAGGACAACAGGGCAGGACACCAATTAGTGGAGGCATTTGCACCAACTTGACAGGACCACTGAGCTGGGAGGTTCACTGGACCCCAAGCAGTGGTAGAAGCATGTCCTTTGGCAGTAAATAATTAAACTCCAAGTAAAAACTTTATCCTTCATGGATACAGATTTATGTTCAAGAAAATCTGCAACCTTCAGAGAATCTGATGAGTTGCCAATCCCACGTGATCTTGACAAAGCCGCTAGAAATTGCCCTGTTCTCCTGTAACATACTTCCCATGTGATCTAAATTCACTCTTTTGACCTTCAGCAGCATAGGCATGGGAGGAGAGGTCACAACTGAGTTAGCATAGTATCTGGTAGAATCCATCAGGACCCCAATTCCTACTCCCTGACAATAAAACCAACTATAATTATTCGCCTCTCTTGCCAGCTAATGCCATCATACTTCTATAGTTCACAAGTTTCCATTTAATTATAATTTTTAAATATTATATTTTCTAGGTTTTTACATCACAAATTGTTTTTTTAGAGGAAAAAAAGTGAGTTAAGTGGCCCTGTGTTGGCTGTATTTTTTGTAGCACGTGTTTTGCCTTTAATCCCAATTTCCAGATCTAATTCCCTCTTGGTCTATTTCTATTCAGACTGATCTGCTAGAAAATACTAAGAAAAGATCACAAACCAAATCTTATGATAATATCCTCAGAAATTTTAAACAGCTCTAAGAGGTTTGGCCTCAGACCCAAACATTAACATGATCGTTCAATTTTAATGAGGTCAAACAAGCTCCTGGGCATCTGGCCAGTGATCAAGGTCTTGGCCTGAGTGGGGAGGGCTATCTTGTTCTTACAAAAAACTTAAGAAATAGCGACAGGTGATAATGTAATGCACGATGCAACTGCCCTCGGCCACTTCATCTTTTCACCCCACTGGGATCCCAGAAGCCAGGATGCTTTAGCCAGATGTAAACAGTAGCTAAAGATCTACAGAAGAACCATATCCTCATGGAGAAAAGTTTTAAGGGATTTAAATAAACCCCTAACATTTGTCACAATGAGTTCACCAACCTGAGGAGACAAGAAAGAAAATAGGCCTTGGAAGTGATAGGCAGAGATGAAGGCTAATAAAGAGCCAAGTTAATACAGCTATATTTTCATCTTGATTTCAAACAGTAAACTCTAGTACCTTAAAGAAACATCAAAGATCTGTATCTCTTTATAATTCCCCCCTCTTAAATATTATCTTTGAAAAAATTAAGTAATTCTTGAGTAGACTGCTTTCCTTTGAGTAACAGTAATATATTTAGGTCTGAATCATTTACTAATTATATAGGGAAACTCATTAAGGCCAAGGCTGAAAAAGAAAGAAAAATATGTGAGCCTGAAATCTCAGAAGTAACTCATTTGACAAACAACGGTTTACATTTTTCCTTCTAAATGTTCATGTGAAATCTTCATCTTAGTATCATGATCAATACAGAGCATGCCATGGTACCAGTGGGGGCCATGTCACCAAATATGAGAGGAAGAAAAGCACCTATAAACAGTTTTAACATTTGCTTTTAAAATAAAACACTGAAATTAATACATACATGCAGGAATGCATAAGCAAAAACAGTGAGGTCATTCTCTATTAATATTATGCTACCTTAGAATCTGTAAAAACTCCACTATTTGGTTGATACATTTAAAGGGTTATAAAGAAATTGAAAAGGGTTTAAAATCACAGAAATCAGCTTAAGAACCTGGAACTTTGTTCAACTGACAGATAAAAACAACATCACACTTCCTTATTACAGAAGTCACAAATGTTCTCTAATAGTATTTGGGAAAGTACTTCATCAAAAAAGGTAATGATGAAAATACAAGGCAAGAAAAGTGAAAAACTCAATGGCTTTTCCTAATTCCTAATGAGAGAAATAACATATGAGTAAGCAGCCAAGTTGGTAAAGAGGACTATTTTCTGAGACCAGAGAGAGACCCCCCCCAGGTCCCTCTTGTGTTAAGTCCTACCCTACTGTGAAGAATATGTGTATGGGGTAGATATTGTTTCACCAACTCCCAAGGTGCTTTTACTATGTGTTCAACAAGCTAAGATTATTGTCACAAATCTTTGAAAGGTACTTTACTGTGTCACTAAGAGCATGTAGGCGTGAGATCAGGGCAGCTTTACGCTAAGGAGCACCATCCATTAGAACTTTCTACAGTGTTGTAAATGTTCTAGAGCCATGCTGACCAACACTGCAGCCCTTAGCCACATGTAGTTACTGAGTACATGAAATGTAGCTATTGTGACTACAGAACTGAATTTTTTATTTTATTTTAATTGATTTAAACTCAGCCACATGTGGCTTGTAGCCACCTCATTGGACCGGAAAGCTGTAGAGAGTAAGCATGATGCTTGCGGGCTGGTAATCAACTGGATCTACAAAATACCCACAGTCTGCACTGTAAAGAAGAAACCTTATTTCTTCTTTGACAGAGCTATGTTAGTTCCATCACCACCACTGTTTCAGTTCTCTAGTATCACCTGCTGCTGGATTTCTGACAATTAGGAAATTACAACCTAGGGTCGAAAATCTTGTAAAGTCGGCACATTACAGGTAACAGAAAATATTGGTAACATGGCCACTTATGTACATGACCCATGTGTGAAGATTATGTCACATATTGCATTATGCAGCCTCATGTGTATGTGTTTGGCAAACAAGTCCACCAGCAACTATGAGTAACAACAGATATTTAATATCTTTAGAGAAAGAAGTACAAACCTGACTTAAGAGTTCTCGGGCCAATGAAAGCATTCTTTGAAGAATCAGCTGTTTTTCCTTCCCATACGGATGGGAAGACATAAGACGAAACACCCCTAAATTGAATCAAGGGAGATACAAATTACTCGCAAAGAGTTTTCTTCAAACTTCAAGATCAGACAGCGGAATGGGTTCACAAAGGGTGACTGTGGAATCTGTCACACGGGGCACTCTCATACATGCCATGTGGTGTCATCCACCATATGCTATTTCTAGACTCGTGTATTTTATTTCAGCAAAATATATGTAGCTGACTATCTTACTTAATGGTCTTGCTATATCTTTTCCAGACTTGCAACTACCACGTAGTCTAGTGTGAATTCATAATTATTTCCTTAAAAGTATATGTTAAATTAAAGCCAATAGGCTCTCCAATATGTTGTTACTAAGGTTACTGTTTAGTTGTAAAAGGAAACAACGTGGTTGGCACTGTATCGAGGTACAAATGATGCAATTCTTAACCTGAGGGCATAATCTAAAACTTAGCTAAATGAAAGATAAAGAGATGGCTATGATTTGATTATTCAAAACCTTTGTTTGTAGGTAAACTCTAGTGGGTAAAATGAGTTTTTAGAAGCATTACAGAGCAGTATGAAATGATATTAATTTCAACTTTTAAAAATTAGGGAAAATAAAAAGGAAATAAGAAAACAAATGGACATACTGGGCAAGAATTTAGAATGAGTAATAGGCTTGGTATGTATTCATTACCAGTCAACAATAAATTTAGAAGATTAATTATTTACTGTGTTGCAGAGAATTAAATCCTGCTATGGGCTATATTTATTAAATGTGGTTTTGACAAGCAACAATTATATGAGCACAACATTCCTTTTCAGAGTTTTTTAAGCTTTCATCATTCACTATTTGCCCCCAAAATGTGAATGTAATACAATACCACAGATGCAAAACCTTCAGGTAGTCTGCGTGCATATTTTGAGACTTCTGCAAACACTTAGACCCTGCTGTCAGGGATTAGTGCATCTTTGAGACAAGCTCTTCTCTACCCCACCCCTGTAGGCAGCAAACAAAATGGAAGATACAAAGGGAGGTGATGCAGTAGGACAAGGGAGAGCTGTGGATGGTGAACAAAGAGAAGACGGATTTGAGACACTGCAGGTGATAAAAAAACATAAAACCTGAGACAAAGAGTGAGGAGGGTTGAAACCTCAGGAGTCCTGCTTTCCTATCTCTAATACCTGATCCAACTGGAAGTGTAAGAAGTGATAACAAGGGCTTGTCGCAGATGACAGCCTTGCAGGACTTTGAACTGATAGTCTGACTCCTACCAGCCAGCATGGCAACGGCCACAGGAAGGTCTGCGCTGAAAATCAGATCACCCAGCCTCTAACTCGTAAGGCTGCCATTATTAGATTTTCCCTAAGACTCCTGGACATTGTTTATAGCAGGTGCCACTGAGTAACTTACTGGTAGAAACTGGGTTCTGGAGTCTGCTGAGTTTGTGCGTTGCAACACTGACTAGCTCTGAGAACTTAGGCAAATTAATTACTCTTTCCAGGCCTCAGTTCCCCCAACTGTGGAGGACACAATAATACTGACTTTATAGCCTTGTGAGTACTAAAAGAGATCATGCTCAAGAAGTTTATAGAACAGTCGCTGGCTTATAATAAACACTCAACAAATATTACTTATAATTATTACTTATTGTTTTCCTACTGTGTTGGAATAGTTTAACTGTATTTTCCATAACAAACAAAATTATTGATATTTAATGGCTACTTAACAGATAGACGTGGTGGTTTTAGTGGTTGGTAAATCTTATTAAATAGGTTTCTAATAGCCAGCTGGTATTTAGTGAGCATATTAATGGTCTTATTGCCTTTAAATTAAACCCTTATTTCAACCATTTAAGTTCTGTTTATAACTTATATGTCCCTCCTTTTAAAAGAAGCATATAAAGCTTCTCTTATAAAAGAGTAATGATGACCATTGACTCTTTTTCTTTCCTGTTTTAATGACTACCTAAATCTTCAGAGCATTTGGGCCAAGACATTTTGAGTTGTTTAATCCTGCTAAGTCATATGTTATTGTGAAATTATTTTCTGCCTAAACGCAAATACAATATGCTTGTATAACTTCCTCTTTTACATTTCAACAGTTTCTGATTCACAGACAATCCTCACATCACATGCAAGCTCTTTTTTTCATTTGGCAACACAGCTTCTGTCTTTATACTCTTCTTTCTTATTTCCCTTTTTCTTTTTCCCCTTGTGAGTGACTTCAATCCCAACATTTCTGCTCCTGTCTACTTGAAATATCAATATTATTTTATCATTGTGTCAGTCTGCACTTTCTTCTGCCCCGTACTTCCCAGCAGTATACACTATTCCCCTAAAATGACTATCCAGCCCAGTTTAACATACTGTTTCTTTGTCTTCAGTTGATTATCACACATTCATCAGGCACTAGATAAAATTCATGGCTTGTGCCAAAAAGTGATAAGAGATTATTTGCTACTAGGAGAAGACACATTTACTAATCATATAGCAGAGAGCAAACTGACCCCTGCTTGAGATAGTACAGGAAAGTACAGAAAACTCACAAAAGCACCCACAGAAGAGTCAGCTGTAAACATCTGCCACGATACTAGAGCACAACACAAGGGGCTGGGAAGTAACATCTTTGCTGCCTTTCTTACCATGGCTTCCTCCCTACTCCCAACCCCTGAAGAGCTAGACACCTGTGCCAGTGAGCTGGAGAAGGAGTAGATGATCAGGTCATAAAACCTCCCTATGCCACTTCAACTTCAGGTTTCCCACTGACCTGCCAGACAGAAAGAAGCATCAACTTTAACTCAAAATTGAAGTTTTTAATTCATGCAACTGACAATTAAATTACTAAACTGAGGTAGTTTTCTGTGACCTGAGGTTACCAGAAAATCACATTGCCTAAAAGTAACCAGAAGGGTCATGGAGCTTCTTCATACACTGATGGGAAAAACTAATCCCACAGACTACATTTAAAAGGACAGAGGGAGACAAAATCAGAACTGATTTATGACTGTACTCTGCCAGTCGTCTCAGTTCAATTGTATCAGTTGCTTTTTGAAGAGAAATAGTGATATTAGGGGCCAAAATGGCTTCCCCAGAAATGAAGATGCCATGCCCAGGCCAAAATAGAGGGGCCGAGCCTAACTTAGTGACCTGTCTTGAAACCATGGAAACCATCCTGAGCAGGAAACATTTTACACATCATCACTAAGTCAAGGATTGCTGGTCACTCCTTCACATCTCATCTGTAGCTAGGGGCATGGGAAGGCACCAAACTACAAGTATCTCCATTTTCCCAACCTGCTGAGAGAATCATCTAAAATGCCTCTTTCTTACCTACCTCATGTTGTGAAATAGTCTCATGAAGAATTATTATAATTATCCTTTTAAATAATGACATAGGCATTAACAGAAACATTATTCTTCTTCATGATAATAATGCCATCACTTAAAGACACAACTTATGACAGCACAAATGGCCCAGAGAAGAGGCTCTAAATCAATGCAAAATAACAAAAGGATTAAAACACACATCCCCAGAGACACACCAGGAAATGCACATTGTTTTGCATTTATTAAAATGCAGATGTAAGTATAAGGCATAAAATGACAATATTAAACTAAGAACTTAAATTATATAGAATATTTTATGAGAATATAGCTTTGCTTTCCTTTGGGAAAACAAGGGAGGTGAGAAATGTAGTTTCATGAGTCTGTTCACTCATGAAAGGCATCTAGTACAATATTTAGTATTTATTTTTTCATGAATGAAAGATAAAGAAAAAAGGATTCAATATCATTCAAGAAAAAGACCTATGCCAAGAACATTTTGAAGTAACTGAAATTCCAACATTACATGTAACTCCCCCAATATAGCCTAAGTAGTAGGCACCCTGTCCCAATCTAAGAAGCAAGACCTCAAAGCCTGTTTCACTCCATTGAAACAAGTGATCTACATTTTAAATTTTTCCAGTATATGCACAAGATATGTGGATATTTTCTCTGTTTGTTTTAAGTAAAAACACCTCCTAATTGATTGCATTTTATTTCTTAGGCCTTAAGGAATCACGCCACAAAAGCATTGTCTTATAGGAAATAGAACTATCCTAGGGCCAAAGGCCTTAGTGGAATTATAATTCTTGCTCCATCACATTTCAGATGTACAAGACATTTATCTTTTCATAGCTTATGTATCTTTAAAAAGCTTAAATAATATCAATTTAATTTGCCAGTTACTAAGACAATGAATGTGAAATTATATGAAGATTTAAAGTAATCTAAACTAGTGATGTTTTTATTCTTTTTTTTTTAAATAGTATTTCAATTGAGGAGATTTTGTCTTAGTAAAGGACAAGGGAAATAAATAGAAAAATAAAAAAAGAGAGGTTTAATGTTATGGGTAAGGATGACATTATCTTTCTATACCCTGCTTATTCTAATATGTAAATAGAAAGAGGTACAGAGAACAAATGGCAACAATTTTTTTTTCTTATTTTATTATGAGAGAGGGAGGGAGGAGCAAAAGGAGAGGGAGAGAGAGAATCGTAAGCAGGCTCCACACCCCGTGCAGAGCCCAATGAGGAGCTCGATCTCATAACCCTGGGATCATGACCTGAGCCAAAATCAAGAGTCGGACACTTAGCCGACTGAGCCACCCAGGTGCCGCAAATGACAACAATTTAAAGAAAGAGGGCACTTAAGATCAAATCGCAAGGGCCTCTGGCAAATCCAAAACCCACACACTTTAACAAGACACAGGGTAACCTATTAGTTTCTCTGTGTAATGTGATCACTCCTCCAAAGGAGTGGCTGAGAGTTTGCTATCCAATAACTTTTAATGTCCAGATTTATCCTCCAGATTCATTATGTTTTGCTCCATTACAGTGATATTTTCTTTCATTCTCTATTCCAACTGTACATCAAAATAAAACTATGCTATTTCCTTCACTTCCATGTTTGGAGCCTTTGCCTTAGCCATTTGGAGCTGGAGTAAATTTTTCATCTGCAATTTGAGACTTCTTATTCCTTAGCAGTACTTTGCATTTTGGGGAAGTCCTAACAGAAAAACAAAATTGTTTCTTCATTTTTTTTTTCTTAATTTTATTTTCCAGATTTTAAAAACAGTAGGGGCAGTTTGGGAGGAAAACAAAAGTACAAGGATTCTGAGCTCACTTTGTCCCAGGGACACACTGAGGCAACAACTACATCTAAAGCAACGAACTCTGAAAACAACCTGAAGGCTGGCAGAACAGATTTCCACAGAGAGTCACAGACAGAAGGCCACATCAAAAAGGGTAGGAGGGGCGGAGACGTGATCAGGAACCAAACCCCCAGCCTAACTAACTACAAATGGGAGAGATATCACAAGCATGGAGGAGCAAAGGAATCAGACCCCACACTAAGCACCCCAGGCCCTGGGGACCTGCATTGGAAAGAAGAGTCCCCATAACTTCTGGCTTTGAAAATCATTGGGGCTTAACTCCAGGAGAGCTGGAGGGAGATAGGAAACTGAGTCCTGCCCTTAAAAAGCCAGCATATTAAATAACGGAGCATAAAACACAGCATAGAAGCAGAAGTTTGAAAAGTACCTGGGGTTTATGTGAAGAAAATTTATTGACTAATCTTAGGACATGGTGCTGTAGGGTCAGGGATCTGAAGATTTCTCCTGAAACAAAGTACCATTTTTCTTCCCTTCCCCAAGCCTAGATAGCTGGGTGCTTGTGGGAACCAGTTTTAACATTCTGCATCTCCCTTGAGAGTACCATGTACTTGCCCCAGTATTCCCAAGCAGACTCACACCACCCAACCTGTCTGCCCTGGCAGGCACTCTTCTAAAGTATCTCCTGCTCTGCCACACTTGACTGGCAGCCCCAGCCAGGACCAGCACCACTACAAAGTAACTTTTCCCCTGGGGAGGTGGGGAGATAACCCTAAACACCAGCACCGCACAGTTCCTGCAGCTGGGCCTCTTAGCTGGTTGTGCAGGAAGCAAGCCCTGCCCTTCCAGATACCTCCAACTATAACAGAGGCTAACTGCAGACAGGTAAGCTGACTGCCAGCCCCACCCACCCTTGTGGTTGCAACTAGGCCTCTCAATAGCACAGGGAGCAAGCCTGCCCCATGCATTCATAGCAGGTGAGAGTCATTGCAGCCAATGACTGAGGCTCAGCCCCATCAACTAAATGCCCACAACAATCTGCCACAACAGGAGGGCACATGCAGCCCACACAAGGGACACTCCTGGAGAACATGGTTCTGCTGACAAGGGGGAACTGTAGTATAAGGCTCCACAGGATCTCTTCTACATAAGGCCACTATTTTCAAGACTAGGAGATATAGCTGACCTACCTAATACATGGAAATAAATACAGAATTAGGCAAAACGAAGAGACAAAAGAATATATCTCAAATGAAAGAACAAGACAAAGTCACAGAAAAAGAGCTAAACAAAATGGAGATAAGCAACATGCCTGATAAAGAGTTCAAAGCAATGGTCATAAAAATACTCACTGGATTTGAAAAGAGGGGATGAACTCAGTGAGAACTTCCAAAAACAGGTTAGAAAATATAAAAAAGAACCAGTCAGAGGTAAAGAATTCAATAACTTAAATTTTAAAAACACAGCAAAGAGGATCAACAGCAGATTAAAGGATGCAGATGGATGGATCAGAAATCTGGAAGACAGGGTAATGGACAGCAACCAAGCTGAACAGCAAGCAGAAAAAAGAATAATAAAAAATGAGAATAGGTTAATGGGTCTCTGTAACATCATCAAATGTAATAACATTTGCATTACTGGGATCCCAGAAGGAGAAGAGAGAGAAGGGAGCAGAAAACTTATCTGGAAAAAAAAAAAAAAATAGCTGAAAATTTCCCTAATCTGGGGAAGGAAACAGACATCCAGGTCCAGGAAGCACAGACAGCTCCATACAAGATGAACCAATGAAATCCACACTAAGACATAAAATAATTAAAGTGGCAAAAATTAATGATAAAGAGAGAATCTTAAAAGCAGCAACAAAAAAGTTATATACAAGGAAACCCTATAAGGCTATCAGTGGATTTTCAGCAGAAACTTTGAAGGTCAGAAGAGAGTGGTATGATATATTCAAAGTGCTGAAAGGAAAAAACCCACAACCAAGAATACTCTACCCATCAAGATTATCGTTTCAGAATTGAAGGAGACATAAGGAGTTTCCCAGAAACAAAAGTTAAAGGAGTTCATCACTACTAAACCAGTCTTACAAGAAATGTTACAGGGAATTCTTTAAGTGGAAGGAAAAGACCATAACTAGAAGAAAATCATGAAAGGAAAATTTTTACAGATAAAAGCAAACAAATAGGGCGCCTGGGTGGCTCAGTTGGTTAAGCGACTGCCTTCGGCTCAGGTCATGATCCTGGAGTCCCTGGATCGAGTCCTGCATCAGGATCCCTGCTCAGCAAGGAGCCTGCTTCTCCCTCTGACCCTCCCCCCTCTCATGTGCTCTCTCTCTCTCATTCTGTCTCAAATAAATAAAATCTCTAAAAAAAAATTTTTTTTTAATTAAAAAAAAATTTTTTTTAAATTAAAAAAAAAGCAAACAAATAGTAAAGGTAGTAGATTAGTCACTTGTAAAGCATATGGAGATTAAAACACAAAATAGTAAAATCAATTATATCTACAAAAATTAGTTAAGGGATACAAAAAATTGAAAGATGTAAAATCAGGACATAATATACATAAAAACGTGGAAGGGAGTAAAATTTTAGTGCTTTTAAAATGTGTTCAAACTTAAGCAACCATCAACTTCATACAGACTGCTATACACATAAAATGTTATATATGAACCCAATGCTAACCACAAGCCAAAAATCTGTAATAGATACACAAAATTTAAAGAGAAAGGAGTCCAAGCATAACACTAAAGAAGGCCATCAAACCACAACGGAGGCAAACAAGACAAAAAGAAAGGAAAAGAGAAGAACTATAAAAACAACCAGAAAACAAGGAACAAAATGGCAATCAGTACATACCTATCAATAATTACTCCAATGTAAATGAACTAAAGCCTCCAATCAAAAGACAGAAGGTGACTGAATGGACAAAAAACCAAGACCCATCTAGATACTGCTTACAAAAGATTTGCTTAAGACCTAAAGGCACACACTCGGGGCGCCTGGGTGGCTCAGTTGGTTAAGCAACTGCCTTCAGCTCAGGTCATGATCCCAGGGTCCTGGGATCGAGTCCCACATCGGGCTCCCGGCTCAGCGGGGAGCCTGCTTCTCCCTCTGACCCTCTCCCCTCTCATGCTGTTTCTCTCCTGCTCACTCTCTAATAAATAAATAAATAAATAAATAAAATTAAAAAAAAATAAAAAAAAAAAAAGACCTAAAGGCACACACAGACTAAAAGTAAAGGGATGGAAAGAGATATTCCATGCAAATCCAAATGGGAAAAAAAAAAAAAAGCCAGGCTAGCAATACTTATGTCAGAGAAAATAGACGTTAAAACAAAGACCGTAGCAAGAGACAAAGATTATTACATAATGATAAAGAGATCAATCCAATAAGAGAACATAACAATTATAAATATTTATGCATACAACATTGGAATACTTCAATACATAAAGCAAATATTAACAGACATAAAGCGAGAAATTGATGGGAATTACAATAATAGGGAATTTTAAGACCCCACTTACATCAGTGGATAGATCACCCAGACAGAAAATCAACAAAGAAACAATGGCTTTGAAAAACACCTTAGGGCGCCTGGGTGGCTCAGTTGGTTAAGCGACTGCCTTCGGCTCAGGTCATGATCCTGGAGTCCCTGGATCGAGTCCCGCATCGGGCTCCCTGCTCGGCAGGGAGTCTACTTCGTCCTCTGACCCTATCCCCTCTCATGTGTTCTCTCTCTCTCAAATAAATAAATAAAATCTTTAAAAAAAAAAAAAAGAAAGAAAAACACCTTAGACAAGATGGACTAAACAGATATATACAGAACAGTCCATCCCAAAACAGAAAAATGCACATTCTTTTCTTTGAGTGCACATGGAGCATTCTCCAGGATAGATGTTAGGCCACGAAACAAGTCTCAATAAATTTAAGAAAACTGAAATCATATCAAGCATCTCTTCTGACCACAACAGTATGAAACTAGAAACCAATTACAGGGAAAAAAAATGGACACACACACACACACACAAAAACCCCAAACACACAAAGGCAAACAACATGTTACTAAAGAACAAATGGGTCAACAGGGAAATCAAAAAGAAAACTAAAAATTACATGGAAAAAAAATGAAGATGGAAACACAATGATCCAAAATCTTTGGGATACTGCAAAAGCAGTTCGATGAGAGAAATTTATAGCAAGAAATAAGAAAACTTAAACTAACCTTACATCTACAGGATCAAGAAAAACAAGAACAAAGTCCAATGTTAGTAGGAAGAAAAAATAATAAAGATAACAGTTGAAATAATGAAAAAGTGACTAAAAAATAGAAAAGATCAATGAGTCCAAGAACTGGTTCTTTGAAAAGATAAGCAAAATTGATAAATCTTTAGCCAGACTCATCAAGAAAAACGAGAGAACTCGAAGTCAGAAATGAAAAGGAGAAATAACAACAAACTCCACAGAAATTCAAAAAATTATGAAAGACTACTATGAAAAATATATGTTAACAAGCTGAACAACCTAGAAGAAATGGATAAATTCCTAGAAACATACAATCTTCCAAAACTAAATCAGGAAGAAATACGAAATCTGAACATACCACTTACTAGTAGCAAAATTGAATCAGTAATCAAAAAGGCCCCAACAAACGAAAGTCCAAGACCAGATGGATTCACAGGTAAATTCTACTAAACATTTAAAGAAGCGTTAATACCCATTCTCCTTAAACTATTCCCAAAAAAACAGAAAAGGAAAGAAAGCTTCCAAATATATTCAGTGGTGCTAGCATTACCCTGATACCAAAACCAAAGATTACCAGAAAAAAAGAAAAGAAAAGGGTGCCTGGGTGGCTCAGTTGTTAAGTGTCTGCCTTCGGCTCAGGTCATGATCCCAGGGTCCTGGGATCGAGTCCCACATTGGGCTCCCTGCTCAGTGGGAAGCCTGCTTATCCCTCTCCCACTCCCCCTGCTTGTGTTCCTGCTCTCGCTATCTCTGTCTCTGTCAAATAAATAAATAAAATCTTTAAAAAAAAAAAAAGAAGAAGAAGAGAAAGAAAGAGGGAGAGAGAGAGAGAGAAAGAGGGAGGGAGGAAGGAAGGAAGTGGGTGGGAGGCAGGGAGGGGAAAGAAAAGAGAAAAGAAAAAAACTATAGGCCAATATTTTTGATAAACATAGATGCAAAAGTCTTCAATAAAATACTAGTAAACTGAATCCGACAGTACATTAAAAAAATAATTCACCACAATCAAGTGGGATTTATTCCTGGGTTGCAAGGGTGTTTCAATATTTGCAAATCAATCAATGTGATACATCACATCAATAAGGAAAAGGGTAAGAACCATATGATCATTTCAATAGACACTAGAAAAAGCATTTGACAAAGTACAATATGCATTCATGATAAAAACTCCCAACAAAGTAGTTTTAAAGGGAACATACCTCAAAATAATAAAGGCCATATATGAAAAACCCACAGCAAACATCATATTCAATGGGGAAAAACTCTCAGTTTTTCCTCTACAGTCAGGAACAAGATAGGGATGTTCACTCTCACCACTGTTATTTAACATAGTACTGGAAGTCCTAGCCACAGCACTCAGACAACAAAAAGAAATAAAAGGCACCCAGATCAGCAAGGACGAAGTAAAACTTTCACTATTTGCAGACGACAAGATATTCTGTATAGAAAATCTAAAAGATTACCAAAAAACTGCTAGAACTGGTACATGCATGAATTCAGTAAAGTTGCAGGATACAAAATTAATACCCAGAAACCAGTTGCATTTCTATACACTAATAATGAAGTAGCAGAAAGAGAAACTAAAAAATAATCCCACCTACAATTGTACCAAAAATAATAAAATACCTAGAAATAAACTCAACCAAGGTGGTGAAAGGCCTGTACCCTGAAAACTATAAAGCACTGATGAAAGAAATTGAAGATGACACAAAATAGAAAGATATTCTATGCTCATGGATTGGAAGAATTAATATTGTTAAAAGGTCCACACTACCCAAAGCAATCTATAGATCCAATGCAATCCCTATCAAAATACCAAAAGCATTTTTTACAGACCTAGAACAAATAATACTAAAATTTATATGGCACCACAAAAGACCCAATTAGTCAAAGCAATTTTGAGGAAGAAGAACAAAGCTGGAGGTATTATAATCCCAGATTTCAAGATATATTACAAAGCTATAATAATCACACAATATGGACCTGGCACAAAAACAAATGAATCTTCAATGAAAGAAGATTGAGAGCCCAGAAATAAACCCATGCTTATAAAGTCAGTTAATCTTTGACAAAGGAGGCAAGGAGGTACAACAGGGAAAAGACAGCCTCTTCAACAAATGGTATTGGGAACACTGGACAGCTACACACAAAAGAATGAAACCGGACTACATTCTTACACCATACACAAACAATGAACTCAAAATGGATTAAAGACCTAAATGTGAATCTTGAAACCATTAAACTCCTAGAAGAAAACAAAGGCAGTTATCTCTTTGACATTAGCTTTAGCAACATTTTTCTAAGGATGTCTGCTGAAGCAAGGAAAACAAAAGCAAAAATAAATTATTGGGCCTATATCAAAATAAAAAGCTTTTACACTGTGGAAGCAACCATCAACAAAACAAAAGATCAAACTACTGAATAGGAGAAGATATTTGCAAATGATATATCCAATAAGGGGTTAATATACAAAATGTAGGAAGAATTCACACAACTCAACACCAAACAAGCAAATAATCTGAATATAAAATGGGCAGAGGACATGAATAGACATTTTCCCAAAGACATCCAGATGGTCAAAAGGTACAGGAAAAGATGCTCAACATCATTAATCAGCAGAGAATGCAAATCAAAACCACAGTGGGATATCACCTCACACAAGTCAGAATGGCCAGAATCAAAAAGACAAGAAATAACAAGTGCTGGATGTGGTAGATGTGGAGAAAAAGTAATATTTATGCACTGTTGGTGGGAACATAAATTTGTGCAGCTACTATGGAAAACAGTATGTAGGTTCCTCAAAAATTTAAAATAGAGGTACACATGATCCCATAATTCCACTACTAGGTATTTACCCAAAGAAAACAAAAACGCTAATTTGAAAAGATATATGTACCCCTATGTTTATTGAAGCAGTATTTACAATAGCCAAGATATGGAAGCAACCCAACTTTCCAGTGATAGACAAATGGATAAAAAAGATTTCACTTACTTGTGGAATCTAAAAACCCAAACATGAACAAACAAAAAGCAGAAACAGACCCATAAATATAGAGAACAATCTGATGGTTACCAGAGGGGAAGAAGTTGGGGGGAATGGGTAAAATGAGTGAAGGGGAATGAGAGATACAGGCTTCCAGCTTTGGAATGAGTAAGTCATGGGGATGAAAGGTAGAGCATAGGGAATATAGTCAATGGCATTATAATAGTGTTGTACAGTGACAGTAGCTATACTCGTGGTGAGTATGAGCGTAGCATAAGACATAAAGTTGTTGTGCAAGTTTAGGTTTATGCTGTGCACCTAAAAATAATGTAACATTGTTTGTCAACTATACTTCAATAACAAAAAAATTTAAAGACACTGGAAAAGATATTCAGTATAACAACAAAGGGGGGGGGGTGGAAGAAAGCAAGGCCAGGTGTGTGAAAAGTACTCAATGAATATTACTCTGTATTTCTCTTATTCCATTCATTAATTAATATGTTTCTACATAATGCATTAAGTGGAGGCATCAAACCTAGGCCCTCTGAATATGAACATGTGAATAATCAAGATCACCAAATGGCAGATGTTGTATATCACTGTTTGATTTTTCAGACTTTATTCTAAAGTTTTTTGAATGTCATATTTGTTCAAGGTGTCCTTCCTTTTCTGCAGAAGTTTCCATACCATAATCTTGACTCTGGTTTCAAGTAGACTGCTAATCCAACACTTCTGAGCTGAATAGCAAGTGACTGTTTAAGCTTATCCTGCAGGTTTCCTACAATGAGCTGGTCTTGGGTTTTACTGAGTACATTTCCATTGTGAACAGCATTTGCATTGGGAATTGTCCTCTAATTTCTAAAGCATTAACAAAACCAGTTTCCCTGAACAGAACAATTTTCTGGGCCATAAAACACACTAAATTTTGTTTAGTTGAGAGCATCAATGGAAGGCTTTGTCATGGATCCCACCAGCAGGGCATTCTTACAGCATGTCATATAAATTTTTCTGAAATTTTACAGAGTTGAGCAGATGGTTCAGCTCTTTGATATTGGCCATAATAGCCTCACAAAGCTTGTAATTCATTTGTAAAATTTTAATCTTCAAGCAATGAATCATGAGGGTGGGTGAGGGCGTCATTCAGAAGCATTTTTAAAAATTACTCAATGATATCATCTTATGTGCCCATAAGTGGTCAGGTTCTTGTTCACAATCTTCCAATATACTGGATTCAAGATGTTTGGGGAGAAAAGCATGCAGTTTCAAAATTTTAAGATATGACTCATGTCATTTGCTGAAGGAAGAAATAAGGGTGGAGACCAGCAGTCGGAACCTAGGCAATTAATACACCTCAGTGATCAATTGCATGATGCTTTTTGATATGAAGACAAATCATAACCCCTCCCCCTCCATGAACTGCTTTGTAATCTACTGGGAGGAAGGGTCTCATGACATTGAAATGGGCCCTTGTACTCACAAGTTAACACACTTCAAAATGTTCTTTGAAAGGGAAACTAATAAGATATATTAAAAATAGGTCATAACACTCTTTGAAGAGTCATGATCTTTGTTCAAGGAAGTAAAAAATTAAGAAAATTTTTGTTAGTGGCGCTCTGAACTGAATGTGTGCTATGACGTTCTTCTAATTACGAAAGCTGTGTTCCTATTCAAAAATGAAATAAAGTGTTCTGGATATGCAAATTATTAGAATTCCTTTGATATCAAATAATACCTAAATACAAACTCTGTAAAGTGTCTCACAACTATTTATTTCAGGACATTCCAGTCAAACTTCAAGGTGGAGCCTATAGGCAAATATTTACCCAGATTATCTGAAAAGGAATTTTCATTGATTTCATCATCTGGCTTTATTTTGTTCTTTTCTATCATTCCACCTTATTTTTTTAATAGTTTCTGATTCTTGCCATGAGAAAATATTACAGTTACGAGATTAGTAACAGTAATAGAATTCAAAATTTTCTAACAGTTAATAACTCTTCAACTAATGATAATGAACTATGTTTAGTACATAAATAAATACAGAAGCTGTATTTCTCCAGGTCACACCAACCAGGACAGCATAACTAATCATAATCACAATCACAAAAAAAACTTCTGGCCTAGAAAAAGAGCAAAAGTAGCTGGGAATTCAAGTTGGAAATCCTCTTCCACCAGTTCAAGAAGGTTGCCAGGTTCTTTCCTTTGATTTCACCATATGATTATGACTACCGTCTTTTCCAACTTCGATCCTCCATTTCCTCTGCTGTTTCATCAAGTAGCTCTCTGTGTGTACTTTGTATTCCGGTGAAAGCTATTGCTTCTCTTGGTGGCCCTGTCAGCTCAGCTGAACCCAGGAAGTCTGGCCTGCAGTGATATATTCTGTCCTGATGGCACAGCTGCTCTCCAATTCAGCTGGAATTCCTGGTTGAACTCTGTTACTAGGCAACGATGCCATGTAACCTTGGATGCTGCTTTCATATGGATATTTCTTCTATTCAACTCACTTTCCATAACAGTCTCCTCTCCCTGGGATCTGAGGCAAGTCTTTGGAGACTGGTCCGGAAGACCATTAGAGTGATCAACAAAATTTATAGAAAATTACTAATAATCCTCCATTCCATGCCTCCATCCCATATCCCAATCTTTGTCGGAGGCAAACCCTAAACCAAAAGAATTTATTCAAAACTGGCACAATTCTGCAATAGAGAAAAAGGCACAAGATTGGAACGTTAAACCCCTAGTGTAGCTTGTTGTTTTGTCAAGACATAAGCCTCAGGCAGAGCCTGCAAGAGCCCATTGTCTGTCAACCACCGTCTATCTAAAGCCCCTAAGAAGAGAATGATGCTCATTCTGCAGAAGCCTTGGGTTCTGAAAATAGAAGCCCTGGGTTTGAATTCCAACTCCCTTATTCTTTGAACACATTTTTAAGCTCTATTGGTTGGAATAAGTACCAAAATGATGAGGGAATCTCCCTCTCAGAAAATCTTTAGAAATGGGGCATTTTAAAAGAAGGGACAAACTTGTCTAAAACATGCTAGAAAACAGAAGAATGGATGACCTTTGAAACCACAAATGATAGAAATATAATTTGAAATAAACCTTAGATTTTACATTATACCCTTTTTACCTTTTATTAGATATCTGTAAATCAAAGCCCTTACAATGTCATTACTTACTAATAAGATTTGTTTAATTTTTAAAATAATAACATCTTTGGATACTTAGGTTTCAAATACTGTCCCTCCAAATCTTTTCATTTTTTTATTTCTCTTGCCACATATTTGTGAGACATAAAATATTCCATGTAGCCATTAGTAATTCTGTAACAAGTACATGCAGAATTGTAAAACTTGTGTTTCATGGTTGATTATTATTTTTCTATCTTTGTCTGCTACTGTAATCCACTCTATAAATATAACAACTTAGGTGTCATAATAGCTACTGTAATCCACTCTATAAATTTAACAATTTAGGTGTCATAATAGCTACTGTAATCCACTCTATAAATTTAACAACTTAGGTGTCATAATAGCTACGGCAAGGCTAGTACCATGTGGCCTCCTTTGGGAGTAGGGAGTTTGGGAAGCCAAGTAGGAGCAGGAAACCAAACAACAGGATAATATATCTGAAAGTAGGTAGATATTGACAGGATGACTTTTATTCTAGTTTATATAAATATTAAAATTATCAGACCATCAGTGATATCAACTGTGCAGTGAATCAAATTCTATATGAATCATCCTCTTAATGATGCTTAGAACTTTCATTTGAATAGCATTTCACCATAGCCTCTTTTGGCTACTGGTTGATTAGGTTCCTGGTAGCTAATATTGTGTCTGCTGTGAATGCTGCCAGGCTCTTAAACATACTCTAATATTTGAACCCTAAAACTTAAGAAAATGTTAAGACTATCCAAAAGATCACATTAACAAGGAGATTTCCAACAAATTATCTGCCAAAAGATTAGACACATCAGCAAGGGATTCCCCCAAGGTTTGGAGGCATATTTATGAGATTAAAACCAGCCACATTGCCAAGTCCAAGGTCCATAGCAGACAATATCTAATCAATATTTATCAGGCTCCTCCAGAATGAGACAGGGAAGGCTAGGAGCTAAGAGATCTGTCCAAGTTCTGCTACTAATGAGCTGTGTGGCTTTGGGAATGTCACTTAGTGTTTCCTGGCCTCGGTTTTTTCTGCTGTAAACTGGGCAAGATAATCTGTGCTTCTATCCAGAGAATTCTTCTGCTTAGTTAACAGGGTCATGGCCATTTACCGGAAAGTTTTATTTGAAAGTCTATGGGAAGCTAAAATATAAAACTTTATAATTTCAAGCACTTTTCTATTTTAAGCATCATTATATTTGAGGGAAAATAGTCCCAAATGTTTTTAAACTAATTCTTCTTAGCAACTTTCTAACAGTCCCCAAATTTTTTAAATTAAGCAGCAAATTGAGACATCGTAGAGCAGATACACATTTACTTTTAAATTGCTGCCTTTATATTTTACATATCATTGAATTTTCAAATAATACAATTAGCAACAGGGCAAAACTATAAGTGAACTGAATTTAAACTATGAAGCTACAGGAATAGAAGTTTTTAATCACTAGATGTTCTGTAGCATAACTGAATCAAGTTGTTTATGATAATTTTATTACTTCAGCCCTCTCTTTAACAGAGTTATTATATTTTCTCCTGATGTATGATATCACACTTTCGAAGCCCTTTCAGTAATTGGAACTCCACAAACCTGGCTTCCAAGGCTCATTAATGTGAAAAATTACTGTAAAAGTTAAATAAGTATATTTGCTTCATTTCAGTTTGGAACTTCTAACTATGAAAGATATTTTCTATATTTATGACAGTATTTCTGACTAGAGATCACCTCTTTTTGTCAACACTGTCATGAATTTAATTTACATTAGAACCTATTTGTAATAGAGGGTTTTAATTTTTCAAACTAAAAATGCCAAAATGTCCATTTTGCAAGCATTGCAAACTGTATTCAAGAAACCCTATGAGCAATGGTTTTATCCTTGATTGCTCTTTAGAATCACCTCAGGAAAATTCTATAGCTTGGCCCAGCATAGAACATTTAAAGTAGAAACCCTGGAGGTGGGCAGCAGGTATTGGTATATTTTAAAAGACCCCCAGGAGGTATGTAGTCAGGACTGAACTGCTGGCCTAGAGTGACCACTTATCTCATTGAACTTATATCAGTCTCTATAGAATTTTACTGTTGGCATTCCCATACTTACACCTGCTCAACTATAATGCCTTTGATTTTTCCTGTCTCTTACAGTTTTTCAAAATGCTCCTGAAATAGTAGTTTACTTTGTCTTTCTTTATAACAATTCTATAGAGTTGGCAGCACATGTATTATCCCATTTCACAGATGGGAATGTCTGGGTTTGCCCAAGGGAACACAAACATTAAGTGAAAATACTAAGTGATAAAGTAAGACTAGGGACTCAAGTATTCTTATGTCAGGTTTAGTGTACTTCCCATGCTTGGAACCCCAGTGTCTGCCTTTTATCATTCCTCGTCTGCATACAAAACTGTATCTTAAGACTATCCAGTCCACCTACAAAGAGGAGTTTAGGAAGATGGCTGAGTAGGAGGACTCTGAACTCACCCCACATCATGTGTACAACTAGATATCATCCAGAACCAAGTCAATAAACCAAAAAGTAATCCAAAGGCTGGCAGAACAAAATACACAACTAAATATAGAGAAGTTATATCTGAAAGTTTAGAAATGTCAGAAAGGCAGAGGGAGGCTGCCCACAGAAGGGAGGGAGCTGCATGCACTAAGAGGGCAGAGAAATGGACACTCACACCAGGGAGCTCACGTGGCAAAGACTAATCCCCAAAATGTTTGGCTTTAAAAACCAGAGGGGCTAAATTTTGTGTTTGTAAAACCAGTGGGACTTAGAACCTGGAGCTTTAAAAGTCAGATGATTCAACACTGGATGAGCCAGGACGGTAAGTAATAGCTGGGTTGCTGTCCTTAAAGAGACAGCAGCTTATGTGAAGAGGCAACATAAGAAACAGCAGTTTACATAACACTGGGGGCAAATGGGAGACAGATCATACTGGTTTTGGAGTGTGTTGGGGAACTTCTTTGAAAATGAGGAAGCTGGCAGATGCCATTTTCATCCCCCACCCACCAGCATAAACACAGAGCCACCTGTGGGAGACAGAGCTGCAGAGACACTTGTAGCCTTGGTGCAGGGCTCAGGGCAAACTTTGTTAAAGCTGCACAAACATCCCACCCAGCCAACAGATGCACAGCTGCCACTGCATGCCCAGCTCCACACCCACAGCCACTGTTGCATACCAGGGCCCAGCCACACCCAGCAGTTGCCACACTCAGCCTCATGCCCCCAGCCAACCTGGTGCACAGTCCTGAGCTGCCATAGGGCTTTGGGGAACCCAGCCTAGGACTAGTGGCCCAAAGCAAATTTTGCTAATACCACTGTACTGCTCCCAAGTTTCCCAGCAGGCACGCCCCCTCAGAGCTAACCTGCCTGTGTCCCACTGATACCACAGAAAGCAAGTACAGCCCACAACAGGCAGATTCAGTGTGTAAGACTGCAGTGAAAGGAAAAAATGACTCAGACACAAGAGCAGAGCATAAGCAACGCACATAGGATACTCCCCTGAAGTGCCACAGTTGGGTGAACAGGGGACACTGTACTGCAGGGCACTCCAGGACTTCCCCTTCATAAAGTCACTAATTTCAAGAGCAGAAGACATAGCTGACTTTCTTAACACACAGAAAAAGACACAGAGGCAGACAAAATGAGGAGACAGAGAAATTTATCCCAAATGAAAGAACAGGACAAGCCTGTGGCCAGAGATCTAAACAAAACAGATGTAAGTAACATGCCTGATAGAGTATTTAAGGCAATGATCATAAGCATATTCAGTGGACTTGAGAAAAGAGTGGAAGACATGAGTGAGACCCTTAACACAGAGAAGGGACTAACACAGGAGAGATAAAAGGCTCAACAAACAAAATGAGAAACACACTTAGTGGAATGGATAGAGGATGGGAGAAGCAGAGGAATGAATTAGTGACATAGAAGATAGAGTAATGGAAAATAACCAAGCTGAAAAAAAGTAAGAAAAAAGAATTACACAAAATGAGAATAAACTTAGGGAAATCAGTGACTCCATAAAACATAATAACATTCATATAATAGGAGTCCCAGAAGAAGAGAGAGAAAAGGGGCAGAAAATTTATTTGAAGAAATAATAGCTGAAAACTTCCCTAATCTGGGGAAGGAGACAGATATCCAGATCCAGGAGGCACAGGGAACTCCCATCAAAATCAATGAAAGCAGACCCACACCAAGACATATTGTAATTAAATTGGCAAAATATAGGATAAAGACAAATTTTAAAAGCAGCAAGGAAAAAGAAGTCAGTAACTTACAAGGGAAAATCCATAAGGCTAGCAGAAAATTTTTCAACAGAAACTCTGAATATATCATGTCACTTTCCTCTGGCTTGCAAAGTGCTGAATGAGAAAAATCTGCAGCCAAGAATATTCTATCAAATAAGGCTACCATTCAGAACAGAAGGAAAGATAAAGAGTTCCTCAGGCAAAAAAAACCCAAAAAAACTAAAGGAGTTTATGACCACTAAACTAGCCCTGCAAGAAATGTTAAAGGAGACTCTTTGAGTGGAAAGGAGAGACCAAAAGTGACAGTATAAAGGTAGAAAACATGAAAGCAGTAAAAATGAATATTTCTGTAAAAAATCAGTCAAGGAACTCACAACAAAAAGGATATAAAATATAGTAACATATACCTAAAATGTGGGGAGAGGAAAAAAGAATGGGTTCAAACTTAAACAACCATCAACTTAATATATACTGCTATATATAGAAGAGGTTATATACAAACCTAATGGTAACCATATATAAAAACCACTTATAGACATGCAAAGAATAAAGAGAATTAAATCCAAATATATCACTAAAGAAAATCAACAAAACATGAAAGAAAGGATTAGAGAAAATCTTCAGAAACAACCACAAAGCAAATATTAAAATGGCAATAAATACATCTCAATAATTACTTTGAATGTAAATGGACTAAATACTCCACTCAAAAGACATAGCATGACAGAATGGATAAGAACAAGACCCATCTATATGCTCCCTATAAGAGACTCATTTTAGACCTAAACACACCTGCAGATTGAAAATGAGTGGATAGAGAAACAACTATCATGCAAATGGACACCAAAAGAAAGCTGGGATAACAATACTTATATCAGACCAAAAAAAAAAAAAAAAAAATAGACTTTAAAACAAAGACTGTAACAAGAGATAAAGATACTATATAATAATAAAGGGGACAATCCAACAAGAAGATATAACAATTGTAAATATTTATGCACCCAACATGGGAGCACCCAAATACATAAAACAGTTAATAACAAACATAAAGGAACTAACTGATAATACTACAATAATAGGGGGTGCCTGGGTGGCTCAGATGGTTAAACGTCTACCTTTGGCTCAGGTCATGATCCCAGGGTCCTGGGATCGAGCCCCACATTGGGCTCCTGGCTCGGCAGGGAGCCTGCTTCTCCCTCTCCCTCTGCTTCTCCCCTGCTCATGCTCTCTCTCTCTCTGTATCTCTGTGTCTAAAATGAATAAATAAAATCTTTAAAAAAAAAAATACTACAATAACAGTAGGGGACTTTAACATCTCACTTACATCAATGAAGAGATCATCTACACACAAAATCAATAAGGAAACAACACCTTGGATGACACACTGAAATGGATGAATTTAACAGATATATTCAGAACATTCCATGCTAAAACAGCAGAATACATGTTCTTTTCAAGAGCACATGGAACATTCTCCAAAATAGATCACATTTTAGCCCAGAAAACCACCCTCAGCAAATTCAAGAAGATCAAAGTCATTCCATGCATTGTTTCTGACAAGAGCACTATGAAACTAGAAGTCAACCACAAGAATAAATCTGGAAAGACCACAAATACATGGAGGTTAAGTAACATGCTATTAAACAATGAATGGGTCAACCAGGAAATAAAAGAAGAAATAAAAAAGTACATGGAGACAAATGAAAGTGAAAACATAAGGGTCCAAAACCTTGGGATGCAGCAAAAGCAGTTCTAAGAGGGAAGTTTATAGCAATATAGGCCTATCTCAAGTAGCAGTGAAAATCTCAAATAACCTAACTTTACACCTAAAGGAGCTAGAAAAAGAACAACAAACAAAACCTAAAACCAGTGGAAGGAAGGAAATAATAAAAATTAGAGCAGAAATAAATGATACAGAAACAAACATACAAAAAAATAGGTCCACAACACCAGGGGCTGGTTCACTGAAAAAAAATCAATATTATTGATAAGCTGCTAGCCACACTTATCAAGAAAGAAAGAGAAAGGACTCAAAAAATAAAATCACAAATGAGAATAGAAAAATAACAAGCAACACCACAGAAATACAATTATAAAAGAATATTATGAAAAATTATAGGCCAACAAATTGGACAACCTAGAAGAAATGGATAAATTCCTAGAAACATATAAACTACCAAAACCAAAACAGGAAGAAATAGAAAATTTGAACAGACAGATAACCAGCAAAGAAACTGAATCAATAATCAAAAATCTCCCAACAAACAAAAGTCCAGGACCAAATAGCTTCACAGGTGAATCCTACCAAACATTTAAAGAAGAATTAATATCTATTCTTCTCAAACCATTCCAAAAAACAGAAAAGGAAGGTAAACTTCCAAATACATTCTAAGGCCACATTATCCTAATACCAAAACTGGATAAGACACCACCAAAAAAAGAGAACTACAGGCCAATATCCTTGATAAATAAAGATGTAAAAATCTTCAATAAAATACTAGCAAACCAAATCCAACAATATATTTTAAAAAATTCACCACAATCGAGTAGTTTTATTCAATATTCACAAATGAGTCAACATGATACCTCACATCAAGAAGAGAAAGGATAAGAACTATGTGATCATTTCAGTAGACACAGAAAAAGCATTTGACAAAGTACAACATCCATTAATGATAAAAAAAAAAAAATCAACAAAATAGGTTTAGAGGGAACATACCTCAACATAATAAAGGTCATATAAGAAAAACCCACAGCTAATGTCATCCTCAACAGGGAAAAACTGAGAGCCTTTCCTCTAATGACAAGAACAAGACAGGGGGCGCCTGGGTGGCTCAATCATTAAGTGTCTGCCTTCAGCTCAGGTCATGATCCCAGGGTCCTGGGATCGAGCCCCATATCAGGCTCCCTGCTCCACAGGAAGCCTGCTTCTCCCTCTCCCACTCCCTCTGCTTGTGTTCCCTCTCTCACTGTGTCTCTCTCTGTCAAATAAATAAATAAAATCTTTAAAAAAAAAAAACAGAACAAGACAAGATTGTCCACTCTTACCACTTCTATTCAACATAGTACTGGAAGTCCTAGCCACAGCAATCAGTCAACAAAAAGAAATAAAAGACATCCAAATTAGCAAGGAATATGTCAAACTTTCACTATTTGCTGATGACATGATACTATATATAGAAAACCGGGAAGACCACCAAAAAACTGCTAGAACTGATACATGAATTCAGTAAAGTCATAGAATACAAAATCAAAGCACAGAAATCTGTTGCATTTCTATATACCAATAACAAAGCAGCAGAAAGAGTAAGAAACCAATCCCATTTAAAATGGCACCCAAATAGTAAGAAACCTACAAATAAACCTAGCCAAAGATTATAAAACACTGATGAAATAACTGAAGATGACACAAAGAAATAGAAAGACATTCCATGCTCACGGAATGGAAGTACAAATACTGTTAAAACGTCTACACTACCCAAAGCAATCTACAGATTTAATGCAATCCTTATCAGAACACCAGCAGCATTTTTCACAGAACTAGAACAAACAATTCTAAAATTTGTATGGAACCAGAGAAGACCCTGGATAGCCAAAGCAATCTTGAAAAAGAAAAGCGAAGTTGGAGGCATTACAATTCCATACTTCAAGTTATATTACAAAGCTGTATTGATCAAAACAGTATGGTACTGGCACAAAAATAGACACAGATCAATAGACCAGAATATAAAACCCAGAATTAACCCACCCAAATATAATACATAATTATATGGTCAATCAGTCTTTAACAAAACAGGAAAGACTATCCAATGGGAAAAAGCCTCATCAACAAATGGTGTCAGGAAAACTGGACACCAACATGCTTTGAAAAGAATGAAACTAGCCCACTTTCTTACACCATACACAAAAATAAACTCAAAATGGATTAAGGACCTAAATGTGAGACCTGAAACCATAAAAATCCTAGAAGAGAGCATGGGCTCTATGACATCGGCCATAACAACTTTATTCTAGATGTCTCCTGAGGCAAGGGAATAAATTACTGGAACCACATCAAAATAAAAAGCTTCTGCACAGAGAAAGATACAGTCAACAAAACTAAAAGACAACCTACAAAATGGGAAAAGATATTTGCAAATGACATATCTGACGAAGGGTTAGGATCCAAAATATATATGCAGAACTGATACAACTCAACACCCAAAAAGCAAATAATCCAATTTAAAAATGGGCAGAAGACATGAACAGACAATTTTCCAAAGAAGACATCCAAATGACCAACAGACACATGGAAAGATGTTCATCATCACTCACCATCAGGGAAATGCAAATCAAAACTACCATGAGATATGATGTCACACCTGCCAGAATGGCTAAAATCAAAAACATAAGAGACAACAAGTGTTGGCAAGGATGTGGAGAAAAAGGAACCCTCTTGCACTGTTGGTGGGAATGCAAACTGGTACAGCCACTGTGGAAAACTGTATGGAGGTCCCTCATAAAGTTAAAAATAGAACTACCCTATGGTCCAGTAATCACACATACTGAGTATTTATGCAAAGAATACAAAAACACTAATTCAAAGGGATGCACACACCCCTATGTTTAGAGCAGCATTAGTTACAATAACCAAACTATGGAAGCAGCCCAAGTGTCCATCAGTAGATGAATGAATAAAGAAGTGGTATGTATACACACACACACACACAAACCATGGAATATCATTCAGCCATAAAACAGAATGAAACCTTGCTATTTGCAATGACATGGATGGAAGTAGAGAGTATAAATGCTAAGGAAAGTAAGTCAGAGAAAAACAAATACCATATGATTTCACTCACATGTGCAATTTAAAAAACAAAACAAATGAGCAAAGGGAAAAAGAGGGAGAGAGAGAGAGAGAGACAAACCAAAAAACAAACTCTTAACTATAGAGAACAAATGATGGTTACCAGAGGGGAGGCGGGAAGGGGGAATGGGTGAAATAGGTGAAGGGGATTAAGGAGTGCACTTGTTATGATGAGCACCAGGTAATTATAGCAGTGTTGAATCACTATATTGTACACTTGAAACTAATATAACACTATATGCTTACTAACTGGAATTAATAATTAAAACTTTACAAGAGAAAAAAGACTATACAAAGAAAATGGCAAAAAGGAGAGAGATGATTCATGTAGTGTGTACGTAAGCCCACAGACTGCCTATATTCAGCCCATGATGTTTCCCTTAAGAGTTCTGGCAGGGCTTCAATGTTTCGCTATTGAAATTTTCTTACAAAAGGTGGTCTTTTGAATAAATAATTAACTCACTAGTTTTTAGGCAATTATCAATTAGTTGAAAATTATTAGCCAGAATTATACTCTAGCCTGTCTCTCTGTTATTTACTACTTGTACCCTAGAAGCTCTTCCCTAATTAAAAAAATTCACAACTCTTTAACAGCTTCTTTCTGGCTTCCCGATCTGGAAAGAAAAATGAGAACCTTTCCATCCTGGTAACATTTAAAATGTGTATAATCAAAATGTTAAAATTAAAGAAAACTATCACATAGCAAATATTTTCAGCACAAGGTATCTTGACTCCAAAATCTGCTAACATAGAATCACATGAATATGGTCAGTACTTTTGATTTGCATAACTCAATCCAAATCCAAATCCAAAAATGGTTGATGAAACTGAAAGAGGCAAAGCAATCTCATTTATCTGAATCACTAGATCCACTGTACAGGACAGGCAGAACACGGATCCACCAAAGATAGAGGAATTCTTGAGATGTCTACAATGATTTCAGAACTCTCTTTGGTCAGATCAGCTCCTCCCTACCACCAGCACACACAGCCCATACACATGCACTCATACACTACCCCACACCACAGACACACACACACCAGACAACACACCCATATACCACACAGCATACACACACTGCCAAAAGCTCTGTAATAGTAACAAGGGAATGGACGGAAACCCAGCACACAAGCCTGTGGCAGAATTTTAGCATCTCTACTGCTTTAGATATTTATCACTTTAGCTGATATTAATTAAACACTCTTTAAGGCACATTCCTTCATTTGATACTTACTCTCACTCGAAACTTTGTCTTCCCTGTACCATTCCAGAATACGTTGACCCTAATAAGGCTTTCTGCTATCAAGCCCCTGGGACAGCCACTTCTGACCATTCTTTAAAAACTTACAAGAGAATTGACAGCATAAATATAAAGAAATTATAATAGTAACTACTATTTATGAGCCCTGTCTTAAGTGTTTTACAAATTGAATTTAATTTGAATTTAATCTTTGTAATTAACTCTCTAAGGGCTACCTAATAAATCAAGTGAAGTTTGACCTCAGGGTGGCTTGATTGTACAAGCCCACATTTTTACTAATAATATTTTGCTCTAGATAGTACAATTGGTAGAGAAAGTACAAAAGAATAGATCTCTTAACCATGATTTGACTTATTTAGAACTAATCAACTAAATAGTGAGAATAAAATTTTCCACTTGAGACAGAGAATAACTTGATACCTCATATTTCATACACATATATATTATTCATTTGAAGCCTATAATATACTTTTCTTCCAAGAATTCTTCCAGTTCTATCATTTGTAACTCATACCCTTTTTATATTACTTAAAATGAACAAAGTAAATTTCTAGTTTATAGAAATTTGAAGTCTAGCAATAGAATTATAGTCCTTATACCTTTGGCAATGACCCCAATGCTGCATAAATGCCACTAGTGAATGAAAACTAATTACAGTTCTTTCAGGCTAAAAAGCAGCAGCTGAATACCACTAATTATGCAATGAAGCTAACAATAATACTAAAAACATTAGCAATAAATATATTCACAGAAAAGACAAATAAAGAATAAATGCAGCAAATCAGCTATTGTAGAAAAAATGGCAAATGCTGAAATCTTCCTGTTTTACACAATGGATATTTTTAAATGCTTAATTATCATACAATGATTACTTCTAGCTCTTCACAACGGCAATCTCATAGCTGTCACACACCCCCAAATGCGTCTTTAACACATATTGATGATTGTGAGTTTTTTTGTTAATGGAGCTATGCCTAAGCTCACATGGCAAACAGCTAGAGTTGACATTCAGTTATGCCAACGACCATAGACCAATTTATAAGATCACAGTTGTCCAAATGACTGGGAAGGGTTTTGTTTGAATTTGGGAGAAGTAATTGCAATTCAACTCTGTTAACCTGGCCAAATTGCTTTTCCACTCAGACTTCTATTCTAGTCAAATTAGATGCTACATAAAATCCTAAGAATTCAATTGGGAACATATGCCAATTTTATCCTTAATGTGGTCTGATTCAGGAGAGACTTACTGGAGACAGAAAGAGATTAATAATATGAATACAAACTTATCATAGCTGGCTATTTACTTTAATAGTGCCATAAGTATCCCCACCATTCTTCTCAGGAAGCATTTGTCCCAGAATGAACAACAAATAAGAAACCTGAATCTCCTCTCACCCCGCTTGGCCTCAGTTTTCTTGTCTCTCATAAGGTGAGCAACTCATTTGCCTATGTGGTATTTAAAGAACTTTCAAGGGCAATTTAGTAAATTTGACTATATGTGATTTTGCCCTCCGTGCTTTCTTTATAATCTAATTGTTGTGAGGAAATTAACAATGAAGGTGAGATTTTCTGTGATAATGTATATTTTATGCAAATGAACTAAGGATTTCATTTGAGCTCAGGTAAGTACTAATCACTGTAGAAAGAAGCTTGCATACATTTATAATATTTTAGAGGAGGAGGAGCTACATATGCTGGAAGTAATATTAGAATAAGACAACAGGGGCACCTGAGTGGCTCAGTGGGTTAAGCGTCTGCCTTGGGCTTGGGTCATGATCCCAGGGTCCTGGGATCGAGTCCTACATTGGGCTCCTTGCTCAGTGAGGAGTCTGCTTCTCCCTCTGCCCCTGCCCTCACTCGTGTGCACTCTTTCTTTCTCTTTTAATAAAAAAAAGAATAAGACAACAATCTAGGTTCTAGAATTAACTCTGAAATTAATTACAAATGACCCCCAAGTTACAATGGTTCAACTTCAATTTTTTTTGACTTTACAGTAGAAACTGTACTTTGAATTTTGAATTATGATCTTTTCCCAGGATCGGCAATATGTGGTATAATACTCTCTTCTGGTGCTGGGCAGCAGCAATGAGCTAGAGCTCCTAGTCAGAACACCATCCCCAGGGTAAACAACTGGTACACTTACAAACATTCTGTACCCACACAACCATTGTTTTTCACTTCCAGTACAGTATTCAATATATTACATGAGATGTTCAACACTCTATTATAAAACAGGCTTTGTGTTGGAAGATTTTGCCCAACTGTAGGCTAACCTAAGTGTTCTGAACACGTTTATGGTAGGGGAGGCTAAGCTTTGATATTCAGTAGGTTAGGTAGAGTAAATGCATTTTCAACTTGTGATATTTTTAACCTACAATGATTTTATTAAGACGTAACCCCATAGTGACAGGAAGATCTGTACATGTGACCTTGAAAGTTATTTATGGTTTATTTACTTACAAAATGCTTTATGATTCTATTCTTTTTAGCCTTCTTAGTACTAAATGCCTATCTGTAATACTTCTGAAACTTCTTGATTATTCCAAAGAGGGGGAAAAGAGAAGTAAAAATGTTTTTTAAAAAGGAAATGAAGAAAGAGAAACAAAAGGAAAAGTGAGGTTAAAAGACTATAATACCATCTGTATGTCAGTGGAAGTGATTAAATAATATGGAGATCCAGAAGCTCCTGGACCTTAAGCAGAGGGGAAGGGGATCAGAAAAGAGCACAAAATTATGAAAACAAAGTAAGATGCAAAAATGTGTATTTATTTTTAAAGAGAAGAGGATTATAATCAATTAACAATTTCAAAGCTTCTAAAGAACAAACTAAAGGTCAAAAAATTTTGGGGGGTGGGAGGGATGGGGTGGCTGGGTGACAGACATAGGGGAGGGTATGTGCTATGGTGAGCACTGTGAATTGTGTAAGACTGATGAATCACAGACCTGTACCTCTGAAACAAGATAGTAGGAAGGGAAAAATGAAGGGGAGGAAATCGGAGGGGGAGACGAACCATGAGAGACTGTGGACTCTGAGAAACAAACTGAGGGTTCTAGAGGGGAGGGGGGTGGGGGGATGGGTTAACCTGGTGATGGGTATTAAAGAGGGCACATATTGAATAGAGTACTGGGTGTTATACACAAACAATGAATCATGGAATACTACATCAAAAAAAATTAATTAATTAAAAAAATTATTTATTAAAAAAAAAAGTTATTTTGCTTGTAGGACAAGGAAGAGCCCCATGAAACAAAAAACAAATTCAGCAGGACTCTTAAGCTCAAAAGTGAAAAGGGGAGTTTGTTCCACATTAGGAGGATTCTGATTGGTTAAAGAAAGGATTGTAAAATCCTTAGAATTGGCCATTGCTCTCTTTTCCATTACAGGAGATCCAGTACACTTGCAAAGAGGTTGAGCAGCTCAGTCCAGACTCATGCAGGAAGCAGTACAATATGCTTGTACTTAGAGCTGGTAAATTCTCCTATAGCACCACAAATATCACAAAATCCATAATAAAATAATAACACTTCTATTAAGTAATTCTGTCATCCTCTAAATTTTTTTTGGCTACACACTCTTGATTGTTTTCCATATGAAAATTTTGCAACATATATTCTTAAATCAGCATTTCCTCTATTTTCTTTCATGCTTAAACAGTAATACAAGTCTGTTGCACAACAATGTAAATATACTTAACACTACTGAACTGTACTCTTAGAAATGGTTTAGATGGCAAATTTTATGTTATATATTTTTATCACAATTTAAAATTTTTTAATTATTTAAAAAAAATCAATAATATAATTTAGAGAAGTTTCAGCTTCATAATTCATTATCAATACTGTACATTTTTAGGACTGTTATCAAACTGGGGAAAATAGCTTTGCATATTAAGCTCTTCCAAGTCTGCCAGTGCAGTGAATAATCTTAAATACTCCAAATTGTCAATCTTCCTTAACAAGTTTGTTGCTAATGTCCTCAGTGTCGTAGGGCATGTTAAGTTTTATCTTCATCTATGTCAGTATTTATGACAAAATACAAAAAAATTAAAAATTTTCCCCAATATGTGTGTTTCATTCATTCTTCCTTATTAATTTGGTTATCAAAAGTCTAAGACCCTATTCGTTATCTCTACCTAAAACATCTCTCTTCCCCTAAATCAATTATTGCTTTGGGTATGATTTTTTTAATGTGACATTGTAATTTTTTCAATATTCCATTTTTATTTGAATATTCTTAGCTATTTAAAAATTAAATCTAAAGATGACAAAAGAGATTACTGAAACATCACAAAACATTTGTACAAAATGCAGTTCAAATGAAGTATCCAGGTTTTATCAACTTTTTTGAATAAGGTTTTTTTTAATCTACTTATTGTTTGGGTTTCTCTTTCAAGTGTCATTAATATCATTAAACCCAAGTTGCTAGGCTCGAACCACTTTAAAATTCAAACCACCCCGTTACCCATGACCTTTAAAGACAAACACAAGTTGGCATGTGTGCTTAAAATACTCCATACAAGAGATGAACTAGAAAAGAGACTCCAGCTCTGGCACTGGTCTCCAGAGCTTCACCAGTGCCTTCTCAACAGAAGTCCTTGCTAGCTATCACTTAACCACTCATGGAATTATCTGCAAACCACATAACTATATCCCACTAAACCCAAACTAATTGTAACCCCAACTCAGCTTCCCCTTAACCAAATGCAAAAACACCCACAGCCACTCAACCATTCAAGAGTATGGAAATATTTATAGAGAGGGAGTCAGAGTGGGAAGTCAAGTGTTCTTAATCAACTGCAGACAAACTTGCTTACTTTTACAACATATTTTAAAATGTTGTATCATATGAACCTAGGGCCCCTTCTGGAGCTCTGAATGGGACCTCAACAAGTTTCATTCTCCTTACAAGCTCCTAGAGGGCAGGACCTGCATCTTTTATCTCTGTGTACCCAACTCTTTATGCAGTGCGTGATGGCGTGTGGGTGCATAAAAAATATTTCATGGACAAATAGACCAACGATGGGTACCAAGTAAAGCTTGGGGACCAAGTAAAGCTTCTGAAATTTCTGAAATAAAATGATATTTAGGAGGAATATATTGGACATTTCCTATTGATTTTTTGTTTTGTTTTGTTTTGTTTTGTTTTTGCTACCCTTCATCTGATCTCTTCTTTCTAAATTTGGGAGATTAGCCATTAGGTAAGTCTTGAGGGAGGCCATGTCTGTCTCTCACTACAAAAGCAAAAATAGCCAGCTATATGCTTTTCTATCTCTAGGAGGCTGGCTTACAGGAATATGACCTCAACTTTGTCAATTAGATATAACAAGTAAGGACTCACATCAGGAGTTAATGATGAGAATCCATCCATTTCAGGAGTGGCAACAGTATCTAGTGTCCAATAGCAGAGGGCCAGCCATGATATATGGTTTCTAAGGTATGCAGTAGTGGTGGTACTGGGACCAGAATTCACTGGCTAGCATCCTCTCTGGAGATGCAGAGCTATACGGAAACTTACTGAGCCTATATTCCTTTGTCTCCATGACAACACACTCTACTGTTTTTTCCTTTGTCTCCTATAATGACACACTCTCCTGCTGTCCTTCTGTCTCTCTGACCATTTCTTCTCTGTCACCTTTGAAAGTACTTTCTAATTTCATCAACCTTTCAATGTTAGATCATCAAGGTTCATCCTTAGGCTTTCCTCTTTGTTCACTTTATAATCTTCCACTGGCAACCTCTTCCACCTCTCTGCACCCTAGTTCCAGGCACCATCACCTCTAGTGTAGATTATCACATAACATTTGTTCTGTCCTTCCACATCCACCCCTCTTGTCTCCCTACTCTCAACCCAGCTTCTGTAATCCAGCCTCTATCTTGAAATCAGAGCGGCCTTTCCAAATAGCAATAAGATTAGCCCTCCATGTAAACCCCTCATTGGATTACCAGTGTCTTTAGGATAAATATCAAAATCCTTACTATAGTTTATAAGGCTCTGTATGGTCTTGCTCCTGCCTATCCTCCAAACACATAACATGATGCTTGTCTTTTGATGAAACCAACCCAGCTCCTCTTCCCCTGACCCTCCCTTCATTGAGCTATTTCCTGTTCATTTTTCAAATTTCAGTTCAAGTATAATATCCTAAAGTCCTCCCTGACCCAGACTAAGTCTGATCTCTGCATTAAGTGTTTTTATAGTATGAAATACCATTCCTTTATAAGACTTATCATTTGAAATTATATATTTGAGTATGTGATTAGGGGATTTGATATCTAAATCCCCAATTAAATGGTAAGAACTATGAGGAAAAGTCCCCATGTTTTTGTTTTTGCTTTTCATATCATGTTCCAAAGAGTGCATAGTCCTAACCCATAGAAGTCTACAATAAACATGTTGAAGGAACAAGTGAAAAAAGTTTCAATATTTAAAGAATGTAATACTAATCTACTATTAATACCCAATTCTCCCACTCCCCCCATGCTCAAGCCCTGGTAGCTGTCATTGATTCTTCTTTTCCTTCATTCACTATTTAATCATCAAGTTTCATCATTCTTATATGGAAATTTTCACCTCCACTTTCACTTTACATTCAACTGTCCATGTGCTAGCACAAATATCATGCTTTTAGAAGTAAATTTTTATAACTGCTGTTCTATATGCTTGAGGCTCTCCTTCTCATAGTGCATCCCACATACCAATGAAAAATTTAGTATGTGTCCCAATGATAAGTACAACATCCAATATATTATAATCTTATAGTGGTAAGTATAAAGGAGACCATCAGAGTTTTTGAGTATGTTAAAAGTTAGTCAGTTTCTTAACCTATTCATCCTAGTTCTTCACAGCCTGCAGTCAAGTTACCTAAATAACTTTGTGTCTCAAATGTTCTCAATATAAAATATTACCTCTCTCTAGGAAAGTCTGATCACTTTCTATTTAGTATAATTTATGACTCCCATCTTTTCTTCTTTTCTCAAATTGCTCTCACTTCCTAAAATGGATACATCTTGTATTTTTTGTTTTTTGGTTTTTTGTTTGTTTGTTTGTTTTATGTTGAGTCAAGGAAGTAGAGAAAGAACAAAGAAATCTATAACTGGCTGCGATCAATTAATTGTAAATACCACTGCAGTCAAACCAGCCTGTCCTCATCTTGTTTTGACTGTAAAAGCTATCACCCACATACAACTAAGACTTCACTCAGCCCAACCTATCATAACCTTCAAATGACAGAAAATTTTAAATGACAGCAATTCCAGTTTTTACCATCTTCCACCAAGGGACAGGAAGGATCAAAAGATACTCATTACATTGCAAAATATGATAAAACCCTATTTCCACTACTTCCAATATTATCCAATTCTTTCTCTCCCTCACTCCCAAGTTCCAACCCAAAATATTTTCCAAATTCAGCCCATAAATTGACTTTTCCCCCAAATCCTATCTAACTTGAATTTGTCTGTCTTTCCTCTGATATTGATTCCTAATAGGGCATTCATTTTATTATAAATCTCTTTGACTCTTCTGCTCATCTGGATTGACATTGTGTGCTATGCCAGTGTGAAGTGAAGTACAGAGATCCTGAATACTCTTACATGAATAATTTTTGTCCCTGCTCCAAAATACTATGCATCCTTAAGAACAAGTCTTAAGAATTATTTCTCCCATAAAAACTTCCCTAATGGTTTCATCATATACTTTATATACTTACATAATTAAGTTCCATATCACAAAATTTTTAGCTCTTAAGTACACACTCAGTGATTAAATTTTAAACTGGAAAATGTTTTTGGAGATAATCTAGTTTCATTCTTTCCTTTTGCAGATGACCTTTCCTTTTCCTTATGCCTTACTGTCTCCCAATAGAGTAAACCTGGATGGTGGAGAATGGCTATATACTGCTTTTGTATCTTCCTCAGTCCATCCATAGTACTATGTACAAAATAAGCAGATACTTATTTAATATCTAAATTGAATAAATAAGAGACATTATATCAAAAAATTACAAGGGAGTCATGTGCCCAAATTCCTCAATTTCAAATAAGAAAACTATACCCTGGACATAAGTGCTTTCTGCAAGATCACATACCTAGTTAGTAGCCAATGTAAAGTATTTAAATATATGATTTTTAAACCATATTCAAATATATTATCTTACACTTAAAATATGATTTAAGTACACTTCTGGAGAAGATGGTGGAGTAGGAGGACCCTAAGCTCACCTTATCTTGATATCAGGATAGCAGCCACATCACTGTAAATAACCCAGAAAATGAACAAAAGATGGGGAAACCATACCTACTACAGGCAGAAAGAACCACTGCATAAAACTGGACTGAAGCCAAAGCAGCTCAGCCACAACAGCGCAGTGCAGGCAACACACCTAGCAGACACCTCTGAAGTGCCAGGTTCTGGTGAATAGGAGATGTACTACAGGGCACTACAGCACCTTTTCTTCATAAGTCCACTACTTTCAAGAGCAGGAGACATAGCTGACTTTCCTTACACAGAGTAGCAAACACAGAGAGTTCAACAAAATGAACAGACAGAGGAATATGTCCCAAATGAAAAAGAGGACAAAGATCATAGCAAGAGACCCAAGCAAAATGGAGATAATATGCTGATAGAGAATTTAAAGTAATGGTCATAAAGATACTCACTGGACTTGAGAAAAGAGTGGAGGACCTCAGTGATACCCTTAGTAGAGATAGAAAACATAAAAAGGAACCAGAGATGAAGAACTCAATAAGTGAAATTAAAAATACACTAGATGAAATAAGTAGTAGACTAGAAGAAGCAGAAGAATGGATTAGTGACCTGGAGGACAGAGTGATGGAAAGCAATCAAGCTGAACAGGAGAGAGAAATGAAGAAGGAGAAGAAGAACAACAACAACAGACTTAGGAAACTCAACAACACTGTCAAACACAATAACATTTGCATTATATGGATCCCAGAAGAAGAGAGAGAAAAGGGGGCAGAAAATTTATTTGAAGAAATAAGAGCTGAAAACTGCCTAAATCTAGGGAAGGCAACAGAAATCTAGATCCAGGAGGCACAGAAAGCCCCCAACAAAATCAACCCAAGGAAGTCCACACCAAGACACACAGTAAATAAGTAAAATGGCAAAATGTAGTGATAAAGAGAAAATTTAAAAGTAGCAAGAGAAAAGAAAATAGTTACCCACAAGGGGAATCCCATAAGGCTATCAGCTTATTTTTCAGCAGAAACTTTATAGGCCAGAAGAGAGTGACACACTATATTCAAAGTGCTGAAAGGAAAAAAAAAAAACAACAACAACAACAACAACAAAAAACCCTGCAGCAAAGAATACTCTATTCAGTAAGGCTATCATTCAGACTAGAAGGAGAGATAAAGCGCTTCTCAGACAAACAAAAGTTAAAGAACTCATGATCATTAAACCAAGTCTACAAGAAATGTTAAAGGAGACTCTTTGAGTATAAAGGAAAGACCATAAATAGGAGTAAGAAAAGCAGGAAACACAAAAGTAATAAAGTAAGTATATCTATCTCTAAAAATCAGTCAAGGGACTCATAAAATAAAAGGATTCAAAGTATGACCTAAAAAGTTCAGGGAAGAGGCATAAAGAATGGGCTCAAACTTAAGCTACCATTAACTTAATATAGACTGCTATATGCATTACATGTTATATACAAACCTAAAGGTAACCACAAATCAAAACCAGTAATAGATATGCAAAAATAAAGAGAAAAGAATCCAAGTACATCACTAAAGAAAGCCAACAAACCATGACAGAAGAAAGCAAGAGAAGAAAGGAACAGAAAAGAACTACAAAAACAACCATAAAACAAGCAACAAAATGGCAATAAGTACATACCTCTCATTAATTATGTTGAAAGTAAATGGACTCAATGCTCCAATCAAAAGACATAGCATGACAGAATGTATAAAAAGGCAAGACTCATATATATGCTGCCTACAAGAGATTCATTTCAGACCTAAAGACACATACAGATTGAGAGGATGGAAAAGCATTTATCATGAAAATAGAGGTGAAAAGAAAGCTGGGGTAGCAATATTTATATCAGACAAAATAGACTATGCTTAAAAAATATTTTCTTTATTTATTTGAGAGAAAGAGTGAGTGAGCAAGAGAGAGAGACAGTACAAGCTGGAGGAGGGACAGGGGGAGAGGGAGAAGCAGACTCCCCACTGAGCAGGGAGCCAGACGTGGGGCTCAATCCCAGGACCCCGGGATCATGACCTGAGCCAAAGGCAGCTGCTTAACCAACTGAGCCACCCAAGCACCCCAGACAAAATAGACTTTAAAGCAAAGACTGTAATAAGAGACAAATAAAGACACTATATAATTATAAAGGGAACAATCCAACAGATATAACAATTGTAAATATTTATGCACCCAACAGGGGAGTACCCGAGTATATAAAGTACCTAATAAAAAATATAAAAGTAATCAATAGTAATACAATAATAATAGGGGACTTTAACACCCCTCTTACATCAATGGATAGATCATTCAAACAGAAAATTAACAAGGAAACAGTGGCTTTAATTTAGATATTGGACAAAATGGACCTAACAGATATATTTAGAATATTCTATCCTAAATTAGCAGAGTACACATTCTTTTCAATGCACATGTAACATTCTCCAGAAGAGATCATATATTAGGCCACAGAAAAGTCTCAACAAATTCAAAAATATCAAAGTCATACCTGCATCTTTTCAACCACAATGCCATGGAACTGGAGATTAACCACAACAAAAAAACTGGAAAGAACAAAAATTCATAGGGGTTAAACAACATGCTACTAAACAATGAATGGGTCAACCAAGAAATCAAAGAGGAAATCAAAAAATACGTGGAGACAAATGAAAACACTATGGTTGAAAATCTTTGGGATGCAGCAAAAGCTGTTCTAAGAGGGAAGTTTAGGGGCACCTGGGTGGCTCAGTTGCTTAAGCATCTGACTCTTGATTTTGGCTCAGGTCATGTTCTCAGGGTTGTGAGATAGAGCCCCACATTGGGCTCTGCAAATGGCAGAGGAGCCTGCTTAAGATTCTCTCTCTCCCTCTCCCTTTGCCCCCACCCCAAATAAATAAATAAATAAATAAATAAATAAATAAGAGGGAAGTTTATAACAATAGAGGCCTACCTCAAGAAGCAAGAAAAATTCAAATAAACAACCTAACCCTACACCTAAATGAGCTAGGTGAAGATGAACAAACAGGGCTTAGAGCAAGATGGCAGAGGAGTAGGAGACCTAAATTTTGTCTGGTCCCAGGAATTCAGCTAGATAGGGATCAAACCATTCTGAACACCTACGAACTCAACAGGAGATCAAAGAAAAGAATAGCAGCAACTCTCTGAACAGAAAAGCGACCACTTACTGGAAGGTAGGACGTGCAGAGAAGTGAAACTGAGGCGATATTCAGGAGGATAGACGGCGGGGGAGGGGGCCTCCGTTGGCCACTACTGGCAAGTGATAGAGCACCGGAGCACAAAATCGGAACTTTTAGAAGTCGGCTCTGCTGAGGGACGTCGGTCCAGTGGCTAAGCCGGGGGTGGAACCCTCGAGGGACAGTGTGGTCTCAGGACCCTTGGGGTCACAGAGAGACTGGGGGTGCGTGAGTGCGGCAGAGCTCCCAGGTATTAGACCAGGGAAGCCAGCTGCTGAGACAGAGCCGAGGCACGGGCTCTCAGCTCAGGGTTTCCATAAACCGTGATCCGTGGCACAGGTGGGCCACTGCTCCTCCAGCAGGGACCCAACAAGCGGCAGATCTGGGGAGACTCCCCTTCCTCCTCTGGGAGGAGCGGCGTGGGAGCACACCGCAGGGATCTGCTGGGTTTGGAGACGCCAAACGGGGTCAGGTGCCAGAGATAGAAATGCTCAGTCACAGGCCGGGTGAGCACGAAGTGCGGCCGGGGACCGGGGAGACAGGAGTGATTGACTGCTTTTCTCTGGGGGCTCACTGAGGAGCGGCCCCGAGTTCTCGGCTCCTCCAGAGTGGAGATTGGGAGGCCGCCATTTTCACTCTTGGCCTCCAAAGCTGCACAGAAAGCTTGCAGGGAGCAAAAGCTCCTGAGAGCAAACCCGAGCAGGTTACTTAACCCTGACCGGCAAGGGCGGGGCAGTTCCGCCTCTGGTAAAGACATTTGGGAACCACGGCAACAGGCCCCTCTCCCAGAAGATCAGCAAGAACAGCCAGCCAAGACCAAGTTTACAGATCAATGAGAACAGCGAACTCCAGCGCTAGGGGAATAGAGCACATAGAATTCATGGCTTTTTCCCCCCTGATTCTTTAGTCTTTCAAAGTTAATTTTTATAATTTTCTTTCTTTCTTTTTCTTTTTCTTTGAATTTTTCTTTTTCCCTTTTTCAACCAACATCTTATCAATCCCTTTTTTCAAAACCTTTTTTATTTTTCATTTTTAGAGTCATATTCTATCCCTTCATAGTAGTTAACTTTATTTTTCGTATATATATATAAGTTGTTCTCTCTTTAAAATTTGGGGATACAGTTTCTTCTAACAGACCAAAATATGCCCAGAATCTAGTGTGTGGCACTGATCTATTCACCAGCCTAATCATATTTGATCATATTCTTTTTTCTTTATCTTTTTCCTCTTTCTTTTTATTTATTTTTTCTTTTTTCTTTCTTTCCCTTTATCCCCCCCTGGTTTCAGGTCCCTTCTGATTTGTTTAGTATATATTTTTCTGGAGTCATTGTTACCCTGTTAGCGATCTGTTCTCTCATTCATCTATTCTCCTCTGGACAAAAGGACAAGATGGAAAAAATCAACTCAAAAAAAAGAACAAGAGGCAGTACCGACTGCCAGGGACCTAATCAATATGGACATTAGTAAGATGTCGGAACTAGAGTTCAGAATGACATTTATAAAGATACTAGCTGGGCTTGAAAAAAGCATGGAAGATATTAGAGAAACCCTTTCTGGAGAAATAAAAGAACTAAAATCTAACCAAGTCAAAATCAAAAAGACTATTAATGAGGTGCAATCAAAAACGGAGGCTCTAACTGCTAGGATAAATGAAGCAGAAGAGAGAATTAGTGATATAGAAGACCAAATGATGGAAAATAAAGAAGCTGAGAAAAAGAGAGCTAAACAACTACTGAATCACGAGGGCAGAATTTGAGAGATAAGCGATACCATAAGACGAAACAATATTAGAATAATTGGGATCCCAGAAGAAGAAGAAAGAGAGAGAGGGGCAGAAGGTATACTGGAGCAAATTATAGCAGAGAACTTCCCTAATTTGGGGAAGGAAACAGGCATCAAAATCCAGGAGGCACAGACAACCCCTCTTAAAATCAATAAAAATAGGTCAACACCCCGACATCTAATATTAAAACTTATGTGTCTCAGAGACAAAGAGAAATTCCTGGAAGCAGCTTGGGACAAGAGGTCTGTAACCTACAATGGTAGAAACATTAGATTGGCAACAGACCTATCCACAGAGACCTGGCAGGCCAGAAAGGACTGGCATGATATATTCAGAGCACTAAACAAGAAAAATATGCAGCCAAGAATACTATATCCAGCTAGGCTGTCACTGAAAACAGAGGGAGAGATAAAAAGCTTCCAGGACAAACAAAAACTAAATGAATTTTCAAACACAAAACCAGCCCTACAAGAAATATTGAAAGGGGTCTTCTAAGCAAAGAGAGAGCCTAAAAGCAACATAGACCAGAAAGGAACACAGACAATATACTGTAACAGTCACCTTACAGGCAATACAATGACACTAAATTCATACCTTTCAATAGTTACCCTGAACGTAAATGGGCTAAATGCCCCAATCAAAAGACACAGGCTATCAGATTGGATAAAAAAAACAAGACCCATCAATATGCTGTCTGCAAGAGACTCATTTTAGACACAAAGACACCTCCAGCTTGAAAGTGAGGGGGTGGAAAACCATTTACCATGCTAATGGACATCAAAAGAAAGCTGGGGTGGCAATCCTTATATCAGACAAAGTAGATTTTAAACCAAAGACTGTAATAAGAGATGAGGAAGGACACTATATCCTACTTAAAGGGTCTATCCAACAAGAAGATCTAACAATTGTAAATATCTATGCCCCTAACATGGGAGCAGCCAATTATATAAGCCATTAATAAAAAAGCAAAGAAACACATCAACAACAATACAATAATAGTAGGGGACTTTAACACCCCCCTCACTGAAATAGACAGATCATCTAAGCAAAAGATCAACAAGGAAATAAAGACTTTAAATGACACACTGGACCAAATGGACTTCACAGATATATTCAGAACATTCCATCCCAAAGCAACGGAATGCACATTCATCTCTAGTGCCCTTGGAACATTCTCCAGAATAGATCACATTCTAGGTCACAAATCAAGTTCAACCAGTACCAAAATATTGAGATCATTCCCTGCATATTTTCAGACCACAATGCTTTGAAACTAGAACTCAATCACAAGAGGAAAGTCAGAAAGAACTCAAATACATGGAGACTAAAGAGCATCCTACTGAAGAATGAATGGGTCAACCAGGAAATTAAAGAAGAATTTAAAAAATTCATGGAAACCAATGAAAATGAAAACACAACTGTTCAAAATCTTTGGGATGCAGCAAAGGCAGTCCTAAGAGGAAAGTATATAGCAAATAAGCCTTCCTCAAGAAACAAGAAAGGTCTCAAATACACAACCTAACCCTACACCTAAAGGAGCTGGAGAAAGAACAGCAAATAAAGCCTAAACCCAGCAGGAGAAGAGAAATAATAAAGATCAGAGCAGAAATCAATGAAATAGAAACCAAAAGAACAGTAGAACAGATCAACAAAACTAGGAGCTGGTTCTTTGAAAGAATTAACAAGATTGATAAAACCCTGGCCAGATTTATCAAAAAGAAAAGAGAAATGACCCAAATAAATAAAATCATGAATGAAAGAAGAGAGAACACAACCAACACCAAAGAAATACAAACAATTATAAGAACATATTATGAGCAACTATATGCCAGCAAATTAGATAATCTGGAAGAAATGGATGCACTCCTAGAGATGTATCAACTACCAAAACTGAACCAGAAGAAATGGAAAACCTGAACAGACCTATAAGCACTAAGGAACTTGAAGCAGTCATCAAAAATCTCCCAAAAAACAAGAGCCCAGGGCCAGATGGCTTCCCAGGGGAATTCTACCAAACATTTAAAGAAGAATTAATACCTATTCTTCTGAAACGGTTCCAAAAAATAGAAATGGAAGGAAAACTTCCAAACTCATTTTATGAGGCCAGCATTACCTTGATCCCAAAACCAGACAAAGACCCCATCAAAAAGGAGAATTATAGACCAATATCCCTGATGAACATGGATGCAAAAATTCTCACCAAAATACTAGCCAATAGGATCCAACAGTACATTAAAAGGATTATTCACCACGACCAAGTGGGATTTATCCCTGGGCTGCAAGGTTGGTTCAACATCTGCAAATCAATCAATGTGATACAATACCTTAATAAAAGAAAGAACAAGAATCATATGATCCTCTCAATAGATGTAGAAAAAGCATCTGACAAAGTACAGCATCCTTTCTTGATCAAAACTCTTCAGAGTATAGGGATAGAGGGTACATACCTCAATACCATAAAAACCATCTATGAAAAATGCACAGCAAATATCATTCTCAATGGGGAAAAACTGAGAGCTTTCTCCCTAAGGTCAGGAACACGGCAGGGATGTCCACTATCACCACTGCTATTCGTCATAGTACTAGAAGTCCTAGCCACAGCAATCAGACAACAAAAAGAAATAAAAGGCATCTGAATCAGCAAAGAAGAAGTCAAACTCTCACTCTTTGCAGATGATATGATACTTTATGTGGAAAACCCAAAAGAATCTACCCAAAACTGCTAGAACTCATACAGGAATTCAGTAAAGTGGCAGGATATAAAATCAATGCACAGAAATCAGTTGCATTTCTATACACCAACAAGACAGAAGAAAGAGAAATTAAGGAGTCGATCCCATTTGCAGCTGCACCCAAAACCATAAGATACCTAGGAATAAATCTAACCAAAGAGGCAAAGAATCTGTACTCAGAGAACTATAAAATACTCATGAAAGAAATTGAGGAAGACACAAAGAAATGGAAAAACGTTCCATGCTCATGGATAGGAAGAACAGATATTGTGACGATGTCAATACTACCTAGAGCAATCTACATATTTAATGCAATCCCTATCAAAATACCATCAACTTTTTTCAAAGAAATGGAACAAATAATCCTAAAATTTGTATGGAACCAGAAAAGACCCCGAATAGCCAGAGGAATGTTGAAAAAGAAAAGCAAAGCCGGTGGCATCACAATTCTGGACTTTAAGCTCTATTACAAAGCTGTAATCATCAAGACAGTATGGTACGGGCACAAAAACAGACACATAGATCAATGGAACAGAATAGAGAGCCCAGAAATGGACCCTCAACTCTATGGTCAACTAATCTTCGACAAAGCAGGAAAGAATGTCCAATGGAAAAAAGACAGTCTCTTCAACAAATGGTGTTGGGAAAATTGGACAGCCACATGCAGAAGAATGAAACTGGACCATTTCCTTACACCACACACAAAAATAGACTCAAAATGGTTGAAAGACCTAAATGTGAGACAGGATTCCATCAAGATCCTAAAGGAGAACACATGCAGCAACCTCTTCGACCTCAGCCGCAGCAACTTCTTCCTAGAAACATCGCCAAAGGCAAGGGAAGCAAGGGCAAAAATGAACTATTGGGACTTCATCAAGATAAAAAGCTTTTGCACAGCAAAAAAAAAAAAAAAAAACAGTCAACAAAACCAAAAGACAACTGACAGAATGGGAGAAGATATTTGCAAATGACATATCAGATAAATGGCTAGTATCCAAAATCTAGAAAGAACTTATCAAACTCAATACCCAAAGAACAAATGATCCAATCAAGAAATGGGCAGAAGACATGAACAGACATTTTTCCAAAGAAAACATCCAAGTGGCCAACAGACACATGAAAAAGTGCTCAACATTGCTCGGCATCAGGGAAATCCAGATCAAAACCTCAATGAGAAACCACTTCACACCAGTCAGAATGGCTAAAATTAACAAGTCAGGAAACAACAGATGTTGGCAGGGATGTGGAGAAAGGGGAACCCTCCTACAGTGTTGGTGGGAATGCAAGCTGGTGCAGCCTCTCTGGAAAACAGTATAGAGGTTCCTCAAAAAGTTGAAAATAGAGCTACCGTATGACCCAGGAATTGCACTACTGGGTATTTACCCCAAAGATACAAATGTAGGTATCTGAAGGGGTATGTGCACCCCGATGTCTATAGCAGCAATGTCCATAATAGCCAAACTACGGAAAGAGCCAAGATGTCTATCGACTGATGAATGGATAAAGAAGATGTGGTGTATATATATATACAATAGAATATTATGCAGCCATCAAAAGGAATGAAATCTTGCCATTTACAACGATGTGGATGGAACTGGAGGATATTATGCTGAGCGAAATAAGTCAATCAGAGAAAGATATGTATCATATGATCTCACTGTTATGAGGAATTCTTAACCTCAGGAAACAAACTGAGGGTTGCTCGAATCGTGGGGGGTGGGAGGGGTGGGGTGGCTGGGTGATAGACATTGGGGAGGTATGTGCTATGGTGAGCATTGTGAATTGTGTAAGACTGTTGAATTACAGACCTGTACCTCTAAACAAATAATCCATTATATATTTAAAAAAAGAAGAAGATAATAGGAAGGGAAAAATGAAGGGGGGGAAATTAGAGGGCGAGACGAACCATGAGAGACTATGGACTCTGAGAAACAAAGAGGGTTCTAGAGGGGAAGGGGTTGGTGGAGATGGGTTAGCCTGGTGATGGATATTAAAGAGGGCACGTATTGAATGGAGCATTGGGTGTTATACGCAAACAATGAATCATGGAACACTACATCAAAAACTAATGATGTAATGTATGGTGATTAACATAACATAATAAAAGAAAAAAGAAAAAAGAATTTACCAAACAACTAATATGATTAGAAAGAAGCTCTACACTTTAACTTGTCCTGCATGTTTCTTAAGGCAACTTCCTTTTTATAAAATAGGGATAATAAAAATTATTTCACAGGAAAAAAAAGAACAAACAAAACCCCAAACCAGTAGAGGGAAGGAAATAATAAAGATTATAGCAAAATATATGAAATGGAGACTAAAAAAAAAAAAAAACAGTGTACAGATCAATGAACTGAAGAGCTGGTCTTTGAAAAGATCAACAAAATTGATAAACTTTTAGCCAGACTCATCAAAAAGGAAAAAAAAGGGAGGGGGGAGGAAGAGGACTCAAATAAAATCAGAAATGAAAGAGGAGAAATAACAACCAACACCACAGAAATAGAAAGGATTGTAAGAGAATATTATGAAAATAATATGCCAACAAATTAGACAACCTAGAAAAAAATGGATAAATTCCTAAAAACATGTAACTTCCCAAAACTTAAACAGAAAAGATAGAAAATTTGAACAGACCAATCACCAGCAGTGAAACTGAAACAGTAATCAAAAAATAATTCCCAAAAAACAGAAGTCCAGGACCAGACAGTTTCACAGGTGAATTCTACCAAACATTAAAGAGTTAATACCTATTCTTCTCAAAATATTCCAAAAAATTGAAAAGGAAGGAAAGCTTTCAAATTCATTCTATGAGGCCAGCATTACCCTGACACGAAAGCCAGATAAAGACACTACAAAAAATGAGAACTACAACCAACATTTCTGATGAACATCGATGCAAAAATCCTCAACAAAATATTAGCAAACTGAACCCAACAATACATTTAAAAAAATCATTCACCATGACCAAGTGGGATTTATTCACAGGATACAGAGTGGTTCAATATTTGCAAACCAATCAACATAATACTTCACCTCAATAAGAGAAAGGATAAAAATCATACGATCAAAAAAAAATGTATCATTTCAATAGATACAGAAAAAGCATTTGACAAAGTACACTATCCATTCATGATAAAAACCCTCAACAAAATAGGTTTAGGGAGAACATACATCAACATAATGAAGACTATATATGAAAAAACACAGCTAATATTATTCTCAATGGAAAAAAAAAGTGAGTGCTCTCCCCTGAGATCAGGAACAAAGACAAGGATATCCACTCTCACCACTTATATTCAACATATACCTGAAGTCCTAGCCACAGCAATCAGACAACTAAAAGAAATAGAAGGCAGCCAAATCAGTAAGGAGAAAGTAAATTCTTAAAACATTTGCAGATGACATGATACTATATATAGAAAACCCTTAAGACTCCACCCCAAAACTATTAGAACTGATACATGAATTCAGTAAAATCGCAGGATACAAAATCAATGCATAGAAATCCATTGCATTTCTATACACTAATAATGAAGTGGGAGAAAGAGAAATTAAGAAAGCAATCCCATTTACAGTTTCACCAGAAACAATAAAATACCTAAGAATAAACTTAACCAAGGAGGTGAAAGACCTGTACTCTGAAAACTATAAAATACTAGTGAAAGAAATTGAAGTGACACAAAGACATGGAAAGACATTCCATGCTCATGGATTAGAATAAATATTGCTAAAATGTCCACATAATGCCCAAAGCAATCTACAGATTTAATGCAATCTCTATCAAAATACCCAAAGCATTTTTCACAGAACTAGAACAGATAATCCTAAAATTTGTATGGAACCACAAAAGACCTGAATAGCCAAAGCAATCTTGAAAAAGAAAAAGCCTGATAATTTCAGATTGAAAATTATATTACAAAGCTGTAGTAATCAGTAGAATACTGTACAAAAATAGACACAAAGATCAATGGAACAGAATAGAAAACACAGAAACAAACCTACAATTATATGGTCAATTAATCTTTGACAAAGAGGCAAGAATATGCAATAGGAAAAAGATAGTCTCTTCAACAAATGGTGTCAGGAAAACTTGACACCAACATGCAAAAGAATGAAACTAGACCACTTCCTTACACCATACACAAAAATAAACTCAAAATGGATTAAGGACCTAAACGTGAGACCTGAAACCATAAAAATCCTAGAAGAGAGCATGGGCTCTCTGACATTGGCCATAACAACTTTATTCTAGATGTCTCCTGAGGCAAGGGAATAAATTACTGGAACCACATCAAAATAAAAAGCTTCTGCACAGAGAAAGATACCGTCAACAAAACTAAAAGACAACCTACAAAATGGGAAAAGATATTTGCAAATGACATATCTGACGAAGGGTTAGGATCCAAAATATATATGCAGAACTGATACAACTCAACACCCAAAAAGCAAATAATCCAATTTAAAAATGGGCAGAAGACATGAACAGACAATTTTCCAAAGAAGACATCCAAATGACCAACAGACACATGGAAAGATGTTCATCATCACTCACCATCAGGGAAATGCAAATCAAAACTACCATGAGCTATGATGTCACACCTGCCAGAATGGCTAAAATCAAAAACACAAGAAACAAGTGTTGGCAACCCTCTTGCACTGTTGGTGGGAAAGCAAACTGGTACAGCCACTGTGGAAAACAGTATAGAGGTCCCTCATAAAGTTAAAAATAGAACTACCCTATGGTCCAGTAATCACACATACTGAGTATTTATGCAATAAATACTAATTCAAAGAGATACACGCACCCCTATGTTTAGAGCAGCATTAGTTACAATAACCAAACTATGGAAGCAGCCCAAGTGTCCATCAGTAGATGAATGAATAAAGAAGTGATATGTATACACACACACACACACACACACACACACAAACCATGGAGTATCATTCAGCCATAAAACAGAATGAAATCTTGTCATTTGCAACAGCATGGATGAAGCTAGTGAGTATAATGCTAAGCAAAGTAAGTCAGTCAGAGAAAGACATATATCATATGATTTCACTCATATGTGGAATTTAAGAAACAAAACAAATGAACAAAGGGGAAAAAAGAGATAAACCAAAAAGACTCTTAACTAGAGAACAAACAGATGGTTATCAGAGGGAAAGCTGGTGGAGGGATGGGTGAAACAGGTGAAGGGGATTAAGAGTACACTTATCTCAGTGAGCACTGAGTAATGTATGGAATTGGTGAATCACTATATTGTACAGCTGAATCTAATTTAATGCTGTATGTTAATTACCTAGCATTAAAATAAAAAACTTAATGTTAAAAAAAGAAACAGGTGAAGGAGATTAAGAGTATACATACCAAGATGAGCACTGCGTATGTATGGAATTGTTGAATCACTTTTTGTACACCTGAAACTAATATAATACTATATATCAACTAGACTGGAATTAAAATTAAAAATATAGGTGATATAAAATATTTAAATAAATGATCTTTAAAACAATCATGTATAATATAAACTATTAAGAAAGGGAAAAATAAATGTCAATTCAAGATAAAAGTTTTAGGCCGTATGCCTGGCAATCCTGCACATCTGTCTCTTGCTTCAACAGTGTTTGGATGGAATAGACTCAGGGATGCCTCTTCTTCCAGCCTCAGAGCACCCTCCAATTTCTTTTCCAGTTGCAACCTTCAGAAACATCTTCTCAGCCATCCCCAGCCTCTGAGACCAGCCAACAACGCACTTGGAGCTTAGCTTATTACCCATCAACCGTGACCTCCCACATTCCTCAGAATTATTCCACCAAGGTGGAGACCACTGTCAACCACTTGGTCAGCATGTACCTGCCAGCCTCCTACACTTACATCTCTCTGGGCTTCCACTTCCACTGTGACAATGTGGCTCTGGAGGGTGTGGGCCACTTTTCTGTGACTTCCCTGAGGAAAAGTTCCAGGGCATTGGCACCTCTTCAGGACACAAACCCATTGGTCTTCACCTTGCCCAAGATATGCAGAAGCTGTCCCAAGATGAGTAAGGTAAAACCCTGGATGCCATGGAAGCTACCACAGTACTGGAGAAGACCCTGACCCGGTCCATTTTGTATCTGCATGCCCAGTGTTCCAGACCGGCATGTCTGTGACTTCCTGGAGAACCACTTCCTGGATAAGGATGTGAAGCTCATCAAGAAGATGGCAACCACCTAACTTCCCCAGCTGGCTGGCCTCCAGGCTGGGTTGGGTAAATATCTCTTGGAAAAGCTCATCTTCAAGTGCGGCTTCGGGCTTCCAGAGCCCAGAGGGCTTCATGCCAGGGTTTCTGCTTACTCCTCTCCCTGCAGCCACTGGGCAGCTTTTTAACCACCTGGAGCCCTTTTCCAAGCCAGGAACCAAATGGAAACAATAAAGCTTTTGCAGAAAAAAAAAGAAAAGAAAAAGAATTAAAGAAAGGAAAAAAGGCGGGGAGCAAAGAAAAAATAATAGTTTTATCTGAGGGGTAAGGGAAGATTAAAATAAAGGGGGAAAGTTGTAGACAGAGCATCAAAGGTAATGGTATTCTTACAATGAATGATGGGTCCATGGGAGTGCATTGTACTGGTGTTCTTTTAGCCTGTGATTATTTTTGTAATGAAATCTTTCTATTAAATTTTAACATATATATAGGAAATTGCATAAATATTAAATAAACAGCTTAGTGAATTATCACCAAGTGAACATATCTGTGTAACCAGCACCCATATTGGGATACAGAAATTTATGAGAACCCAAAAGTTTCCTTGTGCTGCCTTCCAGCCATCACCCTCCAAAGGTAAACACTATGGGGACTACGAACGCACAGATTAGTGTTGTCTGTTGCTGAAATTCATATGCATGGAATTATGTACTAAACAATCTTTTGTGCCTGGTTTCTTTTACACAATATGTCTATAAGATCCAGCCATGTTGCTACTTATAATTCCTGTTTGTTCATTCTGAGTTTTGAATAATCTAAAAATGCTGCAATTTATCCTTTCCATTGTTGATAAACGTGTATTTCTTCCAGTGTTTTGCTTTTATAAATAGTGCTGCCATAGACGTTTCTATTTGTACATAAGTACATATTTCTGACAGAAATATACCTGAGCAAAGGCATATACCTTGCTGGTTCGTAGGATAAATACATATTTAGCTTTAGTAAATATTGGGAAAAGTTTTATGAAATAATTATACCAACTTATATTCCTACAGCCAGTGTATAAGAGTTCTAATTTCTCAACAGCCTCACTAATACTTGTCATTATCAATTTTTTATTTTAGTCCCTCTAGTGTATGTCTTACACATATTTTTAAAATACTTTGTAACTAGTCAAAATTTAATAAAATTTAATTAAAAATTCTCATGATTTAAGAATTTGCTTTTAAGTTCTTGTATCAAGAAAACCTAAACTTCTGCTATCATATTATATAAAAGACTGGTGGATTGATTGATAGACATTAGTGTAAACAGAGATAATGATAGTCATTAGAGAGGCAGATTAGCATAATAGTTAAGATCTAGGCTCTGAACATAAACCATCTGAATTAAGTCTTAGATCCCCCACTTAGTAGCTATGTAATCTTGGGCAAGTTACTTAAATACGTTTGCTTTAGATTCCCTCATCTACAAAATGCCAATAACAATAGTATATACTTCATAAGATTGTTAGGGGAATTAAATAAGCTACTATATAAAATAGTAAAAATAGTGAGGAATAGAGCAAGCAGTAAATAAATATTAGTTGTTCTTATAATAGCTAAGCCTACATGAGATTATTTACATATACACATACTTTTACATAGTCATTACTTAAACTTGTGTGAAATAAGTAGAAATTGTCCTCCCCCCATTCCAGTTACACACCTAGGAAAAACATCCGATGTGAAAGGAAGGAAGGAAGGAAGGAAGGAAGGAAGGAAGGAAGGAAGGAAGGAAGAGAAAGAATGAAGGAAATAGGATAGTAAAAGTACAATTACTCCAAACTTCTACTTAGATTCACCCTAGATTCTTTAGCAAAATTTAAAAAAAAAAATAGAATATATTAAAGTCAACTTGTCCAAACTCCTCAATTTCAAATAAGGAAAAGGAAGCCTAGAGATGTGAAGTGCTTTGTGCAAGATCACATATCTAATTAACAACAAATATAAAGCCCAGTGACCCTCAGCCCAGTGCTTAGATATTTCTCCAATAAAGCCTCTCCATCTGTAGCAAGATTTAAGATGCTAAATCAATCAGTGTCCATAGATCAGTGTCAGAATAATTAAATACATTCAAAACCGCTTGGGAAGGAAGGTAAAAAGTTAATATTAATTGAAAATGTACACACATTCTATCATTAAAACCCAAACTTATCTACTTCAAGATACCAAATAATTTATAAGTGATTTATTTAGTACATAAAGACAAATTTATGTCATTCCATTGAATTAATACTGTGAAAATCAATAATGTTGCTTAATATAGAAATACTATCAGATATGCAAAACTTTGTATATGGCCAAAACTAATTGATATCTCTCAAAGATAATACTACCTTCTGAAGATAATACTACCTTATTCCATATTCTTTTCAATTATTTATATTTACTCTTAGTGGGATCTCAAGTGAATCAGATTAAACATAAAGATCATTGATTTTTATTCTTTTGAACTTAATAGAAGATACTTTATTCCAAAATGCTTTGTTTTTATGGAATGTTTCTTTTTTATGGAGTGAAATTAGGTTTGCAAATATGAAAGTTAGATATTAGCAAAAGTCAAGATCTCTCTATAGCTCAAATATTTTGTTTTACACTGACCAAGTTATGAATCAATTAATAAGCATGTAGTTTATTTAGACAACTTTGTCTTCATCTCTGAACTATAAACCATAAACAAATACACTGCAAAGCCATCCTTAGGAACAAATATTTCAGTAAGATCACAAGTTTCAGCTTTATCCTCAGGACCTCTGTCCTATTTAAATATATTCTATCTTTTATCTCCATAGCCCTTACCATCTGGCTCAATTTACCCATCCATGAAATTTACTGAGATAGAACACAATTCCTTCCATAGTTCAAATGGTATGAAAACAAACTGCCAAACTCTCCATTAGTAAAGATGCTGGTTTTTAAGGAAGTACTCATAAAACGAGGGCCTGGCACATGATAAGCATTTAATTTGCTAAGGGAATGACTACATGAACTACATAGTAGCTACATTAACTATTTAGTCTTTTTTTTAACCAATATTTTATTATGAAAATGTTCAAACCTTCAATAAAGTTGAAAGAATTATATGGTATCCAGCTATATATTTACCATCTAGGATCTACCATTGTTTACATTTTTTTAGAATTGCCTTATCACATATCTATCCAGCTATTCCATTAATCCAGCTTATTTTTTTATGCATTTCAAAGTAAGTTGTAGATACTAATATCCAACACCCTAAAAGTTTTCAATACAATTTTTTTTTGAAGTTAAAATTTTATGTTATGTGAAATATAGAAATCTTATATTTACCATTTGAGATGTTGTGAGAAATGTATACTCCCAAGTAACCAAACCCACTATCCATCAACCCAGTTATTTCCCTTGTGCCATTCTCCAGTCAATTTCTACCCTATATACATAAAGGCTAATATTGTTCTGATTTTTTTAATCATAAATTAGTTTTACCTAATATAAAACTTCATATAAATGGAGTAATGCAGTACTCACAATATATGGAAAAGTATATAACACAAAGTCAGGTACATAGTACACACTCAACAAATACCTTCTTGAACTGCTTTTCAGAGTTTTACATACTTGTGTTTCCTTTCTTTTTGCTCCCATAATCTTTACTTCTGAAATCTCATCCAATCTTATAGCTCCAGTTCTCATCACCAATTTTAATATCTCCCCTAAGTTCTAGTTCCATGTTCCCAAAACGCTGCTGCACATCACATCCATATTTGATGCTAAAACCCACCATGTCTTCATACTCAATGTGTCTAAAACCAAATGCACTCATTTCATTTCTAATGGAAGCACCACACATCCAAGCAATTCCTAAACTTTCTTTACTCCTCCGTATTCTTCTTCAGACATTTCCTTGTCAAATCCAATCAACTCTAATGACATATATTTATATTTTATTTCCCTTCCCTTCTTCATTCCAAATGGTAATACCCTCTTTCAGATCATTACTTACCTCTGAATTGTAGTATTGAAATGGTATCCCAATAAAGTCCCTTGTCTCTAGTCTCTCTTATTTTTAATCCATTTCACATTTTCCCATGATAAATCTCCTTGAAACATTGCTAAACTCATTTTGCTCATCCCTCAAAAACCTTCCATGACTTCCCATTGCCTGTTGAGTAAATTCAAATTACTTTATCCTCCATTCAAATTCTCCTCCCTCTAGCCCCACCCAATCCTTGCAATTTCATTTCCTCTTACTCTTTTAAATCCTAGTCAAAAAACATCAGAAGCTATTGCCCATCAATGACCTATCACTTCCATCACTTTGTAACTACTAATATTGGCTCTTGTGCCAGGAATGCATCTCCTCTCATCTCACGTCCAAATTCTATTTTTTAGCCAAGGGCCAGAGACAATGTCACAAATCTTTCCATGAACTACTAACTGAACAATCTTGCTTTTCTCTTACCCAAGTAGTACTATGTTTACACTTGGATTATGGCACTTATCCTTTCCTGTTATGTAATAGATTTTTATGCTACTCATTAAGTGGTGAGGTGGGCCAATTCAGTAAATCTCTATATGCCCTAGAGTCAGACAGACAGAGGTCCAAATCTTAACCCAGCTAACTCATTAGGTAAGTGACCTTAGGCAAAGTAGTTAACCTCACAATTATTATCTGTGAAAGCAGGGACAAAATTAACTTCACCTATTATTGTAAAGATTGATTATGCATATAAAGTGCCTGTTGCATTGACATTCAAAGAGTATAGGTATTTGCTCAAGTTTCATATATGCCAGAAGATTTCACAAATTAATCTCATTCAGTGTTCACAACAATGCTATAAAATAGGCTTAATGCCATTAATGTCATTTAGCATTTGAAGAAGTTGAGGATTTGGTCATATATATGGTGAGTGACAGAGAAACTGCGGGCTCTTTATTCATGTTTATATTCCTCAGAGTAACATGCCATGTACATACTAGGCGCTCAGTTAACAAACAAACAAACAAAAAAATAGTGAGTGAATGATTCAAATTGTTCAGAAACAAACAAAAAAATATTTACTGGCCAAAACCAAATAAGAAGGTAGCTATCCTAATAAATCAATCATAGTTAATGTTCTACATTACATTTCTTTATCATGTGAAAAAAGGTATTTTTTAAAATACCTATTTAAAAATGATTCTGAATTTGGAAGTCATCCTGAGGAAAGAGGAAGAAAATAGCAAAATAATACCCTGCTGCAGACAAAGCAAACTTAATTTATCTTGGGTAAAATAATCCAAAACACCTGGAAGACAGTAATGACAAAAAAAAAGATCTGAGAAAGAATGGATAGCAGATGATATATGGGCTTGCATTACAATACAGAAACAGAAGGATGAAAGAAAAAAAAAAAAGCACCTAATGTAATTTTGCTGTAAGCTCAGAGGAATCATGATACTGAACAGAATTTCACCTAGAAAGCTCTGGTCAGTTCTGAATATCACAGTGTGTAATAGTTTGTAAAACACTGGAGGCACTTCCAAAGAAAGCAATAAAAGTGAGCCCAAGAATAGTTGGATGTGGGCTGAATCTACACCATGCTTCTGTGCGCAAGTGGACTGTAAAATTCAGTACCAACCATTTATTTCCATTAACACAGCAGCAAAGAACAGGCTGGCCTGAAGAATCAAACAATTTTGCAAGTGTCTACATCTGTGTGTGCAAACATGAAATCTCTGAAAAATCGGTATATAGTCTCTTTTCAGAACTTAAAATCTAGAGAAAATGGGCCACTTTCCAGTTTTCTCTAGACATAGGACAAGTAAACCCAGATATATATTGTTTCTAATGAAAGTTCAACCTACTACAAGGAGTGCACCAATCAGGCAAAATTAACACGAACAAGGAGAGAATGAAGGGCTTGCTAGAGAAGAGACACAGGACCTTCATGACTAAGAGATTGGGTTCTCTAAGGATATGCCTGGGTTCAATTCCCATTTCTACTAAGTACTTAGCTATGTTAACCTTGGGCAAATTATTCAATCTCACTGGACCTCAGTTTATGCAAACAGGTCAAATTACAGCACTTCCCACAAAGAGAGGTAATAAAAATTAAATTAACTGATATAGCTAGTGCACTTAGAACAGCATCCAACACACAATTTACATTCATTAAGTGTGAGTTATTACATATTATTTTGAAAGAGCAGGCTTGAAATCAAATGATAAAGGGAAGTGAAGATTGAAGTAAATTTCCAAAATTTATAGTCAGAAATTCTGGGTTCAAACTGGAGTTATAGCAGCCACATGTAGAAGAATTAAACTGGACCATTTCCTTTACGCCACACACAAAAATGGACACAAAATGAATGAAAGACATAAATGTGAGACAGGAATCCATCAAAATCCTAGAGGAGAACACAGGTAGCAACCTCTGTGATCTTGGCTGCGGCAACTTCTTGCTAGACGCATCTCCAAAGGCAAGGAAAACAAAGGCAAAAATGAACTATTGGGATTTCATCAAGATAAAAACTTTTGCACAGCAAACGGAACACCCGACAAAACCAAAAGACAACCGACAGAATGGGAGAAGATATTTGCAAATGACATATCAAATAAAGGGCTAGTATCCAAAATCTAGAAAGAACTTACCAAACTCAACACCCAAAGAACAAATAATCCAATCAAGAAATGGGCAGAAGACATGAACAGACATTTTTCCAAAGAAGACATCCAAATGGCCAACAGACACATGAAAAAATGCTCCGCATCACTTGGCATCTGGGAAATAAAAATCAAATCCACAATGAAATACCACCTCACACCAGTCAGAATGGCTAAAATTAACAAGTCAGGAAACGACAGATGTTGGCGAGGATGTGGAGAAAGGGGAACCTTCCTACACTGTTGGTGGGAATGCAAGCTGGTGCAGCCACTCTGGAAAACAGTATGGAAGTTCCTCAAAAAGTTGAAAATAGAGCTACCCTATGACCCAGCAATTACACTACTGGGTATTTACACCAAAGGTACAAATGTAGTGATCTGAAGGGGCACCTGCACCCCAATGTTCATAGCAGCAATGTCCATAACAGCCAAACTGTGGAAAGAGCCCAGATGTTTATCAACAGATGAATGGATAAAGAAGATGTGGTATATATAAATATACAATGGAATACTACTTAGCCATCAAAAAAATGAAATCTTGCCATTTGCAACAACATGGATGGATGGAACTAGAGGGTATTTTGCTAAGCGAAATAAGTCAATCAGAGAAAGATAATTACCATATGATCTCACTGATATGTGGAATTTAAGAAACAAAACAGAGGATCATAGAGGAAGAGAGGAAAAAACACAACAAGATGAAATCAGACAGGGAAAAAAAACATAAGAGACTAATAGGAAACAAACTGAGGGTTACTGGAGGGGAGGGAGGTGAGGAGATGGGGTAACTGGGTGATAGACATTAAGGAGGGCACGTAATGTAATGAGCACTGGGTATTATGTAAGACTGATCAATCACTGACCTCTACATACATTATATGTTAATTAATTGAATTTAAATTTTAAAATGCAGAAAAAATGGAGTCACAGGATTAATTTGATGTGATGTGATCTATAAAATGTTCTAGCTCTCTGTGTCTCAGTTTCCTTAGATATGATAATATTTCTTTTCTTATATCAAATGATTTCTATGCTGATCAAAGTATATAAAAGAAGGAAGTCTATAAAAATTATGTTAGTGTCATTTATTATTATTATCAGAACATGTCAGAGTCCAAGTTGCTTAATAGATATTCAGTGTATGTTGATGTTAGATAAATATTATAATAAACACATTTTTTTGAGATAGTTATTCAGAAAATAAAAAAGGAGAAAAGAATTCACATAGCCAACATAAAAAAAGATCCATTTGGGGGTTTAACTTACTGATTGGTCAATTTTTTTTTAATTTTCCAGATAATTATCTCCAGTTTTACTTTTGTATATATATAATCAAAGGATTTTATTTTATTAATTTTTTTATCAAATATAAGAAAATTTATTATTTTAATGGGGAACTTGGGACAACTCTTTTTTTTTCTTCCAGGTTTTTATTTAAATTCCAGTTAGTAAACATACAGTGTAATATTAGTTTCACATGTAGAACTTAGTGATTCTACATTTACATACAACTCCTGGGGCTCATCACAAGTGCCTTCCTTAATCCCCATCATCCATTTTGCCCTCCCCCACAACCTACCTCCCCTCTGATAACCATCAATTTGTTCTCTATAGTTGTTAAGAGCATGTTTCTTGGTTTTCCTCTTTTTTTTCCCTCCCTGTTCAACTGTTTTGCTTCTTATATTCCACAGATGAGTGAAATTATATGGTATTTGTCCTCTGACTGACTTATTTCACTTAGCATAATACTCTCTAGCTCCAACCACATCATTGCAAATGGCAAGATTTCATTCTTTTTGATGGCTGAGTAATATTCCATTGTGTGTGTATATATATAGATATATATATATACACACATACAACATCTTCTTTACCCATTTATCGGTCAGTGGACATTTGGGCTCTTTCCATAATTTGGCTATTGATAATGCTGCTATAAACATTGGGGTGCATGTATCCCTTTGAATTAGTATTTTTGTGTCCTTTGGGTAAATACCTAGTAGTGCAATTGCTGGATCATAAGGTAGATCTATTTTTAACATATCAAAGGCTTTTATATAAAATATTTTAAAGTTAAGGTATTTTCTCACTAGAAAGAGCCAAACTATTTGTAGAGTTATTAAATATAAATTATATCCAATATATATATGTCAAACTACCAGATCTTAGGTTTCAACTATTTCAGAGGTGAGGTCAATGGATAACATCCAAAAGGTATTTAAGTCAACAGATTTAATTTATTCCCCCACAGACCTTTTCTGGAACTAACTGCAAGGAGCAAAATGGACTAATTTTAAAAGGAGCATCTGTGCTATGGAATGTTAAAAACAAAAAGGACATTTTTTTGCGGTACAACAAAAGATTTTTTTAAATAAAGTCACACCTTGCTTCCACAAAAAAATAGCAAATACACAGAACTTATGTCTCTAAAAACAGACTAGAAATGTGAAAAGGTGAAAGGACCTATATAAATCCACAGTGGATGTGTTCTGAGGGCAGCTGTGAGGGAAAGAAGAGCAGGTATATGTGAGGAAAGGACCTTCTTTAGGACTAAATTACACGTGTGGCAATCTAATACTTTGGTTGGTAACTGAAGTGAATTGACTAACCATCAATCAACTTCATAAAACATACTTAATTAAGTATATATTCCAAACATGCGTCTCATTCCTTAAGAACTATCCCTACTTTGAAATGATCATTTCTTTTCAAAATTTCAATCTCTATCACTTTTCTTTGTAACAGGAACCATTTTTTTTTTTCTTTTCTAATTGCTGGCCCTAATATTAAGATATAAAAATTTATTTAATGATCCATTAGACCCAGCTTATTTCTGTACAGAGGCACCAAAGAGATATTTTATGGAATACCCAATTCCTTTCTTCATGGCATTAAAGTTATTAATTATTAAAAACAATAATAACACTGAAAACATCTGTTGACTATCTTTACGCCAAATGTGGTACAGCTTTCAACAGTTATGTGGCATTTTTATATTTATTAGTGCATTTGACCTTTGTAACAATTCTATATAACAAACAGATATCATTATCCTCATTTTAAATTTGAAGAATCTCCACAGCCAGCACCATATGTGATAATAAAACTAACAGCATTCCCATTAAAATCATGAATAGGAGAAGAATGCCTCTTTTGTCATTCTTACATAGCATTGTTCTGAAATTTCTAGCTAATGAGGTATAGACTCTGCAAAGGAGAAGAAAAAATTACTTTATTTGCATGTGACTTTATTGCTCAACATATAAAATTCGGCAAAATGGACGAACTTAAAAACCTGAACAAAAAAAAGAAAAAGAAAAAAACAGTACAGCAGTTGTGTTTTGCTGCAAAGGATGAAACAACTGTAATAAACAATGGCTTAAATACGTAAAGATTATTTTCTCATGTAAAGAGTATGGAGGTAGACAACAATTCTACAAAACCATTAGGGAGTTAGCTTCTTGGAGCTTTCTACTCTACCATCACTAGGGAATATCCTCATGGCTCTTGGATCTAGTTGTCACTGCATTCCAGCCAGAAAGGAGATGGAAGAAACAAAGAAGTATACTTTCCCATAAAGAACCACTGTCCAGAAGTCACATAGAATATGTCTGCTTATATACCATTGGCCACAACTTACTCACATGGCTACAACTAATGGCAAAGGAGGCTGAGATATATCTTTATATCAAGAGTTCCATTAAGGAAGAATGGGAGAATGCATTCTGGACATCAACTCAAAGTTACTGCCCCCGGCACAGTTCAAAATACCCACAATAAAAAAATGAATTATAAAGGAATGAAATTAATTAAAATTGCATTAAAAGTATAAAACCTTGCCGAAATTTTAAAACTAAGTTGTAAATAAACAAAAATAAATATTATCTTTCTGGATTAGAAGGTTCCATAACATAAATACCTGAACTCTCCCCAGATTCAACAACAAGCAGTACGTAATTAAAATGAAATCCCAGAGAATTTGTTTGGACATTAAGAAAATGATTCTGAAGTGTTAGAAAATAAATGGGTGAAAATTGGTGAGAAATTTTATGGGGAAAAAAGAAAGGGAGCTGCTAACTTACTCTATCAGATACTAAAGCATACCATAAAGTTAAATAATTAGAGCAATATGAGAATAAACAAAGATAACAATGAACAAAATCTTAAAGCTAAATTTTATAAAAAGTTAGTAAGTGATAAAAATTGGTGATAAAGATACATGATAAAGGGGCGACTGGGTGGCTCAGTCGTTAAGCGTCTGCCTTCAGCTCAGGTCATGATCCCAGGGTCCTGGGATCCAGCCCCCATCGGGCTCACTGCTCAGCGGGAAGCCTGCTTCTCCCTCTCCCACTCCCCCTGCTTGTGTTCCCTCTCTCGCTGTGTCTCAGTCAAATAAATAAATAAAATCTTAAAAAAAAAAAAGATACATGATAAAGCAGCACATGACAAAAAAAATAAATAAAATCAAAGCCCTAAACAGCTGATCCTAGTGCTTAATCATTTACTTCACCTACTAAAATGTCGCTTAGTGCTTCCCTTTTCAGCAATAGTTTTATGTCATTAAATTTATAGATTCTGGGGACTAAGACCTCAGGTTCTGAAACCAGGAACAGCCCAGGTTTAAATTCTGCCTCTACTACAAGTTGGTTGGATAGCCTAGAGGAAAGTCTTTCCCTTTTCTAAGTCTCAGTGCAATAAAGGATTGACGTTGCCCAACTTCTAGAAGTTGCCCTGTGAGATCTCCTGCCTGGTAAGAGTGTCTTGGCTTACTTGGGAATTTGGGGCCATGCCAAATAATCTGTTAACTCTGTGATTTATGGTGGGGTCCCTGGGCCATGCAGTATCAGCTTGACCTCTGGAGGGGCTGGAAAGTAAGGTCAGCTATGTGGGTAGTCAGCTATATCTACATGATAGACCCCCAGTAAAAACCATGAACAACTAGGTTCAGGTGAGATTCTCTGGTTAGCAATACACCATGCATGTTGCCACACATCATTGCTGGGAGAAATAAGCTCTGTTCACACGGCTCCATGCAGGAACTGTACCTGGCATCTTCTGGATCCTGCTCTCTGGCCCTTTCCCTTTGTTGATTTTAATCTGTATCCTTTTTCTGGAAGAAACAATCGCCATGAGTATAACAGCTTCTATAAGGTCTGTGAGTGCTTCTAGTATATCACTGAATCTGAGGGTGGTCTTGGGGACTTAAAAACTGTAGCCTCTGTCTTTTTCCCTATAATGGGGATACTAATAATATTACACCTTCATGGTTGTTCTGAAGATAAATGAGACAATGTCCATAAAGTATTTGGCACAAAGCCTACTAACAATAATTATTCAATAAATATTAGCTTTTATTAGTTAACTTAGTGGGAGAAAATAGATTATTTGATGGTCATATTGAGACAACTGTTTGGCAATTTATGAAAAAATAAAGTTAAAGCAATATATCACATTTTATTTCCAAATAAATCCACGATAGATATACTGTTTATTGAGAATTTCAGGAAATTATAGATGAATAGGTATTTGTTCTATGGAGAGAGTGCTCTTTCTAAGCACAAAATTGGGGAGAATATCCCAAAATGCTATGATAAATAATCTAAAATTACAAAAAAATTTAAAACACTTGTATTTCCCAAAAAGCACCTTGAACAAAAGTAAAATGGGAAAACAAAGTGTGAAAATATTTGAAACATAGATAGCATGCAAAGGGTTAATACTTTTCATATACATTTTAGTAGTTCTTGTAAATCAATTAAAAATGCAAGTATTCAGTAGACTAATGTTGTACAATATTATATATATGTATATATATAATCCCCAACTTCAAAATATGTTCTCTCTTACTAGTAAGGCAAGAAATGCAGTATTTTCCAAATGCAGTATCATTTTTATCTCATTTAAATGAAAAGTTTACTTATTTTTTAAATAATAATACCCAATATTGATAATGGTGGGTGTAATACATATTCTTGTACTGTAAAAGGAATACAAATTGACAGAATATTTCTAGTAGTTCTTTCTCCACTATCATCAAAACTCTAACAACCATTTCTCCAACCTCCCCTTCCTCTAGCTAACCTCATCTTCTACTTCACAGAAAAAAAAGAAGAAGAAAAAAGAAATCATAAAGCAAAATCTCTTCTCCCAAATCTACAGCTTTATCTATATCTACACTTACTGTCTCCTCTTCCTGTCCTCTGGCAATCAAGGAGATGCCCCTCCCTCCAGATGGAGCTAATTCCATTCCCTTGCTGCAGATACTAATTCCCACCTCCCACCTTCATAAACTCTACACCATCATTTATATCTTCTCCCATTTAGAGCTATTCTCTGGTATTTATATATTTCCGACTTAACTCCTACTTAATTGACCTCACCTTCTCTTAGGTGAGGTCACTTAATTGACCTCACTTAAAGGACCACAGTCTCCTGTGGTGGTATCATTTTTTTATCCAACATTTAAATGCCATACACCAAGTATTTATTCTTTATAGGTGATTTCATCTATTCCCATGGATTTAATATTGTCTCTATACTAATAACTCCATTATGTCTCCATATGTATCTCTTCCCTGAAACCCATATTCACATACCCAACCATCTGCTTGTTATCTCCACTAGAATATCCAATAGGAATCTTAAAGTTAATAAATCCCAAACAGAACTATTAATTTATAACCCCTGCAAACCTATTTCTCTCCTTGGCTTCTTTGTATTGGTAAATAGCACTGCCTTTTCTAGGCAAAAATCTACATGTTTTCTCAGATTCTTATTTTTCACATCCCCACCAACTACTCCATCATCAAGCCCTATCAGTTCTACTCTGTATGAATTTCTCCTTTCAGTATTCATTATGATCAATATAAAACCAAAGTAACTCTTGAACATCCAATGGGATGAGAGGTAAGAATATTCACATCCATACTAAAGGGTTGAAGAAACCACTTAGCCTGGAACATCTCCAACTGGGATGGTGGAGCATGAACACCTCCTTTTTTATGGGTCTCTCTATATAAATATAATTATAAAGATATAGATATATTCAGTAAGCAGTGGTTTTACTTTGGAGTGATACAATTTTATGAAAGCAATATTTATTCTGTGTGTTTTTGTAGTTTTTACATTTTTAGTTATAATTGTTTTATATTTTTAATGCAAAACATATTATTGAACAATAGATGTACCTAATATAATTGCCTTAAAATATAAAAATGATACAACTAGTGGCTGAAATTGAGAAATCCAGTATTATAATAGGAGATTTCAACACTCATCTCTCAATGATAAGAAGATGAAAAAGTCAATAAAGAGACAAAAGATTTGAATAGCAGAAGTAACAAGCATGATCTAATTAGACATAGAGAGAATTCCAAACCCAACAATTACAGAACATACATTCTTCTCAAGCACAAATGAAACATTTACAAATATTGACCACATGCTTGTCCAGAAAGCAAGTCTTAAAAATTTTCAAAGAAATGGTGTAATATACATCATGTTTACTGACTAAAAAAGCAATTAAGCTAGAAATCAGTAACAAATAAGCATGTGAAAACCAAATATCCACATATATTGGGAACTTCTAAATGCCTAAAGAATGAATAAGAACTTTTAGTAAGTATTAAAAGTATATTTCAATCTTCAAAAATTCCAAAACTCCAGCTATTAGGAAATAGACATTCTCATACTCTAATGTTGGTAGTACAAAACAATTTCCCTATGGATGGCAATCTGATAATGCTAATCAAAATAAATATGCATCTATTCCTTGGCCCAGCAATTCTGTTCCTAGGAATTTCTCTTATAAGGAATATGCTATGTAGAAAATGACATCTATACAAAGTTATTCATTACAACAATGGTTACAATAGCCACAGATAGGAAATACCACCTGTCCCTCAATAGAATACTGGAGAAACAATTTTTGTTTCTTCCTCACAATGGAATATTTTGTAGCCATAATAAGAATGAAATTTCTAGGACAATTTCTATCAATAGGATACAGTGTCACTACTGGGTATTTACCCCAAAGATACAAATGTAGTGATCCAAAGGGGCACATGCACCCCAATGTTTATAGCAGCAATGTTCACAATAGCCAAACTATGGAAAGAGCCTAGATGTCCATCAATAGATGAATGGATAAAGAAGATGTGGTATATATATATACAATGGAATATTATGCAGCCATCAAAAAACCGAAATCTTGCCATTTGCAATGACGTGGATGGAATTAGAGGCTATTATGCTAAGCAAAATAAGTCATCAGAGAAAGACAATTATCATATGATCTCACTGATTTGAGGAATTTGAGAAACAAGGCAGAGTATCATAGGGGAAGGGAGGGAAAAATGAAATGACGAAACCAGAGAGGGTGACAAGCCGTAAGAGACTCTTAACCTCAGGAAACAAACTGAGGGTTGCTGGAGTGGAGGGGGGTGGGAGGGATGGGGTGGCTGGGTGATGGACATTGGGGAGGGTATGTGCTATGGGTGAGTGCTGTGAATTGTGTTAAGACTGATGAATCACAAACCTGTACCCCTGAAACAAATAATACATTATATGTTTAAAAAAAAAAAAAAAAAGGATACAGTGTCAGCAACAAGGGGAAAGAAGTGTACTGTGTATGTTCCCTTTTGTGTAAGAAAGAGGGAAATTAAGAAAAGGTATTCATATTTGCTTGTATTTACATAAAGACACAGACAACAGACCCTCTCACCACTCCTTTTCTACATCACATTGGAAGTCCTTGCTAATGCAAGAATGCAAGAAAGGGAAATAAAAGGTATACAGATAAAGAAGGAAGATATAACACTGACTTTGTTTAAATGTAACATGATTGTGTAGAAAATCCAAAGGAATCAACAAAAATCTGGAATAGATAAGTGATTATAGCAAGATGGCAGGATACAAGGTAAAAATTGACAAAAGTCAATTGCTTTCTTATATACTAACAATGAACAGGAGGAATTGGAAGTTAAAAACACAATACCATTTACATTAACACTCCCCAAAATGAATACTTCTATAAAATCTAACAAAATATGTACAAGCTCTGTATGAGTAAAACTATAAAGCTCTTGTGGACAAAATCAAAGAACTAAATAATTGAAGAGAAAGTCCATGTTCAAAGATAGAAAGACTCAGTATTGTTAAATGTCAGTTCTTCCCAACTTGATCTATAGATTCAGTGCAATCCCAGTCAAAATCACAGTAGGATATTTTATGGATAACAACAAACTAATGTTTCTCTGGAGAGGCAAAAGACCCAGACACACAATATTAAAGAAGGAAAAAAGTTGGAGGACTGACACCATTCAACTACAAGACTTACCATAAAGCCTCAGTAATTAAGAAGCGAGGTATTGGTGAAAGAATAGACAAATAGATCAATAGAACAAAATAGAAAGCCCCAAAATAGACTCCCATAAATATAGTTAACTGATCTTTGACAAAAAAAGCAAAGATCCTCTCTTCAACAAATGATTATGGAATGACTGGACATCTATCTATGTGCAAAAAAAAAAAAGAGAGAGACAGAGACAGAGACAGAGAGACAGAGAGAGAGATACAGACTTTCTACCCTTTATAAAAATTAATTCAAAATTGATTATAGACATAAATGTAAAATGCAAAATAAGATTCTAGGAAGATAATATAGGAGGAAATCTACATGACCTTGGGTATGGGGATGATTGTTTAGATAAAACACCAAGGACATGAAAGAAAGAATTGATAAGCTGGACTTGACTCAAATTAAAATTTCTACTTTGTGAAAGACAATAGAAGAGAATTAGAAGACAAACTACAGACTGGGAGAAAATATTTGCAAAAGATACAACTGATAAAAGAATATTATCTAAAATATATTTTTAAAAACTCTTAAAGCTTGACAATAAGGCAACAACAAAATTAAAAACTGGGTCAAAGACCTTAAGAGACACCTCACCAAAGATATGCAGATGGAAAATAAGCATATGAAAAGATGCTCCACATCATTTGTCATCAGGAAAATGCAAATAAAATGAGATACCACTACACGCCCATTAGAATGGCCAAAATCTGGAACACTGACAACACCAAATGCTGGCAAGAATGCAGAGCAACAGGAACTCTCATACACTGATGCTGGTGTATGCAAAATGAGACAGACACATTGGAAGATAGCTTGGCAGTTTCTTAAACTTACTCCTCCTGTATAACTCAGCAATTGTGCTCCTTGGTATTTACCCAAACATGGGTACATGAAAACATGTTCACACAAAAACCTGCACATGGATGTTTATAGGAGGTTTATTCATAATTGCCCAAGCTAGAAAGCAACCAAGATGTCCTTCAGTAGGAGAATGGATAAACTGTAGTACATCCAGACAATGGAATATTATTCAGTGCCAAAAAGAAATAAGCTATCAAACCACAAAAAGATACAGAGGGATCTTACATGCATATTACTAAGTGAAAGAAGCCAATCTGAAAGGCTACATACTGTATGATTCCAGCTATATAACATTCTGGAAAAAGCAAAACTATGGAGACAACAAAAAGATCAGTGGTTTCTAGGTGTTGGGACTGGGAGATAAATAAGTGAAGTACAGTGGATTTTTAAGGAAGAGAAATACTTTGTATGTTATAATGAGGGATATATGTCATAATACATTTGTTCAAACCCATAGAATCCACAAAAGCACAAGTGAACCTTAAGGTCAAGTATGGACTTTGGGTAATTATGATGGAACAATGTAGGTTCATCCTTGTGAAAAAATGTACCATTCTGGTAAGTGATGTTGGTAATTTGGGAGGCTATGCAAGTGTGGAGGCAGGGGGTAAATCGGAAATCTATGTATTTTGCCATAAACCTAAGGTTTTAGGTTTACTCTAAAAAAAAAAAAAAAAGATCTTAAAAAAAAAGAAAAACAATGGAAGAATGCATGAAAAACTAAAAGAAGTCATTACTCACAAAAAGCTGGGGATTGAAGTGAGTAGGGAAAGTAGGCACCAAAACTTCAGTCTACATCTTATTCTACAGTTTTGATTCATAAATCATGCATACATGTTAGCTGTTGAAAAATCTGTAAAAAGAATGAAAAATTAAAATGACAATACAACAAATATACTTGTGGAATCAGTGGAAGTAGTACCTAGAGGGAAATTTAAAGTCTAATGGACATATGTTAGAAAAGATAGAAGGCTGAAAATTAATAACTTAGGTTTCTAACTTAAAAAGATAAAAACGAAAGTTGAAAAAACTAATGATCTAAGTATCTAACTTAAAAAATTGAAAAGTAACGCCAAAAGAGTAGAAGAAAATAAACATAAGAGTGGAATCAATAAATAGTTTTGAAATCTGAAAATAGAAAAGAATCAACAAGGACCAAAATTGTAACCTCTATTTTAGAATGATCAAAGGGAGGGAGAGATAGAGACACAGAGACAGAGAATTTCAGAAATAAAAGTAAAAATAAATATATCTGGAGAAACTGCAGGTCAGAGTCTAAGGGTGTTTAATGGTCCACCTGGGGTTATATATGCAATGAGCTTTAGAGCTGGACTTCAAACTGAGGACTTCTGACTCAAAACCAGTATTTCCATTACTCTTCTATACATTCCCAAGACACATCTTCATATCATTTTTTTTTGTAATTTTAAGACTTTATTTGGGCAAAAATCTATTTTAATCAGCAGTGCCAAACTGGAAGGGGTTAGGAGTGCTCCACGTACAGGAGGTGGGGGGCTGGGGAAAGACTTTTATAGAGAAAAGTCAAAAGCAAAGTTAAGGAAATTATTGATTGGCTATAGTTTCAAGCCTAGTTGGCTGTCTGTGATTGGTTGTTTCTAGCGTTTTGAGTTTGTAGCCTTGAAGCATTTATAGGCTTAGATTTTGGTTTGCTTATGTGGGCTGCCACAGCATTACAGTCATGAATGATTTAAGACATGAATGATTCGATCAATAATTATTGGCTTGGATAGAGAGAAGGAAAAACTAGTAAGTACTTAATTTTCTTCTCTCAGGCTGCCTCTCAATCTTTGTATATATTTTTTCCACTTCTTGGCAAGGAATGTAGAGGTGTGAAGATGTGACAGACATACAAACTAGGATTCCAGCAGCTGCCTGGTCCTTCTCCTCAGAAATTAAAAGTCCTCAAGGCCAAATCTGGAACTTGAAAAGAAAGAAAACCCTTAATATAAACATAATATTTAAAAACTTGATATCTACTAACTCATTCCTGTTGCTGTTACAGCAACACATATGCCTCAGACATTCACTCCAAGAATTCATGGAGCCATGTCCCTTGTGACATTTTGCACAGGCCCTTCATGATTCTGAACCCACCATGTCATTAAGAAAATCATTGGTATTGGTGTGGGCACTCTGTTACTCTGTGTCTGTGATTCCAGGAATATAAGAAATAACTGAAGGATACATTTCAGAGATCTAGGTTGCAGTCACCTTTGCGTGAGAGTAGATTTACCCCTGAGCAAATGGGGATGAGACTCTCAAAAACTAATAGAGATTGCTAAAGCTGAATATTTACCATGATCCAGATACTCATATATTCTCTACTTCCCTTGATCCACAAATTAAAAGATAAAACAATGACCAATAAATAGATCCATATACTGCCAAGATTTCAAGTTTTGTGTATAAATTCCAACCTGATTCTGGAGGAAAAGAGTTACCTAGAGGTTTTAGCAAAAGTAACTCATCTTTGTACTCAGATCTATTGTCAATTTTTTTAAAAACTATTTTGCTGTTCTTGGTTGTTTTTCTTTAAAGAGGAAGCAAGTCACCTAAAGACCTTATTCAAAGGATTGGATTATTAGTGTCCGTTCTTCCATCCCCTAAAATAACACTACACATCACACCTGTGATATAGCAGATGAGTGCATGTCACCATACCTTGATTTGGGCTTGGCCACATGACTTACTTTGGCCAATGCGATATTAGCAAATGGAATGCAATAAAATGGTGCAAGTGATCTTGCACTTGTGTGCTCCTTCCTGGGCCGTGAGAACAACATGCCTCAGGAAGCTAATGGCCCAAAAAAGGAGGAGATGTATGTAAAACAAACCAGGACCCAACCTTCAGCTTGAATCCAGCTGAGCCTAGCATAGATCACCTGAGCACCAGCCAATTTCATAGGTGAGAAATACATGATTTTGTTTTATGACACTGAGATTTTTTATGGTTGTCAGTTACATAGCATTATTATAGCAATATTTGACTAATACACTTACCTACCAGACACACATTAAGATAATCATAACTATAAAGCACTTTGCCAAAAGAAAACATGCTTTTCAATTTCAGAGTACTAACAAAAAGGGAACAGAACATTTTTTTAAAGTAGCTACTAGGAAGAAGGAACAGGACTGAATGGCACTGTAATAGTGTATTACTGTAACAAAGTCCTTTTCAGTATCATTATTACATCTATTTTGGAGATCATTAACCAGAGAGCTCAGTAATTTACAGAAAATGGTAAAAATATGATTTCGGCTTAGGTTTTCTGATTCTAAATCCAGTGTGCTTCCAGTAAGTAAGGCTCTTCTCAAGTCTGCTAATAAATAGAAAGTATACAAAGTAGTTTCTATAGTTTTGAAAATGCTATTCATCACTCAGAAATTAAATAAGGATATGTTCTAAAGCAGGAGGCTTTGGATTCATTTCAAGTAGCTAAGCCATTGATGAGCTTCTTTCCTCGACTAAAACGCCTAAAAGTGGAATGAAATACATTTATACAGTACTTTCTAAGGAAAGCTTTGGAGACTAGATGAAACAGAAGCTTCTTGTAGAGAGAGAAGTGAAATCTCCATGTCAGAACACCCACCTTTAAGAAATGAACTTATTCCCTTTCCAAAATAGAAATTAGAGTTTTCCCATGGACACTTGTTTATGAAAACTTTTATCTAAAATATATGTTCTGCAGGTGGTTCAGAAATGGGTATCTATCCTGTCATTGGATGTATATCATTATGTAAAACTCATGATCTCCACATCTCTAGAGCCATTTCATTCTTTTATCTCAAGAGGAGAATACAGGGACATTACATGAGCTACTTTTTCTCCAGCATGAAAATTTGGCAGGGATGATATCACTTCCAGATGCTTTCTTATTTTTCATTTATTTAAAGGCCTATTCATCAGAGAGCTGGAGGGTTTCTAAGTTTGGCTCCATCATGGTATTATGGGGAAGAATGCTGAAAACGTCATCACCAGCAGCATCTCCATTATGACAGTCAAATGAAGCTTCCAATACGTACAATGGCTCCCCTCTTTCCATCCTGTTCAGTTTTATAATAATCTATACATAAAGTAATAAAGTCATTAACATCTATCCTGACCAATAAGAGGGAGTTTAATCTAAGCACCACTTCATGATTCGACCGTACAGGTAGCAGTGGATTGTCTTGTGAACGTCAGTAGCTCTTTTAGGGACAGGATGACTGCAGATTTTAGATTTATAAATCATTGAAAATACTTAAATGAGTATACAGTGTTGAAAATGTTGGACATAGGTTACTCCAGAAAAACATGTGCTTGACTGATTGACTCCAGGAAAACCTTTTAGCATGACTGATCTCTCCAAGTCTTATAATATCAATTCTTTTGGGAATTCTCGAAATACCACTTAGGCATCTTGTTATATAGAGGGTTAAAATTTATTTCCAATAAAGTAATAGAAAAATATGTACACTAATCTAATTAACTTGAAGTGGTATAGAAACAATTTACCAATACAGAATTCAGATACGTCATAGTCTCGTTGAGCCAGAATATCTGACAAAACTCGAAATGAGCAGAAAAGACCTAATTTCAGGGAAAGTGAAATAGGTGTGACAAAACCAATCCTCCTCTCAGAGACCATTTGTTCATATTTTCAAACATTTGCAATAAGTCCAATTTTCCATTCTCTGTAGCCAGAGTTGGCCACTTGAAATGATTTAGAACCCAACTTGGAATGTCTTATCTCTTTTAAAAATATAATTTTAAAATTTGGTGTTATGTTTTCTTGGAACTTGTAAGATTGCATAATGAGAGATTATGTTCTCTTATTCAGAAGACTTTGGAGACTTTCATTCCAAAAGCAACATACCAATCAACTGACTAATTTTAGAGGACTAAAATATGCCATTATGCTCTCCTTCAGCTAGAAGAGAGGTAACCCTGACTCTCCCATCCCTATAGAGCGCTATGAAAGCAAGGGCTGTGGGCTTCACTCTGTGCACACTTAGCACAAACTTGAGTTAGTTAGGCAGTAATATTTTGATGCTAGCACTAACGACATTGAAGAAGTATTGGGTGAACATTTTAGCCCATCTACAAACCTTTACAATTTTCCTATTACTTTCCATGGAACTACCATGATTTTGGGGAAATCATATCAAATAATCATTTCTTCATACCCTCATTTAAATGTAATAGTATCCTGTTTATATCAAAGCATTTTCCTTTCAGGTTTTTGAGAAACGCACATAACTTTCATGTCCTGTGATGACCATGTCTTTACTAGGAACCCACAGACAGGATAATTACTAATACAACATATGTAATGTCTTTGATGTAGGATGCTGCGTGTATGGCTTGGGACATCTGGAGGGTCAGCTGGAAGTCCCTTTCCCTTGGTTCCCTTGCTCCCATTCTCTTTCCCTCCTCCAGGGTCCTGGCTTTATCCTGCAGCTAGCTCTTTGATCTCTTCCCAGTTCCAGCCAGAGGAGTATAGTGACTCTTCTTCAGAGCCTAACACTGACAAAAAATTAAAAAAAGGTCATCTCCTGTTAATGCAAACCATATTTGTACACTAAAATATCCCTCCTCACCAAGAGTGAAGTTGAAAGGATTAAAGAAAGGAAAGCCAGAGATAACCATGTCCTGTTCACACGCATTTTCAACCAAAAATCATGAGGTATGAGAATGACAAGAATATTACTAAAGTCAAGCCTTTTTGCATTCTATAAGGTACAGTATGAATCTGGTAGAACTTTTTTCAACAGGATCTTTTGTTATTTGTCCTTAAAGACAGCAAAGTCTTGGTCTCGAGACTATAGCATCAAATGGCAGTGGAGGTGATAAGCCTTTCCTGTGTGATGGGATATATTTCCAAATGTAGAGACTGACATACACAATTATCTCCCGAGATAGACCATGAAGCAATGTCTAAAATTTGTTGTTGCTTGGGTTTAATTTCTTTTCTTAAAAAACATACATAAAATTAGGTTTTTGAAAAGCTTTGCTTTCTCAGTGAAAATCCATAACCTAACAAAAGTCAGCAGTGAAAATTGACTTCTAAATAGGTACCCATTTTAAGTATTTATTCTGATCAAAAATGTCAAACTTAAAAATTTATAACAACTATATAAAGCTGAAATTTAATAGCCAACATAACCTCTTCAAAAAGAATTCCTAGCGCGAAGCACTTGGAAGATTTTGTTTTCACACTGTCCCATGCAAATAAGAAGCTAAGGGATTTTTTTTCTTTATTTAGAACAAGTGAGATGAAATAGTTGTTATTCTTATTTTGATGTTCTTGAAGGGCAGATCAAATGAAGGTTATCCACAATAATAATGATTGATGAGCTTCATCTAATGATAATCCTTAATACCTTTGATAACAATCCCAATAGATGCAAACAGCAACAAAATTTCTGCTCAATGAAGGGCATTGTGAGTACACACAAACATGTGCAATTAGTAATGTATTTTTAAAAAAAGAAGAAAAATGTATTTATGTCAATCCTAGCACAGCATAAAAGAAAGAGAGCTGACATTGTAACTTTTAATTCCTGGGAGTTCATCCCAGCTGTGCCACTTAATGAAAGTGGACATTGGAGAATTCCACTACTTTCTATGAAACTTACAGTCCACGTGTATAAAATGAGCACTTGCTTAATTGTTTCTTTTCTCTCTTGATCTTAAAGTCTATAAGGTTAGAAACCTTGTCTTTCTGGTTCATTTTTGTTTTACAAGTGCCTAGCATAATGCCCGGCTTTTAGTAAATGCAGAATAAATATCTGATGACTGAAAGAATGAAATCATTCAGCTTTCAATAAATATTTATTGTGTGTCTCATGTGGTCCAGGTGCTGTTATAGTTGCTGGGTATAGGGTTGTGGGAGTGATTAGAAAAGAGAAAAATCCTTACCTTTGTGGGGCTTACATTCTAAGTGGGAAGACAATTAACAGAGCAAGTAGGTAAATGTGATGCCAAAAAAATAAAAAGTTATAGTTGGAAGGGAAGATAGGAAATGTTGGCTGATTGAGAGGTTCGGTGAAATTTTAGTCAGAATTGCTAGGAAAGTCCTTGGTAAGAAGGTGACTTTCAAGTAAAAACCTGAAGAAAGTGGGCTGCCACCCGTGGGACCATCTTCAAAATCACAATTCCAAGCAGAAGGAACAAAATGTATGAAAACCCTGAGATAGGATTTTCAAGAAAAAAAGCACAGGGGCCAGTGTAGTTTATAGAGCAACATGCATGGAGGGAGAGAGGATGAAGTCAGAGAGATAAAGGGGAGGCAACAAATCATAGGGCTTGTAAGTTAAAGCAAGGACTTTGGCTTTTATTGTGAGAGACAGGAAGCTGCTGGAAGGGTCTGAGAAGAGGAGTGACACGATCTGACCTGTATTTGAATAGGATCACTCTGGCTGCTGTGTTAGTAATAGACTATAGGAGGACAAGGGTAGAAATAAAATAAACACCTACCACATAGCATTTGGGTAAGGATTACTCAGAAATACATGTGGAGAGCCTAGTGCAGACCTACCGCTAATTGTCCTTCCTCACTAAAGAAGAGGTATTCTCACAGATAATAATCGTGCTCTTCCTGAAGACATATATACTAAGGTTCTGTGTGGTCACTGTTAACAATCCCAAGAGACCATACCTCCATTATGGCAGCCTGGGCATTGGATATTGAATTAACTTGAGCAACAATAATCAATGGACTCCCAAAGGAAATGACCCTAACATCTAGTCTAATAAAATTATTCAGGCAAAGTGAAGTAGTCACCCTAGTTACCATCCCTGCCCCGAACCAAAGGATCTCATTCACTTAATAGTGAGGCATCAAAGGGTTGTGTGGACACTGAGAATTTAGCTTTTATCAAATGTTTGTATCTAAATTCCACAGTACCAGCATCAAAGAGCAGACATTCACATCAACATCTACAAACAAAACACACAGGTGCTTTATTTACTCTGTGTCTAATGAATTTTCTTCAGGAAAAGCTAAAAGCTACATGTAACATGACGAAAATCCATGAATCTTAATTACATCTCTCCTTAAAATCCCCTCATTAGACTTTAACTAAGAACGTTTTATTCTTTGAAGAAATATCTGGTTAGTTTTATTTCTGCTTAATTAAAAAGAACCCAGCAATTTGAGGGGAGTTGTTCAAGCGGTCCTGACCTTGCCAATAACCAACTGAGAAGGTGGTGTTTCCTTTCCCAGTATCCCCCCTTCCTGCTCACAGATTTTAAGACTTTCTTTTTCCTATAACTGTCCTCACTTCAGTGTTTCACCTGGGAGAGTTTGTAATTCAACATTAGTTTACCAAGTATCTATTTTGTATCAGGTGCTGTGCTAGGTGCTAATGTCACAGCAGGGAACCAAACAAGACCTTGCTCTCAGGGAGTTTACCTTCAAGTGCCCATTGGAGATTAAAGAAGAGGGGATGACGGTAAGAAAGAATAACTCACATCCAGATCCTCTCTTTCACTGCATCTCCCCATCTCCAACCACTTTCATCTGGTGGCCTTTGGTAGACGCCAATAATAGCCTTGTTTGGGAAAGAAAACACTTGAGAACAAATCAGGGCTTTCCTCTAAAATGTTGATGAATTATGTTTTACTTTTAGGGGATCTAAGCACACACCACACCATGTATGTGCATTTTTGTCTGTATATGTAATACTAAGCAGAAAAGAAGGGAGGGGGGCATGTATTGGAACGTTGTTCAAAGCAAATAAGTAAAACTCAGTAATATTAGCTCCTTATTTTTTAAATAAAACTTTTGAAACTTTCTAATTTTCCCTTTAATTATTAGTTCTATCCATTTTAGTTTTAGTTACTACAGTTAAAGCATTATCCAGAGCTACTGTTTTTCAGAAGATGTTTACTATGTAAGATTATAAAAGGCATTTTTTGGTTGCCTTCTCAGCATCTTTTGCCCATTCTACCTTTCTATCAGAACCCAAATTTTATTCAGTGATCCCTTCCCATTTGTGATGCCAGGGAAGATGACATCCCTGACTCCAGAGGTAATTCAAGGTCAGCCTCAGCCAATCAGGTTAGGGTATTCCAGGGACGTGTCAATGCTTTAGGAATGGACATGTGACCTAAATTGGTTTAATCAGACTGAATGGAAGATGTCCATGGTTGGGGGAGAAGTTTCCTCTCTCTCTCTCTCTCTCTCTTTTTCTTTCTTTTTCTCTCTCCTGCTAGATAAAAGTGAGAGATTAGAGTTAACTCTGTGAGAGACAGAACCTGGGCCCACCATTGAGCTCTTAAATGAATCAAACCTGAGGCTATAGGAGATGATCAATTTGTTTATTCATCTAAGCCAATCTGAGTAGGTACTTTACTTGCAGCCCAAAGCATTATATCAGGTACACACTAGAATTGTCACAGCTCTGGGCAAATGCAGGATTTATTTGCAGTTCAGATTCCAAGCAGGAATTCTATCAGATTCCGTTAGAGTCTTTTTAAACCACTCTTGTTTTTATGACATGAAGAAAGAAAGCTGTGCCAGAGCACAAAAGTCAGATTCTGGCAGAGAACACACACACAGAACTTTCAGACTAGATTTTTAACACTACAGACTCACTGTACTATGGGTTTACTCTGAGTCCTCAAGGATAGGATTTTAAACAAATGCATAAGTAAAGATCATATTATAGCAATAGGGTTCTGAAACAGAAGTCCTACAGACAGCTTAACTGTGTAGGACAAGAACAATGTAGGTCACAGAGAGGCTCTAGATGGGATTATACCAGCTCGGTTCCTTAGTGAAGAGGAATGGGAGACAGATAATAGAAACTACTGTGTATCTTGTATATTCTATTATACTCTAACATAGGTCAAGCATTTATGTGTAGTAAATTGTATTGTTTTTCCTGTAGACTGTTCAGTCATTCTCAGAAGATCCTATTCTTAAACACACAAGTAAATTCCAGTATTGCTATATATGGACATAGTGGTAAAGTAAATTCTCTCTCTAGTAGATTGTTTGCAAAAATAGTTTCATCAATTCTTCCCATTTTTATAAAGTGATTTCACTGCTCTTCTCAAGGTGGAGCTGTTTTCCCTCCCCCTGATGTGGCTGATCTTGTCCTATGACTTGTTAGAGAGGAAAGGAAGCTTTCTTTTTTACTTAGATATGCAACATGTTATGTTACAAATAAATGTCTTAGGCTGAGAGGTGTTTTTTAGGAAGGAGTCATTCTGGAAGGAAAACAACCTCCTCAGCAGAAAGTCCAGTTCCCTCTATACTGTACCAATGACACTTTCCCTAGCCCTCACACCTACTGTCCCACCTGCCTGCCATAGGTCACATTAAATACAGTCCTGATTGGAGCAAGAATGGTAAAAAGACACAATCCCATTCCACGAGACACAGCCATCTAGGATGGCCATGTGCCACATTCTATCAGTACAGTCATTTAGGTGCATTGCATGGTGGGCTTTGATGAGCTGGTCTAAGGACCTAATACCCATTTGCAGAATTAGTTATGAATTCTGAACCACTGACTTACAGACCCATTTTGTTACAATTGTAATCAGTTGATTTAAAAGTGAACTCAGGAGAATATAATCAGGGAATGGTTTTATTCTCCCACACTGCCTTCTGGTTCATTCCATCCAATCTTCCTCTTCTGCCCTGTGATTCCACTGGGCTCAGACTCCATAGCTTTTGAATCATTTTCATGTTTTTTCAAAACTCCAATCAATTCCAAAAAATTTATCTCTGAACTAATTCAAAGCTTTTCCCCTCCTTTTAGCATAACCTTACTCTGGATGTGCAGTCTAGAAGTTCCAGACTCTATGCTAGGATTTCTCAACCCCACCACCACTGACATTTTGGATTAGGTAATTCTTTGTTGTAGGAGACTGCCCTGTACATCCTAGAATGTTTAACAGCATCCCTGGCCTCTACCCAATTGATCTCAATTGAATTACAAAAAATGTCTCCAGATACCACCAAATGTCCCCTGGGAGCAAAATCACCCTGGTTAAGAATCACTGCTCTAGACCATACATTCTTAATGGAAATGATATTATACCCAAAAGATGAAAATTAGTTCTTAAAGGTTGAAAAAAAATGTTAGATGTTCTAATGGTTCATGGCCCTCTAAAGGGCCACAGTACATAGGCAAACAACATATCTATGGTATTAACAACTTGCGGGGGTAGGGAGAAAGTTGGGGGAAAAACTAAAAAAGGGCTCCATCATTTATTTAAAAAAAAAAAGGTGAGAAACACTGCTGTAGACCAACAGTAAGGTGTGAGCTGCTGAGGGGGGGAAGGGTAAGAGCTAAAGAGCCAGTCTTTTTACTTAGCTGGTGTTATGTAATTGTCCCTTGACTATTGAATGCTCTCTGCCATGTAAAGCATCCAAAAGCAAGTCTCCTTGAAGTGTGGGTCGAGGTGGTTTTTAACATCCCAGTCCCCACTCTGTACCACTCTCTGATGTGGATAGTACACCCTCTAGCTGCCCTCAAGCAGTTAACCACACACAACATCTCTCTACTGGGAGCCCTTAGTGTTGGGCCATTCTCTTGGGTGAGATTATTAAAGATGGCTTTATTTTGGCTACCTATATTGATTCTATTAACCCAGGTAAATTCACTGAGGCTCACCCTGCCCAGAAGTGAAAGCAATTCTAGCCACCTCCAGCCTTCATACTTCTCCCAAACAAAGTCACCAGTCTCTGTGCCCCCAAAGACTTCAGGAAACTCCTATCAGGTCCACAAAGAGCTCTCCAGCTTTCTGTTCCAGTAGCAGTACCTGGGGCAGCCTCAAAAAATACAACTTATAGTTTCATAAGCCTCCAGGCCAGGAGTCTGACTCCCCCACTAAGGGTCTTAGAGCACCACTCAATTGCCTTATGAGGGAAGCCTCTTTCCCCTCTCCCTCATCCACTGTTCTCTGGACTCTAGTGAGAGAGAATATGGGCTGGAGGTGGGGAAGCAGGGTAGATGGTTTGGCTGCCTTTTAAGAAGTGCTTTAGAGATCTATATAAAACCTCTCTGTAGAATATTTTGTCGTCAACTTTGGGACATCATTAAACATTCTGAGACAACAAGATAATATTCATTAAATATCTAGCTATACAATTTATTAGTCAGTTGGGACTTTATGTAAAAAGAAGAATCTAAGCCAATTATTTCCCGGTTTGTAGGCTGAAAAATTTGGTGATTTTTAAGAGTTCTACAAACTGATTCATACTTCCTTTCATTAATTCAACAAATTCTGATGAGTATTTATCAGGAAGACCTGTGGCTATTGCAGAAACAAGTCAGGCAAGGTCTCTGCTCTTGTGGAGAATAGTCTAGCAAAGGAGCATAGCTAATATATAATGGCATACCTGCCAATTGCAATAAGTGCTACGGAAAAAATAAGGCAGGTAATATAACAGGGAATGATTGGGAGGGAGGGGGTAGGAGTATTGTTCTGGACCGAGTGGCCATAGAAAGGGTTCTTTGTATAGGAAACATTTGCGCTGAATCCAAAATAATAAGAAAGAGCTAGTCTTGTGAAGATTGGGAGAGGAATTCCAAGGAGAGGAAGTGCAAGGACCCTGAGCAAGAATGAGGTGAGCATGTTCCAGAGAGAACGCAGCCATGGAGCTGGATGAGATGACGGTGCGGAGAATGCTATTTTACGTCACACTGCTTGTAGACCAAATCCGTTTCACACATACGTGTGCTGCAATTGCCCAAATGCACACAAATCTTGAAAATGACACAGACATGTGTTGAATGTGTTACTAAATGTCTAGTAGGTTTCTATTATGAGTAGAGAGATAGTGAAATTTGTTGATGTTAAAAGTCCTTTTCTCTGAAAATAGTAGACACCACTACCTGCTCTGACTTCCTGAACCAGGATTTATTTGTACAAAATTTAGTTTCCATTCTTTCTTCTATTCTGGGGAGAAACAATACTTTGCAAAGAGGGAAATGTTCAGATTCAACCTATATCCTTCTTTAAATGACCAAAATCTGTATACAATAGACAGACCTGCGGATAGTTGATGGTACAAGCAGAGAAGCCAACTATCACCTTCAGGCAAGTATCTCTGCATTCTTGTTACAAAAATCCCTCCCATATAAGCACAGTATTTGATATCTCCAGAGATTCTGCATATTTACGTTTAAAATTATTCTAAACGGAACAAAAATTGTATACCTTATCACCTTAGCAGGCATAGGTTTTTACCAATAGAGATTATAAATACAGTTATCTGTAATGTAAATTGAAAGCAAACCGTTTTTAATGGCTGATGCCAAAATCATCACAGAACTACCTCTAACTTACTATCAGAGACTTATTTACCATAATTGACTTTCTCGTTGTTTTACCTTGTCTTTGACCCTGTACACTTTGCATGATGCTCCTGAATTTAAAAGAGAAAATGATTAATGTGGCAAGTGCAGAGACAGCCAAGCTCGTGAACACCAGTGGGGACCTGGGAGAAGCCTGATAAATAATAAACATTGCCACTTCTCACACTCTGACTCTCTGTTTCACTGCATCTTTCAGGCAGCTTTCTAAATGAGAGGTCACTTATTTTAAACCAAGTATACCTCTGTGCTATTCGAAACTTATTTATGCCATGGTCAGGAAAAAATATTTACATCTAAAAATGCTGAACCATAAAACTCTAGCCATGGGAAAGATTACCTGTATATAAAAAAAAAGAAGAAGAAGTTTGTATCAAAATAATTTCCATAATCATTTTCTCCTTTCATAAAACAACTCTCACCTCTGTTTTGCCTTTAGAGACTAACTATGGTCTCCCTTCTGCTCAACTTTCTCTGTGAGACAGTTCCCAAATCAAAAACCTTTGAGGTTGAATGTAAAAATCCTTTAACTATGAGGGGAAATAACAAAGTAAATCATTTCTGGGACTATAGATGATAGAAGAACAGTGATTTTGTGAAATTAAGGAACATAAATGGATTCCAAATTAATTCTGTGTAGGATGTACAGAGTTAGAAGTGGAACACTTTGGCAATCAGGAGTTAATGAATACTATAATTCACTTTTGTTTTCAAAGATCATTTATATCTCCCTCCCACTATTACCTATTATCTTTTTATCCTATAGCTGCTGCTTGGATTTATTCTGATAGCTGTTAGTTTACTAGAAATTATGCCCTCTCTTTCTCACAAGCAATAAAGTTAATGAAGGCACAGGGAATAGGCGCGGTGGAAAATTCAGTGAACATATCAGTGAATATATTAACAGAAAAATGTCATAAATGGTAAATGGAGAAAGAAAGATGGGGAATGAGGAGGTGAGAGAGCACCATTGTAAGGGCTCATTGGCACTTAGGTTACTGGGCTAGAGGTAACATTTATGCTTCTGTTAGCTTCCTACTTCATTCAAAGATATCAAGATTATTCTATTTCAGTGGTGGCTCAGTTGTAATTTGCCTCCTCCCCCCATCCTGCTGGGAAGATGCAAATCTAAGTCTCTATTAATAGATTTATAGTAACTGTGAGAAATGCACTGGGTTTAAATTTTGAATCCGCCTTGTAATACCAAGTCATTTAAACCCACCGAACTTCAGTTCTTTATCTATAATATGAAATCACAATACCATAAGATAACACGGGTGGCAACCCTCACTCTTGACACAAAGTAAATACTTCACCAGTGCTTCAGGATGATCATGACACATTTTATGACTCTGTTTGAGGAAATTGTTTCATTTATTCTTTCTTTTATTCTTCTAGTCATTTAAGTATTAACTGAGCATCAAATATATGCCAGAATTTGAACCAGGTGTTAAAGATACATGACATGACACCAGACCCTAACTTCAAGGGACTCTCAATTGAATAGGATGCTCCAAATGGGTCTTCACAATTTGTTAAGACTTCCTGTCTCATTTGTACCTTTATACTTGAGCCTTGTAGATTACAAGAACAGATTTTAAGGCAAAAGTCATTTTCTCAGAATTACTCCAGCCAAAACTTAGTTTTTACTCCAAAGCCACCAATATAATGAAACACAAAGTAATTTGATGTTCAAACCTAATAATAGAATATGTGTATTTACACTAACTTTTTGAATCTGCAGATATAATAAAAAAGAATCTCACTTTTCACAGTCCTTTCATAAGACAGTACCGAATTCCTTCCAGTTTCCCTATGTCAAAGTCAACATCACTAAGGGGATACCAATAGAGAGAAACAGAAAAGGAAGAGACAAACATAATATTTTACTAGTTTGTGATATTAGAAGATAAATGACACTGGACAGTCCCTTTAATATCTTTTGGGTGCCTGAGTTCAAGTAGAAAAAATTATTGCTTTATCTACTTATTTCCCACTTTTCCCCTACAAAATAGCTTGACATATGGATTCCAGGAGGACACCATGTCTGGCTCAACGATGAGTATAAGGATAAACAAGGAATCTGAAGAACATAAAGAAATATATATATATATATATATATATATATATATATAGCCATAAATATAGCCAACTGATCTTTGACAAAGAAGCAAATGCAATAAAATGAAGCAAAGATCGTCTCTTCAACGAAGGGTGCTGGAACAACTGGACATCCACATGCAAAAAAATAAATCTAGACATAGACCCACATCTTCACAAAAATTAACTCAAAATGGATCATAGACCTAAGTGTAAAATGCAAAACTATAAAACTCTTAGAAGATATCATAGGAGAAAATCTAGGTGATCTTGGGTTTGGTGATGCCTTTTGAGATATAACACCAAAGACATAATCCGTAAAAGAAAGATTAATAACTAGACTTCATTAAAGTAAAATAAAAAATCTACTCTGTAAAGGACAATGTCAAGAGAATTAGAAGACAAGCCACAGACTAAGAGGAAATATTTACAAAACACATATCTGATAAAGGACTTACCTAAAACAAAGAGCTCTTAAAACTCAACCATCAGAAAGCAAACAACCTAATTAAAAATGGGCCAAAGACCTTTACAGATACCTCACCAAAGATGATATGCAGATGGCAAATAAGCATATGAAAAGAATTTCCAGATCATCCATCATCAAGATAATGCAAATTAAAATAATGAATTACCATTACATATCTATTTGAATGGCCAAAATCCAAAACACTGACAAAGCCAAATGCTGAAAGGATATAGAGCAACAGGAACTCTCATACATTGCCTGGGGTAATGCAAAGCGATACAGCCATTTTGGAAAACACTTTGGTGGTTTCTTACAAAACTAAACATACTCTCTTACCATGCAATCCAGCAATTGCGATCCTTGGTATTTATCCAAAGGAGTTGAAACTTATGTTCACACATAAACCTGCACATGGATGTTTATAGCAGCTTTATTCATAATTGCCCAAACTAGGAAGTAACCAAGATGTTCTTCAGTAGGTGAATGAATAAACTGTGGTACATCCAGACAATGGAATATTGTTCAGCATTAAAAAGAAATGAGCTATCGAGCCATGAAAAGACATGGTGGAATCTTAAATGCATACTACTAAGTGAAAGAAGCTTATCTGAAAAGTCTACACACTATATGATTCCAACTATATGACATTCTGGAAAAAACAAAACTGTGGAGACAACAAAAAGATTAGTGTTGTCAGGGCAGGAGGAGGAGAGGAACAGGTGAAAAACAGGATTTTTAGGACTGTAAAAATACTCTCTCTCTCTCTCTCTATATATATATATATACATATATATATATATATTGACAAATGCACTATACTTTTGTCCAAATCCATACAATATACACTACCAAGAATGAACCGTAAGTAAACTATGGACTTTAGGTGATTATGTGTCAATGTGGGTTCTTGTTAAAAATGTTCCATTCTGGTGAATGTTGGCAATAAGGTTGGAAACTATGCATGTGTGGGGGCAAAGGGTGTATGGGAACTCTCTGTACCATCCTCTCAATTTTACTGTAACCTAAAACTGCTTAAAAAATGAAGTATTTAGGGATGCCCAGGTGGCTCAGTCAGTTAAGTGTCTACCTGCGGCTCAGGTCATGATCTCAGGGTCCTGGGATCGAGTCCCACATCGGGCTCCTTGCTCAGCAGGAGCCTGCTTCTCCCTCTGCCTGCCACTTCCCCCTGCTTGTGCTCTCTCTCTCTCTCTGACAAATAAATAAATAATTTTTTTAAAATGAAGTATTTAATAAAAAAAGAACATAAATTGACCAGTCTACTCAGTGTGGTGTATGGCTAACAAATTCACTATGTATTTTGAACTTTTTTATATTAGACATTAAGTGTTAGTACTTACCAAAATATTTAGAAATAAAACTAATTTGGTTTTAATTTTAAATGAAATGACTGATATATTTAAATATGTAATATTAATGAAGAAGGCCTGCAGGGGATTGCCTTACTAACTCTATTCTCTTAATTTATTGTCCTAATTAGAACATCGTATATCATCACTGTTTACCCTGGTCACTAATTTTTCAAATGTTATATATAGATAAGTCTGAATGATACCCAGCACCAACACATTTTCAAAAAGCTAAGATTGACTAGATAATTTTAAGTCACTGGGGCAGAAACAGGGAGATTGTCCCAAGGCAACAAAATTAGAAAATTCATTGACACGAAACTCAAGGTTCCTGAACTGAAACTTCAACACAGACTAGCCTCCAACAGGGAAGATATGGATTAAAGGCATGAGGCTTTCTTTTTGGAACCAAAATAGCCAGTTGATTCAGTCAATGAAGTGACGGAAAAAGCCAATTGTATTGTTTATTGATCTGGAACAGACTTAAGTCAATCAAAACAATCAATCCTGTTAGTCCACACGCTAAGTGAGGAGAAAAGCAGAGTTAATTATCAAGGACTCTCTATTAAAAGACAAACTTTTGTTCTATCATGGATAGAACATGGACATATGCGAGTATTTTTTCATGATCTATTCTAAAATTGCATTAGGTCACTTAAATTAGAATAAGGAGATGTAATTAAAGCTACCAGTGAATAAATCTTACTCTCATCTAAATGAACTATATGGGTTTTTATCCCCTTTCTATTATACATAAACATAAACATAAACACAAACACACATATATTAGTCAACTGTGTCAGCCTAAGGAAAAATTAATCACTCAAATGGATTCTGCAAATTCAATTCAACAAATTCTTATTCGATATTTCCATCAGTAACCTATAACTGCCTTTTAAGGCTTATGGTCCACTTTCAAAATCTGATGAAATTTGTTGGACACTCATCCTAGAAAAAAATGACATATACACATATTTTCAAATGCACAAAATATCACATATCAATTTCAGGGACTTTACAGATTCTGATTCATTTACTCTGGGTTAAGAACCCCTGTGTCATGTACCTGGAACTGAGCTAGACACTGAAGTCCTGAAGCAAGGAAGACAGGGCTCCATGTATGCAGACATGAAACAAAATGGTCTGATCAGGGGAAATTAAGCTTAATTACCCTGGAACACAAGGTAGAATGGAAAGTCAGAAGACAAATGGTGGATAGAAGTCATAGCTTTTTGTATATCAATCATCTCTCAACAAAGTGGGTTTTTTTAAAGGTTTATGTATTTATTTGAGAGAGAGAAAGTGTGTGCATGTGTGCACATGAGCAGCGGGAGGGGCAAAGGGAGAGAGAAACAAGCAGACTCCCTGCTGAGCAAGGGGCCCAGCCCAGGACCCTGAGATCATGACCTGAGCTGAAATCAAGAGTCAGACGCTTAACCGACTGAGCCTCCAGGCGTCCCCTCAACAAAGTGGTTTTTAAAAAAATTTTAAAGTATCTCTACAACAAAAGTCTCCGAAAGCAAAGTTGGATACAAGCAACTGACAGAAAACATCCATAACATATTTTACAAAAGCTTAATGTCTACAATATATAAAAATCATTTGTCCATCAAGTAAGAAAAGTCAAACAACTCAGTAGAAATTAAACACAGAAAATAAATATGTAATTCCCAGAAGAACCAAAAATGACCAATAAACTTATGAAAAGATACCACCACACTGGTAATCAGGGCATAATAAAGATTTAAAATATAATATTTATTTATTGTGGTAAGAACATTTAACATGAGATCTGCCCTCTTAACAAATTTTTAAGTGCATAATACAGTATTATTAACTATAGACACAGTGTTGTGCAGCAGATCTAGAACTTACTCATCTTGTGTAACTTAAATGTTATGCCCATTAAAAAGCAACTCTCCATTTTTAATTTCTCATCTCTCAGATTGACAATAGTTAAAAAGACATCCTAAGTGAGGATGAGGAAGGCAAAGATAGTCATTCTTGTACACTTCTGGGAGGAGTATAAATTAATGAAATCTTTTAGGAAGGCAATTTCAGGGATGAAATTCAAGGTATTTAATATCCAATGTGGGATAGGCCCTAATTCATCAAAACACATGCCAGCTATAACCAGGTGATAATGTCCTGGCAGTACAGTCCTCCGAATACATACCAACTGAATATCAACCCCAACAGAATTTATCTAGCCTTAAAGTGTGCATGCCCTTTGATGCAGCATTTCCATTTCTAGGAATCTATTGAAAGAAATTCTCCTTTAAGTTCACAAACATGTACGTACATTGATGTTTGTCATCATATCAAATAGCTAAAAAATAAATAAATAAATAAAAGCAATCTTAATGATCACCAAAAAATGGAGTGGTTAAATAAATTATGGCACATTCATGCCATGGAATATTATATGGCCATTAAGAAGAATGAGATGGACCAAAATGGACCAATATAGAAAAATATAGAAACATATTTCGGGGGGGGAGCAAGTTGCAAGTCACATAACAATTTATATACTTAATCCCCTGTATTTTAAAAAATATTTATGTGTTCGTCTGTGTAAGTATATACATAGCAGGGTATGTATGAATACATTCTAATGGACAGAAAAGAGGATGCAAGAATGTGTAACACTCATAGGAAAGAATATAGGAAAGAAGGATGGAAGGCAAGAGAGGGGTATAGGATTTTTTCATGTACTCTGCATTGTTTGAATCATCTACAATGAGAATACATATACTTTTTTAAGATATAAAAACATATATAGAAAGCCCTCAAAATATTAGACACAGTCTTCAAAATTACGGCAGGACTGAAACGCACATTCCCCTTTAGAACTGAAAGTCAATGTCACTTCTCAACATATAACCTAAAATATTCAAACTGTATGGAATAAGCCACATCCCAAGGGCAGCATTTTAAATAAAATTTATTGGACCATTTTTAAATTAGCTAATTTTTAGTTTTAAATATTTGACCTCTGGGTTTTATCCAATGTCCTTATACTCTCTTATATTTCTAACTTTGTGTTTTTCTTTAAAGGGAATTCCTAGAAGCACTTAGGAAAAACAGGCTAGCTCACTTGTTAAACATGGAATAGTCTGAACCAAAAGCCCAAATGCGTAATTGTCTCCATAGTTTTTAATGCAGAACACCATTTGCAATTGACATTCCTCTCCATAATTGTGGTATTTTATTTCATATTCTGTATCACTAACTCCACAAGGTGAATGGCCAGACTTCCAGTTATAAAATGTCTAAGCCTAACTCTTTAAAGTCTATTATACCAACTGTACAATGTGCCATAATTGTGAAACTCGGTTCTTAAAATATTAAATAGAATTTTAAAATAACTCAGAAATACCCAACAAAAACCTGTATAGCACCAGATCTATCCCTTGGAGTCAAGAATACAACCCCCTGGAGGATTTTTTATTGGGCAGCTTTCACTAGTAAGGAAGAATCCACGTAGGTGAGGGAGGGGTCCTTGCCCTGAGAAACCTAGAACTACAAATCCTTATCACCTTTGCCCTGTGAGGTCACACAAAATGACCAGTGCTGCTTTATTCTGAAGACTTATAGTTTTCACAACCAAATCTGTTCTAATTCACAATAGGTACTGGAACATATTTCCCAGTTCTGTTTATTAAGTCTCTGTCATTTTTAACATCACATATTCACCAAATTAACACTTTTGGAAGAGTTTCATCAAGGAGTAAAAGAACTGCAAGACTCTCATCTCAATTCTATATCATATTGTCTCACAGAGGCTGCAGAACAGCACAGTAATTTGAATAAATGGAGTATATTTTCCTTAGGTAATTAGATTGCACTTTCATTTAACTTGTCCGTTGTATATTCTTCTTAGATCCCTACAAGACAAATGAACCATCGTTCTCAACGTGACAAGAATATTCAATGAATTTGGAAAAACCTAATGAAGCGGTGGTTCAAGTCTAAATATGAGACAATCAAAACTCTGTTATCCTTGCAGTGATTTTGGCGCATTGATTTTGCCTCTACTTTTAATTGTGAATTTGACTTTTTGGTGGATTTACTGTGCCAGATTACAGTTACTCAAATGGAGGAGTTCAAATGGTGTTAACGCAGACATCTTTATGTCCTTTAGGGAGAATATTTTCACTGTTGTTAAATTTGACGTGGCTCCACAAGGCAGATTCTAATACTTCTCTTTCCCAAACTGCTGAAATCATGGAAAATTTAAGTAACTAGATATTTTAAAACCAGAAATATTTACAATTTAGGTTGAATTTTTATTTTTTTGTTGTTCTATCTTAATACTTAAGAGACTGGGTATAGCATCTCAGCTCATCGAATCTTTTGAGAACAAAATGTACTTTACTGAATGCCATAAAGAGGCCTGTTGTTTCCACCGCAATTCGAAACATGATGTTCCAGAAATGAAAACCGCATAACAGAGCAAATATTCATACATTCTCAGCTGTTTCAGGTTATTTCTTTCAAGAGGTCATGGCTTTAAATACTCACAGGCAAAAGCAAGATGCGTACTTGGGTCACCAAATGGAGATGGATGAGGTATACAGAAAACAAGGCATGAACTGCCCACCTAACCCTAATTATTCAGAAGGGAGAAATTTAAAAAAAGGACATGCACGCTGCTACACTGCCAAACCAAGGATTATTACATTTCAGATCTGGTTTGAGTCTGACCACTGGAGGTCTATGTATTGTCAGGTGTCTTGGCAACAAACCTGGCAGGTGGCTAGCAAGTTCTGGGAAGGTGAAGACTTACTGTTTAACCCACATTCTTGAGATAGATAGGAAAAGGTAGCATCACTAAGATTACTCAGTCAGCCCTTGGAAGAGCGGGTCCCCCATTTCTTCTCCACCCAATCTTTCCAGGCCATTGCTCTTCTAAGGCATTAAAGCCAGTAAAAGCACATTTGAAAATGAAAGGTCTATCACATTCCACGCTTCTTTTGAAACATCAAAAAGCCACATAAAGAAGCGGTAGGACCAGAAAAAGCTGACAAGGAGCAGGACAGTGCCTGTTAGGATGGCAGGAATAGCTGGAGGTGAACCAATGTGCGGTCTATGAAAAGGCGAGTGAGAGAACCAGAAATTTGCTGCTGACAAGATGAAACAGCCCACAGCTGTGTCATGCTAATAAAAAGTTAATTTCAACTTTCAGACACTCTTCATGGCACTTGACCGTTCAATGGCATCAAGCTCACCCATTGTGCTGTTTCACCTGCAGAGGCTGGTTCTATTTACAAGTTCTTGGAATCCAAACAGAATTTAAGGAGACTATTTTATTTCTGAAAGATGTACATGGGAATAAGAACACTTGTGATCAGGTTGGACGGCTACCCCAGTGTCCTTGCAAACTTGAGCTTTAGTCTTAAAATAAGTCCTGAACATCGGCACGGGTGGATCAGGAGCTTTTCCTTAGCTATAGTTCATGCCATCACTGTCAGAATCTGGGGATAAGCACAGTTTCATCTGAAATTAAAAAAAAAATCTTAAGTTTCTTGATAAATCTGTGGTCACCCTCATGACCTACTTCTTTCAGGCTGAAACAGACAACATACAAAAGTTTTTTAAAGGCATGTCACTAAGTTTTCTGCTATGTTATTTCCTGAAACCATAGTTCCAAGCTGTTATGTATACATAGAAGCTGCCTCTAGCAATCTTGTACTTACTTGGTGATGTTTAAGAAATACAAGTAGAAAACAAAAATCCAATAACTCCTCATATGCACATCTCAGTGCGACTGTGCCCTGACTTCAGAAAAAGTCATAGGGAATATTTCACTTTATAAAGTAGGATAAACATTATATATCTTACAAAGACTATGTGATTTAGAGGTGCTAATGTATTGGGAATTAAAAATCCTGATGAATCTCAGCTTTGTCACTGACTGTTTTACTGTAAGTAAAATATTCAACTGTATCCCAAACCACAATCTTCTGAGATATAATAAAGCCTGCCCCCGCCCTGCTCACCTAACAGGGTGTTTTGAGAAACAAGTGAGAAAACACTTTCCAAATAATGTAGGAAAGTATGCAATTGCTAGAACTAGGAAATGTGGCAGTGCTCAACATAGACATACTTGTTGAATTGGCGGAAGATTTAACCACTCATAAGAAAACTTACCATATGACTTTATTTTAACACACATATTTTAATTAAAGATGATTTATGGTTCATGGCTATAATATCCTTAATATCCAATTGCATATTTCTGAAGATATTGATTAATTATAGTTATTTTAATATGTTAGCTATATTAACTCTTTTTCTTTGGATATTAGTTCTTCTGCCCACTGGATTTAGTGTCTCACTTTTGTAGAGATGCTTGTCTTCAAATGTTTGAGCACCTTTGTTTTTGAAAATGCCAGGTCTACGACCTTTCTCCTTCAGTCTGCTCAAGATTATAGTGGAGGAATAGTGAGACGTGGGGCTTGGTGGGCTATATTGATAGACTTTTCTGTGAAGATGAATCGCAGACTTCTTAGTCTTGGCAACTACCAAGGATGCAGCTCTGCCCCTGGAGACCCAGCACACAGTGATGTCATCTGCTGTGAGCATATAACTCACATTATATGACCCATTCTAGAAAAAGCAAGACTCAGGGAAGAAGCAACTGACCCAGCTGTTCTAACTGATGCTACAGACTGGTTGATCCAAGGCCCTTTCCTCCAGCGCTCTGTTGACTGTGAGCTGAGAGGACTTGCACAGGAGTCTCTTCCTTACGTGAATTTGGTGTAAATCTTTGAATCCATTTACTTTCTATTTTTCAGAAATGCTTCAATTTCTTGTCCTCCAATAAGAATTTGTTCTTGTTTTTGATTGAGTGATATGAGGAAGGTTCTAAGTGTGGTATGGACAGAAGAAACTAGCTGGAGGGGCGCCTGGGTGGCTCAGTTGGTTAAGCGTCTGCCTTCGGCTCAGGTCATGATCCCAGGGTCCCGAGATCGAGCCCTGCATTGGGCTCCCTGCTCCGCGGGAAGCCTGCTTCTCCCTCTCCCACTCACCCTGCTTGTGTTCCCTCTCTTGCTGTGTCTCTCTCTGTCAAACAAATAAATAAAATCTTAAAAAAAAAAAAGAAGAAAAAGAAGAAACTAGCTGGAAAAATTCTTCTGCAATTGGCTTTCTTATCACCCTGTGTGCCCATCAACCTCATCCATTTATTACGAAAATAACACATGCCTTTGGTCAGAAATTAAATAGTACAAAAAAGTGTCCCAAGGTAAGTGACTCTTCTTCCCAGCCTCAGAGTTACTCCCATAGTCAACAGTTTCTTGTATGACATCCCAGAAATTTTTAACGTAAATATATGTCTATAAACACTGTTAAGTACTTTCCTTCTGTTTGACTTAACAATATACCTTTCAGATCTGTCCAAATCCGCATGTGTAGGTACATTATTTTTAACGGCTGTATAAACAATTCATGTACGTCTGCATCAAAGTATTTTGTCAGTCTCTTGTTGATGGACATGGAGGCTGTGTCCTGTTCTTTTTTGCTATTATAAATAAGACCACAATGAAAACTTTTTCTAAAGAGATGCAAATAAAACCAGCGGACAAATTTTTAGAAGTAACACTTGCAAGATTTGCACACTTTAAAATTTTGATTGTTATCCAGTTGCATTCCAAAGAGGCTACAGTAATTTTTACCATTTCTACACTGTGTATATATCCCTGTCTCACACTAACATCCACTATGAATTTCCAAATTTTATAACTATCACCAACCTGACAGGTGAAAACTGTCTCATGGTCTGAATTGACATTTCTTTAATTATAAATGAGACTGAAGATTTTTCATATGCCTAAAAAGATATTTTTTTCCTTTGAGCTCCTTTTTCATATCCTCTGCCTATTGTGTGAGATCTGTTTGTATTTTTCTTGTCGATACATAAGAACCCTGTATATACGTTTGGAAGATATGGGAGCATACACAGTGCAGGTATGGTAAAAGTTGGCATAACCTTTTTGGAACACAACTGGACATGTACAGATTTTTCAGTTTTGTCTTTTGCCTTTAATTATTGTATTTTTCCAAACAGAAGTTTTAATATTTTATAGCAAAATTTATCTCTATCAGTCTTGTTTTTAAATGTCTACTTAAGTTGTCTCTTACCTGAGAAAATCATACTCCAAGATTACTTAAAATTTTTTGCCGTGATGCTCTATAAAACTACAGTTTTGTATTTTCTCTTTAAAGCATACAGATCTATTTTTCCCCTAAATGGCTAAAAAGTTTCTTAATACCATTTATTAAATAATCTATCTTTCTTCACTGATTTAAAATGCCACCTCTACCATATACTAGATTCCCTGAAGTATTTGGACCTACTTAAGATTCTATTCTGTTCCATTGATCTGTCTGCCTATGCAGATATTTTAAAAATGAATACATTTATGGAGCTACAATTTAGCATACGTGGGTATATTTCCAGGCTTTAGTTATTTGTATTCTACGCAATGTTTATTTGTCACTGTGTTCCTCTGGTTTGACTTCCTCAAGGGCAAAGATTATGGATTCTCCTCCCTCTGTAATTCCCTAAAACACTAGTCTCTGCCAAGTTTGACATTTTGGAAACTAAAATCAAGCCGTGTCTTTAGATAGAACCAATGATGGTCTGAGAGGTTTGAGAAAATGAAGCCCCAGCTTAAAACATTCGACCCCTATATAAAACATAAAACATTACAACAATTAATTCCTCTTATTAAGGGACTTTCCTGTTAAAAGGCAAATAGTTTTCCATGTTACTTATTTTGCATAAATTTATCATCTCCTTGGTCTAGGTTTTGATAGAAAGGCAACAAGAACTAATATTTAGAGAGCCAAGCAATCTGGTAAGAATAGTACATATTCCATCTCATTTAGTATCACCAGATAGCCTAGGAAATTGGTATCATTAATCTCACGTTACAAATAGGAAGCGGGCTCAGAGAAGTAAGTTAACTTGCCAGGTTAGTTAGTGGCAAAGCCTGGATTCAAACCCAAGCTTGTCTGAATCCTAATATGTCTGATTCAAAGCTGAGTTACATGTTTGATACATAGTTCTAGAATGTTCCTCCACTCTCCCATGCTTCCTTTCAGAGACAGAGTTCCCCGAGCAAGGATGTGAAATAATTTCCACTTCTTGTGCCAGCTCTGCAGTGGCCGCCTTGAGCACTGAATGGAGAGTAATTTCTAGCTGCCACCATGCTGAGCAAGAAAGAGGACCATGATAAATGACCGATGTCTGCCATGGAAGTTGGAGGCAGGAGTGGCAATGTGGGACACTGTATTTGTCACTACTGCCCAAAACACAAGGCCAGAGACCAAAAAAAACATTTTACCAACTTAACAGTTGTGTTTAGGAAAAACCCTAAAATCAGTCAAGAAAATTCATTCCCTAAATAAAGCCTCAGGACCCAAAAATAAAAATAAATTTTGAGAAATATAACAAATAGAAGAGGGCATTATATATGGTATTGAAAGTAGATCAGGTCTGCAAGCTTGACATGCTAAATGTTCAGCCTCATTTTGTAGTGATCAACGTGGCTCTACCAGTCATAGGAACACCCACTTGACCTTCTACCTTTGCTTCACCATGACCACGCTTCGAACTGGTTTTTGCCAGCATAAAGGGAGATAAGAAATTCTAGGCTAGCGGGTAAATGGCACAGAATCTAATTCACCTTGTGTATAACTCCATCCTAGAAATATATATTAGACCAAGAAACTGAGCTTTGAATCAGGCTCTACCCAGATTTACCAGTTCGAAGAAGCGGGCCCCTGGATTTATATGAAAATCAATAGATCCAAGAACAATGTGAAGCCTCTCTGGCATAGTCATTGTGAGTGTCCACCTCGCTCCTATTCCTCTTCCTTTCCTTCAGGGATCTGCAATTCTATCTAGGTATCCAGTTGTCCCCACAACTTAACGTGGCTCAGGAAAGTTAGCCCCACCCAAGCTTCTGACAGTCCACATGCAATTCCATGCCCCTGTCAGTGACTAGATTAGCAGTGAGCAGGCGACTGAGTTCAGAGTCCTGAGATTCAGGCAGAAGTTGGCGCTAACCATCTGAGGAAGTTCTTCCTTGTTCCTCTGGGACAGCATCAGAGGACAGCTATTTCATTTCTTCCAGCCAGTGTTCTGTGCTGATATGAGATCCAAAATTGTGGTAGCCACTTCTCTACCAGCCATCACTGAGAAGTGGACAGAGCCCAAAGAATCACAGAGAAATTAATCAGGACTCAGCCCTGACGATCTCAATTAACTCTGAACTTGCAGTTATTGAGGCAATCAATGTGTTTAAATTGTATGCTGTTACTCGCTGCCAAATGCTTCCCAGATGATCTCTCTCACACACCTCCACTTCGAGTCTCTGAATGAGTCACTCTCTAGACTCTGGACTAGGTCTCCTTGAACCTATTTGCCTACTTAAAGGACAATCAATGTAGGACTTAGGAGCACAGGTTCAAAATTTGACTCTGGCACTTATTTCCTGTGTGGCCTCAGGCAAGTTACTTAAACTCTCCATGTTCAGTTTCTTCATCTGTGAAGTGGGGGCAATAGTCATATTCCACAGTTGTATGAGGACTAATGAAATAAACCATGTAAAGTGCTTAGAACTGGGCCTGGCACGTAATTACTGGAATCATTACATGAATTTTGTCAGTGCTTACTGCCTGATTTCCCCCCTCCTTAATAGCAAGACCCCAAATCCACACTCCCTGTGTCTATTTAGATCACCACCTGTAATCTCCAAACCCTGAATCCATTCCCAGGGTCTTTCTCGCCACCCCACCCCAGTTATTCTGATTTTGGACTGATCTTCTTTACATCCAGCTGTAGGCACTGGGATTTTCCAGGAATCCCAGAAAGGAGATAGCTAATATAATCTTGTAACCTAAAGAAATACAAATCTAGTGCTAGGAAGATTCTTATAGATTTTAACCAGTTTTTCTTACCACAGCACTATTTCTTAAGGGCTTCTTCTTGTGGGGTAATGTGTACAGAAAAATAAGTTACTAATTACTATTCATATTTGGCTTTGTTTCTCCACAGACAATTGTCCTGCTCAGTAGCCCTCACTTCCCATTGGGACCTCAGCTGTTTAATTCATTTGGCATTACTCTTTTTTTTTTTTTTTTTTTCTTTGCTATGGAGCCACTCTGTGCTATTATGCTGAATTTCAAAAGGAGACTGACCAGGGAAATTTTCAAATGCAACTTTCAAATTTCTTTTCTCTCCGAAAATGAACTTGAGCAGCCCTTATACCATTAAACCTGGCAGTTGAGTTGGTGGGACGACTCCTTGAAAAGCACATACCTGTGGCTGTTTTCCACACCCTGGCATCAGCTTGTCTGTCCCTTTCCATGCAGCTTCCCTGGGAACTGTGCCATATACAGCTATCATTTTCTGCTTATAAAAAGGAAATGAGAGCTCAGGATCGTTAGATTCTATAAACACTTGAATGGTTGAGAAATGCAAAGCAATGAGCTATTTTACAGGGCTGCTGGAGACAAGGAGTGGAGAGAGGAGAAAAGAAATTATATCTTAAAACTCCAATGCGTACCATTCTTATATGATGTCTAAAGAGACAGAAATTCAAGTTGAGCATTTAAATGTTAAAACAAAATAGACAATGCAATGTTCTTTCCAGCAAAATAGCTGCCATATGTGTACTGTCCTGAATGGAAAGGGAAGAAAAAAGAAACAGAGAGAAAATGAGACACAGAGGAGAGAGACAGAGATGGATAATCCAGGGAGGGTGCAGTTAAGATGCCTGCAGTTTTACATGAAAAATAATTCTGTTACATAAAGGGAGTTAAAACAAGGGAAATGGGAAAAAGTCAGGCTGAACTTCAGAATCTATGATTCCCTGGCATAGAATATACCCTCATCTGATCCCAGCAATTTCAGGTGGCCAATTCAATGCTGCATAATCTCAAAAACGATTCAGAGGGCCAAAGAAGCAACTTTGGAGACTCTAAACTCCCTAGTTCAAATCAGAGAATATTATTTTCATATTTTTCTTCACCTGCTCCTCAGCTCCAAGGCAAATGAACAGAAAGCCAGTAAGATTTTAATGTGTGGGCTGTATTATTCTTTTTTCAGTGGGGTCTGTACAACCTTTCCCCATCTGCACAGATATGGAGGGGCCCGTTTTGGTGTGCTTTTTAAGTTTTCTGCTCTTCTATGAAATGGAATACTCCTGAGAAACCAGGGTGGTAAAGAACTTGGAGCAGGTGATAAAACCTCGTCTCTGCACTGTCGCTCAAGGACATTGCATTGTTGAAGCTGCCTAGCAGTGATGGCTATTGAAATTATACTAGCCCACCAGCCCCTGGACAGGAAGAACACTGCTGTGAGAACTCGGATTTTATTGAAAATCAAAAGCCAGCCGACAGGATGCTCTCTGAACTCACCCAGGGAACTCTTAGTTGGAATCATTGGATATAACAATATGCTGAGAAAGATTTGGAAACTAAACCTCAGGGAATTGTTTAAAAAATACACATATGCACAAACATCAGGGTGAATTTTAGAAAAGTATATGAAAGGCTGCAGGAAAGAAATGGCTTTAAAGATGGTATATCACAGCCATCAAACATGTAGTGGGTTTTTAAATAATTAATAATAAATAAATTCCTAATAACCGTAATTGGGCCTGAAAGCACAGAGTAGAAATATGAGTAAAATAAGCAAAGAATCACTTTAAGGCTGAAGGATAATATTTTTAAAATAAGCATAAGAAGGCATGGGTGTCTATAAAGGCACAGATAATAAGCATAATTATGTAAAGCAGTAATTCCTCACTGACGTGTTCTACAAATGTTTAATGAGCACCTACTCTGAGCGAGTGTCTATTCTGTGTCACAGCTAATGCCGTGGATACAGCGAGGAACAAGACAACATTTCTACCGACATTTCTAGTTTCTGTAGAACTTGTTTTCTCACTGGAGAAAAACAAATATAAATAAATAGGTTTATGTAGTTATATTCGATGTCTATAAATGATCAAGATCAGTCACTTCACTCCACATTTATTTCAGCAATATGGTGTGAAAGAAATGTAAAAACATATTTGGATCATGGCACACTTTCATAGACATCAAAAGCATGACTTCGTTAAGAGTAGGATGACTATACTTAGGAAATATATATTCTTTATTTTTTCGTATCCTTCTAAGTTGATACATAGAAGCTGTCTTTAGGTCAATGAGTATCTGAACTGAAGATTTGTCACTTTCAGCAGGTCAAAGGATTTCCATTTCCCGCTTTGTTATCATTACGTTTAACATTTTCAGGCTTTCATTTTCAAATAATTTTTTTAAATAATCAAATAAAATGCAATCAAATATTCAAATAGCTGAACAAACAACCCTACTAAAAGACAATCCTGCTGGAAAGGAATTGTTGTCTGGCACATCGTTTCACTACATAACAGCTTAAACTTTTGTCACCTGATATAAGAAAGTCTAAACTTAACAAAAAGATGTTTTAGAAGGGTAAAAATACAGTGTAATAAAAGGTGGTTTGTATGGAAGTTGAATTTAAGGAAGTCTCTGTACCTTTCTGAAGGTACACGTGCTGTGTCAGGCACACGGCTGAGTTGCCATAATTACAACAGGGCCTTTCATCAGAAGGATGTTCTGGAACCCAACATTCCAGGTCCTGCCCTCTCGGGGTCAGAAAGATAGGGATCTGAGCCTCTGAGTGAGGTCCAAAGGAGCCATTAATAGTTTCATCCAAAGGGTACAGAAGACCAGATACATTAGTCTTCTTAGAGTCAAAGGGTGAGAGAATGGGGACCAGATGATCGGTGCCATTTCTCTATCTTCCTTCTTATCCACACATCATCACTTAGGTGCTCCAATGAGAAATGAAATAGGCTGTACATTTGTTAAGGTAGCCCACAGAAGCAATTCTGCAACAGTGTCCTTCAGTGATTTCCTTAACCTCTCTGAAGCTCAGTTCCCTCATCTCTGAAATGAAGGAGGATAATTAAATGAAAGAACTCTTATAAAAAGAATATACTATTATGAAGGAACACAGAAAACATTCCATGTGGGTCACTGAATGAATAAGCCAGTATCATCCCTAACAGGTAACCAAAACTACAAATCTTGGTGAGTAAAAATTCATCTAACCTCTATGATACATCTATCATCTATCACTAAGGTAACAGAATAATCAAGAATAATCTTTAAACCAACATTAGAATTTTAGAACAAATTCCTATAAAATATATCAAAGCGGATATGATCAGTGAATATAAGGATTTAAATTGCCCTGTCGAAACAGAATTTAATTTCTGATAAATCAATTGCCTGTTTTCCTTCTCATATTTTTGGTTTGGTTGTTGAAAACATATTTCTCATATCATTTATGTTTATTGTCCTAATCAAATTTCTTTTAGCAGAGAAATTATTGGTTATGAATCTATAGTTTTTTTTCTATTTCTACTTTTCAATGAGCTATGGAATAATATTTTTAACGTATATAAAATACAAATTTTCTATCCAAGATATAATTGAACAACACCTTCATTGTTTTTCTAAACAGATATTTTCCTAGTCCCATGAGCCTCTTAGTAGCCATGTTTTCCACTTCCTAATTTACAAAGGTTCTTTGTGAGATACTTTTCTGTTTTCTTTAAAGAGAGCTGAGTAGCATTCAAAATACAGCAATCATTGCTGCATTCCACATTTGTCACCTTCGTACAACACCATAAATAATATGTAAAAATCAATAATAATTTTATCCTGGTTCGATGCCATTTTGTAGGAAAGAATCTCTTTGTGTAGATTTTAATATTCTTCTCTATTTTTTAAGAAAATTAGCCAGTAACTTTGCAGTCTTTAATCCTCAATCAGATAAAGTTTACTCAGGGGTCTTTAAAAATAAAAGGAATTGAGGCTAGGATATAGAAACCTATCCTACCTCAGTTCCTCTTCAATAATGTTAGACTTAACTAGGAAAGATTAATTTGTTAAAGATCATATGTTGATTTTTAAGATAATGAATGATCGACATCTTAATAAGTAATGCTAATTATTTATTACTAAATGTTCAAAACATATAAACTAGCTGATTTATTACATATTATTTATATAGATGTATATATAATGTGTTAAAAAATCAGAAAATTGATATTTACAAGGAGCACCACATATTGACCATCGCCAGCACATAACCCGCAGCTCTTAGAGAGTAGCTCAGAGGCAGCACTGCATATGCCCTCACAGGGCTCCTTGGAGAAATCAGGGTGGGCAACTGATGCCGCAACAACAAGCAACCTCCAATATCTCAGTGGCTTGAGACCACAGAGCTTTGTACCCGGCTCATGTCCATCACAGGCCAGCAGGGACCTCTGCTCCTTAAAGCCTCACAGGGATCCAAGCCACTGGCTGCTCCATGTGAGCTCATGCTTATACAATCACTAAAGCAGAAGGGAGCAAGAGCTTAATTAACCAAGCATTCAGCATTAAAGATTCCTCTTCAAAGTCAGAAACTCCATGTGCTTTCACACTTTTTTAGCCAAAGCAAGCCCATGGATCACCCAAGTTTATGTGGACAGGGAAACATGATTCTTCCATGTGCTAAAGAGAACCAGACATATCTGGTGGGCAGCACTCATGGCTATCAGAGCCCCACTCACCCTGTCATCAAGAAAAGAATTGAGGGGCGCCTGGGTGGCTCAGACAGTGAAGCATCTGCCTTCGGCTCAGGTCATGATCCCAGGGTCCTGGGGTCGAGCCCCATGAGACCAACACCAGGCTCCCTGAGTAGGGAGCCTGCTTCTTCCTCTCCCTCTGCCTCTCCTTCCCCCCACCTCCCCAACTCATGCTCACTCGCTCTCTCTCTCTCTCTCAAATAAATAAATAAAATCTTTTAAAAACATTTTAAAAAAAAAGAAATGAAATGAAATGAAATGAAAAGGCAGGAGTTTTAACAGTTGGCCCAACAAAAGCCCAAAATTCTTCAGTGACATTCATCCCAGTCTCTCTAACTCAGACTCCAGAGGTAGGAGGTGAGTAGAGTTTAAGAGTTACTATTTTCCCTCAGAGCATCACCTCCTTGTAAATGCAAATATGCACCTTAGAGTGATCGTTTGCTCCTTTTGGGTTTCCAAGATATTGCTAAATGGGAACCTGGCTAGCTTCAAAACCTCCCAGAAAAATTAAGAAGAGGTCACTATGGACTTGAGAACATTAGATTAAGACACATGGTCCTTAACATTCATTTAGACTCTATGCCAGATGTTACACTTAGTGGGGTTTGTATCATCTCATACCATCTTCAGAGCATCTGTATGAAGTATGTAGATACTGTGATCGTCTCCACACTTGAGATAAGAAGGTTAAGAAAATGGCAGAACTCAATGGTGAAAGAGGAAGGATTCAGCCCCAGCTGTGGACTCCAGAGCCCACACTGCCAACCAACATATGATAGTGAGTAACATCAGTAAAGTGTTTTATTATAAATGCCATTTGAATGTGTGTATTTAAATAAATGCCTGTTCACAACTGTAATTTTGAGAAAGGGGTTCCAAAACAGCATTCCAGCACATTTTCCTGTTAAAAAAATAATAGCACTCACTTTTAACTTTGTCAGATTCCTTTCATACATCAAAAGGCAGGATGTGTAAGGAGCATTTTTGGGGCTACCCTATAAACTTTACATGGCTCTAGGCTAATTAGAGAATTTTAAATATTACCAAGAATGAGTGAGACTAAAGTTTACAAGGAGTATATTGGGAACATGACAAGATTCATAGCTGCCTCATTTTTTGTAACTGTGGAATGGTATTCATGGAGGTCATGTAAATGTCACCCCTGGAGTTGTACAGTGTACAATGTGTGTGACCATATGTCGAGGTCATAATGTTTTCCACGGGAAATCTACTTTTACCTACACTCCTATCCCAAGCTGTTGTCTCTTGACAGGGAGTCCTGTCCTATTTGGTTTTCCAAATATTCTTAAAGAATTTAATACCTTAGATTATTTTCCAAATTGATAGTAGAGAATATTGATATGATAAGCATTATGAAACCAAGTCTTAAATAAGCACATCTTGTATGGTCGTCCATTGCTAGAAGAGTCAGTGTCTGGATCTGTGCATGGAAATTATGTTAATTGAACTGGAAAACCTCAAAAATAGTCTGAATTTAAGGAACTACATTTACTCAAGTATAGAATAAATTATTCAACTTAGCTATTTTAAAATTCCGTAGCAATTTATTATGTGGCATTATGTGTGTTTACTGATATCTATGGGGATAAATCACAATTATTTTCAAGAGTACAACAAAGGAATACCACTTCGGTCCATCAACTTAAACAGCTTCCTATTCCAATCTCCATAAAACTGTTGGTTTATTCCTCTCCTTCCACAGGACCCCATTACAGACCCCACAGGATCTCTCCACTACTACTGTTGTGTCTTAATTTTGTTTTAATCATTTTTTTCAATCCCTCAACCCACTCTAGTGTCAGCAAGCTGCTGTTGATCTTGAGAAGTCCTTTGTTGCAAATCCCCTTGTGCAGCTTTCTGCAGAGAACTGCCCCCTTTGAAGACTTGCCCCAGTGGTCTCTGTGTGAGCTGCTTCAGAGAAGGAATAGAGAGGCATGCCTTAGGTAAGAAGTTTTGCAATGCCTTTTCAAATGGTATTTGTACACTTTAGTAGTCATCATAGAGTCTCTGCTGACCTAAGAGATTTGCAGCTTTATAAAGGCTGTGGCAGATGCTAAGAATATTCATCAATCCTTTTCTTCTTTTGAAACGGGCCCCAAAACGAATGACTTGTGGGCAAATATTGATTTCTTTTCCCAAAGATCAACTATTAAGTATAAAAGGACACCTAAACATGAAATAGAAAGGTTTACATTGTCAAACCAGGGCAGAAGGCAGAGAAGGAAGACTATGGTTCCCTACCCTGGAACACAAGGGCTAAGGAACAAGTGAGAAATGTAATGCCCGTGGCACTTCCTCCAGGAGCCTTCTCTGGAAGCTGAAGGGAAGTAAATGAAGCAATTGAGGGCTGTGCTTCTCAAACCTACACTGCTTATGAATCACCAGGGATCTTGTCAAAATGCAGATTCTGAGTCACCAGGTCTGGGTTGGAACCTGGGATTCTGCCTCTCAGACTCACCTCCCAGCAATGCTGATTCTGCTGGTCCAGAGCTCATACTGCATGCACCAAGGTTTTAGGCCACCTGCCGCTGACCATCATGTCCTCTAACAGCAACTCTCTGAGTTCTTTCCAGCAAAAAAGGCGAAAGCAGGCACGGATGCCACATCTGCATCAGCTGCCTCAAAGAATAAAGAAGCGTGAGGAGCCCCAAGTGGCATTCTCTGTCCCTAAAAAGATGACATCCGCATGAGAAAAGGATTGAGGGAGGTGATGGGGTTGGTGCGATGAGTTTAGCAATCCCTGTGCTGAGCGTTGGGGGCACTTGGTTTGGTTTTCACATTACCAGCCTCAGTGAGGTGGAACAGAGGATTACAAAGGGATAAGCTAAATGGCAATTGCAAGTGTATTGTTGTGGTCACCAGCACCTTTTCCATCAGTATTTTCCATTTCTCTAAAGCCATATGGAGCACTTAATCTATTTAGGTGATTTCTTAAGAGAGAATGAACAATATGTGTCCCCAAGTGGCAAGTGTAGTGAAAGTTAAAAACGGTATTTTCTTTTATCCCAAAGCCTCCAAAGTGTTCACAGATCTTACTATTATCATAAAAATAAATGACAATAGGGATTTAGTTCAGTTAGAAATCATCCTGCTCTTGTCCAGGTGGCGAAACTTAAAATAAAACACACTGCCTTCTAGCCTTCAGGATCGGGATAAAAGTCCAATATGAAAGATCCTAATGATCTATGGTTTGAAGAGCTGGCTGTTTTAACAGAGATCATGGCCAAAGACTTAGAAGAAGAGGAATTTCAGATCCAAGACTAAAAATAGTAGATTTATGCTTAGATGGGTTTGTTTCTTCAAAGAATACTCCATTGATCTTACTGAAAGTCTTCCAGGTGAGTTACTTGCTCTGTCCAAGAGCAGTTGCTATCTAAAAAATAATAAGGTATGTGTAAGCTAACAGTTCTGTCTAGTTGAGTCAGAGACTTGGGCCAAATTTATAGAGAGACATTTTTCACTGACTTTCCAAAAACATCTATCAATGCTATAAGTAAAAATTTGAAAGAAATTAAACACAAATATTTAAGAGCCAAGTGGGATGGCACCAAATCTATGCTAGAGGCCTGGGTTGGAGCCTAATTAGAAGGATGATAGTCAAACATAACCTGGTCTGATTTATAATAATACACTCGAGGTAAGGGCGATCTAAGTGGTGAGCCAAGGAGGTGGCCACCTATATAAAATGAAAGCATTTCTAGGGACTCTTCCTCTGTCCCAGGCCCAAAATACTTTTTGCCTAAAATTCCAAATTAAACCCCCTATTCCTCTTAATTAACATCCATGGGAAGTATACATTAAATTGTTTTTGATTCCTTGATATATTTGCACCGATTTAATCATTAGGGCCTCCTGCCATTATCTAGCCATGGATAGATTCTGTTTTCATGAAGGGAGTGAGAGAAGGAGCAAAGGAAAGGCCAGGTCCAGAGCCAACTCAGGACTGATGAGCAAGACATGCAGGGGTGGTGCACAAACAATAAATCATGGAACACTATATCTAAAACTAATGATGTAATGTATGGGGATTAACATAACAATAAAAAAATTTTAAAATCAAAAAAAAAAAAAAAAAGACATGCAGGGGTGGTGATAAGGGCATTCAGATATCTGGGGGCCTGAACACTAAACTGGCCCCTTGCCAAAGGCAAAACTTAACACTTTTTGTATTTCTGCCTACAATGGGATGAAAGCAATCACAGAATGCAGGCCAAAGCTGGGACTACACACTTCAAGCTAAATGTACATGGAACCCAAAGAGTGATTCTTTTCAGTTTGAAGCATAAAAGGACTGACATTAATTATGTCACAAAATTTGGATAAAACAACTTAACTGAATACTGTCAACCTTATCTACAGTCGAGGTATTCATAATAGACAGGAAACGAAGCTCCTAATACCCAGGATCACTTACATACACGTAGGAAACATGTTTTCCCCTCTGGCAAGATAGCATTTCTGGTATCAAACAGCTGTTTTCACCTCCCCCTTAAAAATGGCTGTGATTCACCCTCCTTCAAGTTATCCAGCCAAAACCTGTCAGGAGTGGCTTGAGGCTGAAAAGTATGCATGTTGCTTTTTATGTAAATGGCGGGGGAATGGGTGCCACCGGTTATGCTGTCACACACACACAAAAGACTTTAAATGGATGCCAGAAACAAATTCTCCTGGTCCTCTGAGTCTCTTTTTCTGCTTAACCACATTGTACCCCCCCTCAGGTGTCCTTGATGCACCTCCGAACATCCTGAGAATGATTTTCAAACCCAATACATTTCAACAAGTGTGGAACGGATGCCTCTGTGAAATAGAGATGAGCTTGAAAGAAAAGATGAAATTTGCACATGTTCCTTTGCAACCAGGGCTTTCTAGTGAATTGCTTGATTCAGAAGATAATTCTCCCTATTTTTCGGTGTTTGAAGTGTAGCATGTGCTCAAGCAGCTAATGGATCTGTTTCTGGCCACAATGCCATCTTTGAGATGCAAAGCTTGTAGAGTGGGCATCAGATTGACCTTTGCTTCCCAACTGCTCTTGATCTCGCTGCATACTGATTTGTTCTTCCAGAAAGAGGAAAGGCATAAAGGTTAGGCAGCCCAGCACAGATTAAATGAAAACAGAAATAAATTTTTATTTTTATTCAGGTAGCTGACTAAAGTCTCTCCAAAGCTTCAGAATCATTCAGTCACATATTATGCACAGACACACACACAAACACACACACACACACACACCACCTTGAACCTTCCTAGGCACAGAGGATGTGCTTACTAGCAACACAAAACCTCTGCCATCATGGAACTTACACTGTAGGGGAGATAGACAATAAAAAAAAAAAATCATGTGTACATGTAATGCAACATTGTATAGTAATAAGCACTGTGAGTTAAAATAACCCTGGGTAAGGGGATCGATGTGAAGGGGCATACCCACAGTAGGCCCATTTGAGAAGGTGATATCAGAATGAAGACTTATATAAAATGGGAGAGCAGTCCTTACAGACATCCGGGGACAGAGCTCTCCAAGCCAAGGGAATAATGTGTTCAAAGGTCCCGAAGTAGCGACAAGCTAAGTATTTTTGAGGAATTGAAGAGCCACTGTGGTAGAGCTGAGAGTGGCAGGAGATGAGATTGTGTGGACAAGAAGAGAGCAGATCCAATGGAGCCTTGAAGACCACAGTAAGGACCTGGGTTTTTATTCTGATTGAATAAATCCACTGGAGGATTTTGAGCAGAAGAGTGACTTACATGGCCTGATTTACATTTCAATCAAATAACTCTGAAGCTTGTGACTTGGGATGGGCAAGATTAGAAGCCAAAAAAGCCAATTAGGAGTCTAAATGGAGGTCTTGTACTAGGAAAAGTAATGGTGAACACAATGGAACTGATTAAATCCTAGATATATTTTGAGGTTAGAGATTATGCTTTTCTGATATATCAAATGTGTGGTTTGTGAGATAGGCATCAAGGATAATTCCCAGTTTTTGACCTGATTCATTTAGTGAATGATGGTGCTATATACTGAAATGAGAGGAAGAAATGCTTGGGAAAAACGAGAATCAAAAGAGTTCTCTTTTGAAGATGTTAAATTTGAAAATGTTTTTTAGATATCCAGGAGGAGATGCTGAAGAGGGAGTTAGACATACAAATGTGGAGCCCAGAGGAAAGGAAAGGGCTGAAGATGTAAATTCAGAACTACCTTGATATAGCTGATATATAAAGCAATACTAGTGAATGAGATCACCTAGAGAGAAAGACCAGGAAAAGGAGAGGAAACAACCAAGAGGCTGAGCCCTAGAGCACCCCCAAAATTGTTAGATCAGGGAGAGGGGAGCCAGAAAAGAAGAATGGGAAGGCACCGCCATTGCATAGGAAGAACACAAGAGAGTAATAGAGCTACCCAAGCCAAGTGAAAAATATGCTTCCAGAGAGTAGAAGTGAACAATGGGATTAAGTGCTACTAATGGGTCAAGTAAGATCAAGGTTGATAAATGCCAGCAGGCTCTGGCAAGATAGGAACCATTAGTAGCCTCAACAAGAAGGATGCTGGAGATGAAAGCCTGAGTGGAAAAGAGCCAAAGAATGAATATAAAACATAAAACCCTTCTTTCAATGAGAAAAGAAAATGCCTGAAAGGGGATGTGAAATCTGGTCTAGAGTGGGTGATTTTGTCAAGGGAGATTTTAGAATATCTTTGAATGCTGGTAGGAATGATTGTATAAAGAAAGAGAAAATGATACCGGAGAAAGAGAACATAACCGCAGGAGCAAAGTCCTTGAGAAGGAAGAAGGGATGGGATCCATGCATGAGTGTAGAGCTGGGCTTCGAAAGAAACAGGACCATTCATCCATTGTAATGAAAGGGAAAGCCAAGTGTATGGATCCAGTGGATCTGGGATGGCGGGAATGGCAGAAATTCTCTTGTGTTTGTCTTTATTCTCTCAGTGAAATCCCAGGTAAGGTCATCAGCAGACAGTGAGAGGAAAGAGTATCAAATGCTAGGGGACTGAGAGAAGGCATGGGTAACAGTTTCTCGGAGTGGTGGAGTGAGTTGGCCAGGGGACCTAACAGCTCTCCAGGCAGTACACAGTGCCCACTTGAGATTTGTAGTCACAAGTTAAGTGACTCTCTGCCTCTTATCACTTCACCAATGCTGCTGGATGGGAAACTCGGATATCATCTCTATATTCTAAGGGTTTTTTTTCTGTTTTACACTAGAGAGAATAAAACTGAATAGAATGGGAATCGTGTTGTAATAGGCAAAAATGCACGAGTAAAAGAATGCTTAAAACCAAACTTTCCAACCCAACTTTAAAATCATAATGCCCTTTATTCTCATTTCCCCTCTATACATAAACTGTTCCTCTTTGAGCTTAGAAGGTCATTTTCTTTGATTCAAAGAGCACTGTACCATCAGGAGACCTACTTCTAATCTCTACAATTAGCAAACTGTGTGATCCTTAGCATTATGTAATCTCACCATAAAAGAGATAAGAGGTTACCACCCCAATATCCTTTCTTCCCTTGTGACCAGTAACAGAACTTTTGATTCTTAGCTCAGCAGAAGACTCCCCAAATTAAGACTATGTTTCCAAACTTCCTTTGCGGCTATGTGTGATGGTGGAATTAAGTTAGGGCCAATGAGATGTAAAGAAAAATGGTATCGGGCAGGTTCTAGGAAACTCCATTAGAACATGTCATGTACTCCTTATCTGCCTTTAATTCTTTTCACCATGTGTTAGCTAGAGTTCCAGTCACCGTCTTGAACCACCCTAAGAAAGGCAAAGCAGGGGCGCCTGGGTGGCTCAGTCGTTAAGCGTCTGCCTTCGGCACAGGTCATGGTCCCAGGGTCCTGGGATCGAGCCCCGCGTCGGGCTCCCGGCTCAGCGGGAAGCCTGCTTCTCCCTCTCCCACTCCCCCTGCTTGTGTTCCCTCTCTCGCTGTGTCTCTCTCTGTCAAATAAATAAATAAAATCTTTAAAAAAAAAAAAAAAAAAAGAAAGGCAAAGCAGTTAGGTGGAAAGAACCTGAGTCCCTAGCCATTGTGTAGTGCCCACCACAGCCCTGGACTACAAACCTCAGCCTTCAACAGTGTGAGAGACAACTATATCTCTATCGTGCCAACTGAACTTAATCATGTCTGATAGACCCTCAGCCTCAGTTTTCTCTTTTTTAGACTAAAGCTACTGTCAAGTTTCCTGTGCAAATGCAAAATTCTCACTTAAAATGCCATCTCTTTGTTTCAGAGGTCATAGTAGTAGAATCTACAATGGCTAGAATGCAGAATTTCTGGCTTTCATCCCTTAGTTTAATGCCATCCTGAAGCTTGTTTTGTATTGTCAAGAGGACTGCTACCCAGAGTTTTAACACCGCTCTTCACACTTACATTTCCACAGAGGTAGGCAATCACAATGCTTGATCTCTCTGGTTCGACAACACGGTTCTGACACCAGGATTAGTTTGGTATGTGAAGCAAAGAGGCATTGCTGAGTACTTTCTATAATCCTCTGGAACCCTCACCCTGCTCCACAATTTCAATGGCTTGAATAGTCTACTGTACTATGCAGAATACAAAAATTGAAAATGATAACTCTTATAAAAATTACTCCCCACATTATGTTTGTTTTTGTTTTGTTTTGCTATTCTGAAGAAAGTGAACAGTATTTGCCCATAGATTTTATTAATTAACCTGGGGCACCTTTATTTTTGTTTGTAAAGTGCTAACAACAAAAGAATCGAAGGAAATAAGCCAGACAAAAACAACTATTTGAAGCAAGTTTTGTGAAAATTGTGTCTTTAGAAAATACAATTTTGAACTTATTGCAATAATTTGTAAGTAACTTTTTAAATTTTTTTCCACACTCCATCGTTATTAAACTGGAGTAGAACTTTTTCCCTTGAGTTATCATTTATTAAAAATCTCCCTGGATTTTCAGGCAATTTAGGGAAATGTAACCCCTGCAAGAGAAAAAACTCATGGAATATAATGTTTTAACAAAATTTTTCTTTTGAAGAAGCAATTGAGACTTTTGCACTCTATGCAAATAGCGTTGAGCCAACAGAAACTGCTGTAAAAGCAGTGGAAGTCTGTGTCTGTATTTTCTTTTGATCTCTCTCTGGATTTAATGCCCTCATGAAGCTCGAATGGAATATATGCAAGTCACAGCATGGCAGAGGGATAATATATTTCCCCCTGCTTCACTGAGCATGAGTTGTGTATCTTGCCATCTTGAGAGTCCACAGTGCGGTACATTTATCCCCATTAGAAAAGCTCACTCCAATAACATATGGATGCTGCAGCCATTTATGACAAATATGTAAAATCATAACCTTATACATTCTGAAGATGGGGTGTATATACATTGAATCTGTTAAACGTGCATCGACAGATTTTTGTTAAAACTAGACCTTCAAGTCCAAAGACTAAGAGAGCAAATATATTGATGATATTTGTATATTTATGTAGCCTCAAAAGGCTATAACTTTAATTTGAAGATGGAAAAATAAGAACAGTGCTTCCCACTTTGGCTATATATGAATTCGCTATGCCCATCTGGAGCAAAAAGCTTTCAGATAGGTTGTGTGTTTATAAGTCCTGTTTGGTTAAATTGTGATAGTATGTTCAGCTCTTTCTAATCTCATCTTAGGGCCAAAGATCACAGCAGTGACCTGAAAGTAAGAAAATATTTGTGGTTTGAATCCTAATATTTACTAATGTGTACACCTGGCTCAGTTTACTTAAACCAAGTCTCAGTTTGCTCACCTGTAAAAAAGGGAGAATAATGATAATACCCACCTATAGGATTGTATGCAAAGGGCTCGGCATACCACTGGCACTCAGTAAGTGTTGGCTACTTTCATTGGGATGATTACTTCAGGATCCTCACTAGTATGCCAGTGGGGGACACTGAGCATGATGTGTGAAAAAGAGAAGGTAGGGGGTTGCCTGGGTGGCTCAGTCATTAAGCATCTGCCTTCCGCTCAGGTCATAATCCCAGGATGCTGGGATCGAGCCCCGCATCAGGCTCCCTGCTCCGCGGGGAGCCTGCTTCTCCCTCTCACAATCCCCCTGCTTGTGTTCCCTCTCTCGCTGTCTCTCTCTCTGTGTCAAATAAATAAATAAAATCTTTTAAAAAGAGAGAGAGAAGGTAGGGGAGCTGCCATTAACTGTGTTCTCCAGTTTCTCTGATCCGCTCTCCCAAGGGGTATAATGTGATGATGTCCCTCAACACAACTGAGAAACAGACACAGATGCAGAGAACCACACAAAGGCCTGATAAAACCAGAAGAAAAGTTTGGGCTCTAAAATCATAAAATCCAAAATTTAAATCTGTGTCTAAATCTACTTAACACCCAGAACACCTTTTAGCAACCTTACAGCCAAGACAGTGATGGTCGGGAGGCACTAGGAGAGAGCCATAGGGTTAGTTTTCTCTCCTCTGTAACCAGGGGCTACAGCATTTGCATCTTTCCGATCTCAAGTTTAGCATCTCTTGCAACAAATTGTATTAAAAAATCTGTCAATTAGTTGATTCTCTGTGTTGATAAGCTATAAACTCACTGCTCAAATTCTTTAGCTTTGAGGATAAAAGTCATGGTGTGGAAAAATAATGTTTCACGCCATTTTCCATTAGAGTTAAGGATACAAATACATTACCGGTGTTAAAATCTCATAGATATTCCTTTTTTTCCATGTTGCTTGATACATTTTATTATAAACTTACTACTTTATTCAAGTCGGTACCTATAGCCTTAAATCTTATAAACATATATATTGAATTCTGGTGGCGGAGAAAGCATAATTATATGCACTAGCAATTCCGTGGCTAAGAGTTAGGTAGATAATTAGAGTTAAGGTTTATCCCTTGTAAAGATAGGTTCTGTGCGTAGATCTGCTATCTATACATCACCAGGAAACATTTATTATTCTGTTTCGCAGGTAAAGAAACTAAGGTTAAATTACTTATCCAAATAACTTTTTAATTATGGAAAAGATTCTTCTTGAGGATTAAAATATCTCTTGCAGTTTATGAGACTTATAAGACCTGGAAACACGGTTAAATAAAGTAATATATGTGAAAAGTCTTATTAAAATAACAAATATCTGTATAGAATTTGGCAGTTAATAGATATTCTTAATACACCTGTTTCTCCAATTAACACAGCATAGTCATTAATATACTGTATTGTGTTATGAAGTCATAATTGCAGTCAAGCAGAAAGTAATTACCATCTATCAACTTTCATGTTTTACAAAAGCAAAATTATTTTTCCTTTGTTTTAGAAGTTCCCCAGAACAAATAATAGTTTTACATTAGCAACCCTTTCATTTCATGACCCAACCGCCACATGCCTCTATAAAGCTGTCATATATCTTTCTGGGCTCAACTCACATGTAGCTGTTTCAATTTTAAAATGTAATCCAAGGGCAAATCCTCCTGATTCCATTGTGAACACCTGGTACAAACAACAGTGAAAAACAGTGGGTCTTTTTCAAATGTATCTCCATGTGAAAAAAAAAACTGATTTCACACATGTCTCAGATCAGACTTGCAAAACAATTCATTGCAATTGATTGATGTCAGCAAACCTATCCTGAACATCCACTCTCACATGCATTGTTGGCAATGTGCTCTTGAAGGTAGAGAGCGCTTGCCCTCGGGCAGCTTATAGATCATTGGAGAACAAGACAAGTAAGGGGCACAAATAAATAGAATGTAAGGCAGAATAATAAAAAAAAAAGCCTGAAAGAAAGATAGAAAATAATTATAAGGTTCAGAGGCAGGGCACCTCAAGATCATCTAATTAGATAGATTGACATCATTGAAAGGATGCGATGAAAGCTGGTAGAACTTCATCCAACAAAAATGGGGTGGGCAGGACATTCCTGGCAGAGGGAACAGTGTTATCAAAGACTCTAATGCACATGGTGTTTGGGAATCAACAAGTGGTGCTGTTTGCTTGAATCAAAAATAATCTCTGTAACGGACTTCATTGTTTCTGCTACCCAAGATATAGTTTGATATTTTAACAGATACATGCAGCGATGTAACTATTAGCGAAATCAAGAATATTTTCATCACCTCCAAATTCTCACTAATGCCCATTTACAGTCGTTCACTCCCAACCTCTGACCCCAGGTAACCATGAATTGCCTTCCTATCACTATAGATTAGTTTTGCCCATTCTAAAATATTATATAAATGCAATAATACAGCTTATACTCATTATGTCTGCCTTCTTTCACTCAGAATAATGTGTTGAGGTCAGCCATGCTGTTGGGTATGTAAGTAGTTTCTTTTCATTCCTGAGAAACAGTTCATTATATGGATATACTACAATTTGTTTATCCATTTTCCTATTGAGGAACATTTGGGTTACTTGAGGAATTTGACTATTTTGAGTAAATCTGCTAGGAACATGTGTGTAAAAATCTTTGGGAGGATATATATTTTCATTTCACTTGTGTAAATATCTAGGAGTGGAATTTCTGAGTCTTAGGGAAAAGATATGTTTAATCCTATAAGAGCTGGCCAAGCTCTTTTCCCGAATGATTAGACTATTATATTCCCACCAGCAGTGCGTGAGGGTTCAGGTCTTCCACTTCCTCGCCAGCCAGCACTTGGTATGTAATTCTCTTTAATATTCACCATTCAAGTGGGTACATAGATATGTCCCACTGTGATCTTAATTTGTCTTTTCCTCATGTCTAATGATGTCAAGCATCGTTGCATGTATTATTGGCCATTCCTACAACTTCTTTCATGAAATCTCTTCAAATCATGTGCCTGTTGGGTTGTTTGTCTTCTTGTATTCTTCAAAAAGGAAATCTTTCTATCTTCCCTGTTTGTCCTGTGTGATATGATCTACTATGCCTTGGATGACCTTCCTTTCTATCTCTATTTAATATATTAAAGTCTGGTTCATAGGTCCCTTTCCCTGCACAGCTTCTTCCCCAACCCCTCCTTTCCCTGAGCTCTTGCAAGACCTCATTCTCACATCCCACTCCAGTGGCATGGATCATATCATATCATAATTCAGAGTTACAGATCTCTATCAATCCCCAGACTGGGAGCTCCTTGGGGTTTCAGGATGAGTGTTTCTCTTCTTTGAATCTGCCCAGGACTTAATACAGTGCCTGCCACATTTAAGTACTCAGGCTCACTCGGATATTTCTGATACATAAGAGAAGGAATAGCAACTTACTCAGGCTATAGTCGTGGATGGGTAAGGGTAGGTTCAGAATACTGGGGGAGTCACTATTCGTTCATTCATTTAACAAATATTTTTTGAACCTTGCTATGTGCCAGGAACCTTAGATACTAGGATACAGAGATGACCAAGCTAAACAAAATCTCCACCCAGATGGAACTTAGACTACATCAAAGGATACTGATCCATTCATCAAAAGTTAAAACGTAGTGTGGCAAGTGCTATGTTAAGGGAAATCTGGGATGCTAAGGAAGCCTAGAGAAGAATCCCTAACCCAGGTTTTGAAATCAGAGGAGAGTTTCTGGAGAAGTGGTATCTCAGCTGAGATGTGAAGCATACATCAGAGGGACCCCAGCTGAGAAACAGGAACAGCAGCTCATGCAAAGGCCCTGAGATAAGGAAGAACAAAGCTCATTCGGAGAACTATACTAAATGGGCAGAGATTGAGAACTAGCTATTGGATATAGGGAATGATTGTAGAGGAAAATGCTGGTGATGATTCCATTAAGTGATCAATAAATACAGTAGAAAGGCTTTTTACAAATCTTCGTTTTTGTTGTGTGAGAGATTCTATCAGTTTCCTCTCAAAATCCCACCTCTAACATTTACTGACTATGTGATCTTAAGATAGTGGAGCCTCCCTGTTCTGTTTCCTCATCTTTATCATGGGAATAATAACTTCATAAAGCTGGTGTGAAATAGAGCTAATGCAGGTAAAATGCTAAGTCAGGGATGAACTGGACACTCACCAAATGTTTTACTCCCGCTGGGCACAGGTACTCTACATTTTGCCGCAACCCTTTATCTAGGTGGGCCATGTAACTAATTACCAACAACAGAGGGTGAGTCCAAGGCTTGTGTCAGTTCCTGGACTAAGGCACTTACGAGCAGGTGTGCCTTTCTCATCATCTCTCCCTTTCCTTGTATGATAACTTTGGACTCCACATGCTGAACATTCACTGGGAAGAAGCCTGGGGCTCTGAGTGACTATATGAAGCAGAACCCCTTTACTCTACCACACACCTGCCCTCTGCTAACCTGACTGGGCTGTGACATGTGGTGGCCAAAAAAAGAAAAAGAAAGAAAAAGAAAAAACTCAAAAAAATTGTATTGTGTTATAACACTAAGCACTTGGGGTTGTTTGTTACAGTAGCACTGAATAAATGTTAGCCGAGGATGCTAGAATTGTTATTTGTGGTTTTATTATTGTTAATACACGAGACAATACGGCATGGTTGCTCAAGCTCAAGCTCTGGGATCAGACAAAATTGGGTCTGACTCCTGATGCCACACGTACCAACTTTGTTTCCCAGTTATTTAGTCTCCTACGCCTTACTTCACTCATCGATAAAATGCAGGTAATAATGGCACCTGCCTCAGAAGGTCACTATGAGTATTGAATAAAATAAAGCACATAAATCCTTTGGCATGCCTGCACCTTGCAAGCACTCACTAAGTAGAAGCTACTAATACTATTATCTCACGAGTACGATCTGATATTGGGAAGGTTTGAAAATTTGCTACCGCATAATCTTTGGAGAAATCTCCGGGGAGATAATCTCCCTCGTATTTTAACACCTCAGAAAGTTCAGCATTTCTTCCTTTCTGCTCCAGGACATGTGCAAGAGTAGACTGGTCACTTTGGCAGCCTGAAACCTGTACTTCCTGCCATCACCCCAGGAATGTTTGTTACTCTGAATGTATATCCATAATATTGTCAGGTCAGTAATTACCCCGCCTGACAAAAAAAAATAATGTGTTAACAGATCAGGCCTCCAGTGCTCATAAATTATTCTTTCTCTCTTTCCCCAGCAAGTATCTCGGGGACCCAGGGGATCCGAGCTGTTATGGGCCTCGGAGGTTTCCAGAAGGCCACTCCTCTCGCCGCCTGGGCTCCTGGCACGCTCCATTTTCCCGGCACCACAAGGCACAAGCAACTCGTGCTGGCAGTTGACATCTTTTAATATTTGTTGCTCTCTTTCTGCCTAGCACTTGTGGCTCCATCCTGACGTGAAGCCGTTTCTGTTATTGCCATTACTAACTAAATAGCCCCCGGACTCTGGCTGGAAAACAGCACCATAAATTGCTTAGAGTTATCCTGTTTCCTGCAAACAAAAATCCCGGCAGCTTCGGGTCCATTTTTACTTTATTATTTATCCGGCCAGGCCATTTATTGCAAGATACTGCCTCTCTCTGGGTTGGAGTAGGCAAATTATTCCATTTTCAATTGTACATGGTGCAACTCCTGAGTCAGGAGCATCGACAGGAGGCGTACTTAGGATGGAAGTATTTGCACATTTGCTGCTGAGAGCAAGAAATCATTATCTGTGGCCTGTTCTTCCTTGGCACTTAAGACAGAGTGGAATGAAGAGCAGGATTTTCATATCTCTTTAGCCACTGGGTCAAGTTACTGCCGGAGAAAGAAAGACGGAGAGAGAGAGCTTGGACAGCACGAATTCATTTTAATGGTCTATTGGTTCCACTTAGTGAAGGCCTATTAATTGCATAACATGCATCTGTATCTGTGTCTTTCAAATAACATTTCTAACCACCTGGGGAACTGCTAAGAAGGCACAGAGGGATATATAAAGAATGGGTGCAATTAGGCAATTATGATCAAGGATAGAGAAAGGTTTGAAGGGAGAGAAGGAAACGATGTTCCTGTTTCAGTGCTGTAGGGTACTTTGTTTTTTGCTTTTTTTTTTTTAGGGTACTTTTATAGGAAAAAAAGGCTCTTTAATTACAAAAATCTTTCTTTTGTAAATTGCTACACAAGTAACACAGAGACTGAGGGAAGTAAATTTCTCAGTGAAGGGATCAGGTGTGTTATGAAAAGTAGGCAAGCTAGGAGGTTTCTGATTGAAAAGAAACTTTTAAAAAAATTTTGATAAAAAACCTGCTAAAATTATATTTTTCATTCTCCTTTATTATTTCACAGTGAAATTCCATTTTAATAAAATGTGGAAATTAAAAACCACTTGGCACATTTTTAACCCTACCTAGTGTCCTGTGCCCCCTGAGGAACCCCGAAGTGTATCTCTGAGGAAGAGGAAACATCCTGATCCTCCACGAGAGGAGTTGACAACTAGTGAGCTACTTGCTATTTCCTGACAACACTATTCATCAAGTGTTGATCATCACAGTGCTATCTCCCTTAACAGATCATGAGCTATTAGGGGACAAGGGAATTTCTTTATACCGTTTTGATTATCTTACCTTAGGAAAAAGGAAAATAAGGACCTTGTTTTTAACTTTGTTATGTATTTGAGAAAAGGAAATGAATGGCAATAGATCTTTTCTCTTTGCATTTGAGCTTTCACCACATTTTGCTTTGCCAGGAAGGACAAAGCATCCAATAAGAAGTGCCTCTGTTTCTAGAACATTCTCAGGTGGAAGGAATGAGTCAGCTATTAGTTAGCCACTTTCTGATGTGGCCACCTTGAGAGAGGTGGATTAGCAAGGATCAGGCTCTCACCCTGATGCTGGAGGGACTGAAAAATCACTGTAAGAGGACCAGAAACTGGTCTCTGGCTATAGCACACTTGGCCCCTGTGGAAGGTGCTCTGAAAATCAATTCAACTCTTTGTCTTTTGGATAGAAGCCCAGCAGTAGACGAGCTGCAGTCCAGGAGGCATGACTGATATGATGCCCACTGCCAGCCAGTCTCAGCCCAGCGAAGGACATCTGGAAACTGAACATATCTTGTCTTGGGCCTACAGGTGACTGTTAAGGGGATGAGTGGTTGGCACCTCTACTTTAATCTTGGTCCACTATATGCTCCCAAAATGGGCCTCTACTTTAAAAGTCTAAGTACTATGAGGAGTAACTAATTCCATTTTCTCTCCTGACAGGCGAGGCATTACAATGAGCTATTTCTCTGCTAAAATGGGCCTTCTTATGGGTCCAGGTCAAGATCTAGGAGGTAAACTGTGGTGGAAGTCCCAGGAAAGAAAAGATAGTGCTTTCTTGAGTACGGTCAAAAACAATTATGAACAGCAACACCCTTGACATTCAGGATACCAGTACTAGTGCACAGGATGTAGAATTCAGACTGTTACTGGATTTTGTTTATGGTATCATTCAGAAGCACCTAGAATGTCTCCTTTAGTCTATACTACAAAGATTTTGATTAAGCCTAATGCACTACCAGCCAGAGATCTCTTCTCTTGTTCTACATCATCATTTCCGACCATCAGTAACAGTCACATGACTTTATTAGCCCTGCATCGCCAAGCTTAGTGTCTTAGAGTTAGCAATTCAAAAGTACTTATTAAATAAAATAGGATGGATTTCTTAAGGAGACTAGAAATTCGACAGTTTAGTGTATTTCCCCCCACGTGACCCTGCTTGTGTGATCTTGTTACAAAGGAATGGTGCACTTAATTGGAAAAGAAATAGGCTTTGCCCTCCACCTACTGCAGGGTAATCCAAATTGTCACCTTTAAGGAATAACTTTTCAAAGGCAAGTTGGCTCTCCTTATACACAAGACCAGGTGGAGAAACATAGCTAAGTCACAGAACACCATTGATTAAACAAATATTTTCATGGGTACTAAAAGGTATGCTGGATTGGGCATATTGGGTTTAAACCAATCTTGTAAGATATAAATGACTAGGTTTTAACTTCTTGTCACTAGAACCCATTACTGGTAAGACAATTCACATATTTTGTCTGCCTGTTCTTAACATATTAAAAAGGACATGAAAGAGAGAGTAGTCTTCTACGACCCTGTCCTCAAAATCTTACTGCTCTGGCCATTGATTAGAGGGACCCACCTCCACTAGCTAAAGGCTAGTGAAAAAGGAAATAATACTGTTTACATATAAACCTGTGTCAAAAAAAAAAAATCTTTCCCAGGGAAAAAATAAAATCAAACCATGTGGACTTAAAAATACTGGGAAGAAATATGCCCAAAATATTCCATAAGAATTACATCATGCACTGTCATTTAATATATTAGGAAATTCAAGGCCAGCTTTATAATAGCTGAATCATGCTCCTAAGGAAGGGTTTTTTCACCTTTTCATGGCATGGAACACACAGAAAAGAATATAAATAATATTAATAATATAAATAATAATAATAATATCTGCAAAGCATACTGTAGTAAATAGTTTGGACGGAGATGACCTGCACCTCAAGGCCAAGGAGATGTGCATTGCAAACACTGTCCCCTCTAGAAGAGTGATAAGCAAACTTTTTTCTGGAAAGGGCCAGATAGCAAATATTCTATTTAGATTTTGCCTAAATAGGTTTCTATCTGAACTTCTCAACTCTGATGTTGTAGCACAAAAACAGCTCTCAACAATACATAAATAAATGGGTATGGCTATCTGTATTCAGTAAAACATGATTTGCAAAAACAGGATGTGGTAGGATTTAGCCATGGACTATAGTTTGCTGATTTTTACTCTAGGAGAATGAAATAACTGAGCCAGTAGGCTCTGGGCCTCACCACTCCCAACACGCACACACACACACACACACACACACACACACACACACACACACATTTCAGCTAAGGAGCTTTATTTTTATCTATGTTGTATATTGAATTTCCATGTGAGATATTGTTTAAAACTAATTTTACTTCTGAAAAACAGATAAATAAAACTTTGAAAACTATTTCAATAAGTACTTATTATAAAAATATATATCTTTATTCAAAGGATAGTATTACTTAATTCTACTACAGGTTTTGGAATGGAAGTCAAGGTTCAAGTGACAGTAATGCTCGAAGAAATACTAACACCTAGGCACAAAGAAAGTATGTTACTCATTATATTTAAAATGACATCTATTCTTCTTCTGTTAAATATAAATCCTTCTTTTTAGTTTCAAAGGAAAAAAAACTGCTTGTTTTTTCATTATTTATATGTTTATAAGTACTGAAAAATTCTAAGACCCATGGGATGGTTATGAGCTCTGAAAAAGTTACTTATGACCTTAAGCATGAAAATAAGTTTCAGGGCCATTATTTATTTTCTTAATTAATTGATAAATCTAGAAGCAAATCCTCACAGGATACCTGGGTACAGGGAAAGTTTCTGGGAATTTAAGGTGGGAAGGATAGATGACACTTTCAGCTAGTTTTTACCTATCGTTCTTGAAAGGGCTTCCTTTCTAATCCCAAGGAAAGCTACAAGCAGTCTTTTCCCTTTGACCTAATTTGCTAGTAGTTTTCAAACTTCAGCTGCAAATATTTAATTAGAGATGCTCACTGAAAATGCAGAATCCGATTCTGCATTCAGAAGATCTGAAGTTAGGCCCAGGGATCTGCATTTTTAACAAATATCCTGAGCTGGTGGACCACTTTGGAAATGATGACATAAACTTCACTGATTTACAGCAGTAGGCTCTTACCATTCCAAAAGGTGGAGGAATGGGATAATAGTATATTCTTTAGACAAGTGTTCTCTTTCTTGTGATTTTTTTCCAATGACATGTGTTTGCCTTAGGTGTCTGAAAAATAGTTTCTTTTTTGTTCCATTCATTGGTGTTCACAGACGTCTACTCCTAAAGGAAATGTTTTTAAAGGGTACAGGAACACAACTACACACAGATATGATCTTATTTTAAAGCAGCACTTGGTTTGAGACCTTTCTCAGATGTCTTTGGGGAGTTGAGTTCATATTCAGTTCTAAAAGTACCAACCCCCAGTAGACGTGAGTGTTGCAGTCAACCAAGTTGAGATTATTGTACAAGGACATATTTTTAGCCAGTTCCAGATTTCATTCAAGCAGTATAAAAAGTTTCTTGTATTTTGTTTTCATGAGAAATACCTGCTGTAGCTTCTAAGAAAAAAAAAGGAATCACAGGAACTATGAGTATTGATCTGATTTAAAATGGGAAACAAAAAAGGAGAAAGGAGAAAATATGTTGAGTATGCCAAGGGCAAGCATGGTAACAATCTGTAAACATTTAGAAAATATAGTAAACACTTCCTTAGAAGGAAGAGTCATCATTTAGTTGAGTACAAGGTGCAAAGACAAAGGGAAATGGGTCCTGATTTCTATATAGTTTTCTGTCAAACTCTAAGTTGCTGATTACATAGTTTCAGCCATTTTTAAAAAGTGGTTTTTGGCACACGCAAGTAAAGCTCTTAACTAATCCAGGACTGCTGATGTGAATGCAGCAAGAGTTTATTTACAATTAGGCCTCACATTCCCAAAGGTAAATCCATTTTTAAAAATCTTTAGGAAACTTACCTCTGCAAAACCTCTGCTCTCCCCTCCCCCAAGGGTGTCAACTTGGGGTGGGTGAATCAAATAATAAACTTGCTGAGCAGCACAAATTTTAGTAAATATTTGCAACCCTCACAATTTCTGCTTTTTAAAAGCTTACAAGTTCGATGCTTCCCTTTCAGTAAAACATGTTAGCCAAGAAACCCAGGAAACACTGAAATTTGCTGGCCTGGAAGATAATTCACATCCCCAGAGTAAAAACTGCTACTTATCTACTTTCATCTCCAGGCCACATGCCACATATGCATCCAGGTTTCAATAGTGAATCAAATATCACTTGCCTCTTTCATCTTGATATCCTCCACAGGATTTACTTCCTTAGAGAGTCAGTTCCGTGCCATACTTATTTCTGAGACTATGTCTTTCTACCTTGCCATGGTATTTTTTCCTTGTTTTGCCACATGATGTCTCACCCATAAAAATGGACAGCCCCCTACAGAAGAACAGGTTTGAAGTGGTGTATGGAGGAATCAAGTGCTTGTCTAAGGAGCCTTTTGAGTATGGTCTGCAGTGGACTCATCCACATTGCCCAGAAGAAATGCAGCAATGCAGGATCTCAACACCTATCCCAGACCTACAGAATCTAAATCTTCATTTTAGTAAGATCCCAACACATTTCGTATTTTTGAAATAAATTTCTAGGCCCAAGATGGAGCCACTCCGACCCAAGGTGCCACCACAGCAAACCAAAACTCAGGTAACTTTCATGTCCCTGCAAATGCTCTGCTTGACCAAAACCGCTGCATATCCGGTCAGCCAGTCCCCAAACACCAAGCCAACTCTGGGCTCTGTACTTACTTTCTTGTTCCTTCTCACCCCAAACAAGGTTGACCGTGTGACCCCAGCCAATGAGATATTTTCCATTTTTCTCTTCCTTGTTCTTTATTCTTTACCCTATAAAACCTTCCTGCCTTCCACTCCATTTTGCAGTACTCTGGATGGAGACTGTCCACTTCATGAAGTGTTAAATAAATTTTGTTTGTGTCACCTAAGTTGCCTTCTTTAATTGTTTTTTAACAGTACATGCTTTAAAAGTTTGAAGAGCAATTCTTACTCCAGCAAGGAGTATGGAGAGGAGCAGGAGAAAATCAGAATCACCGGGGAAGGTGTTTCATGCACACGTCCAGCTCACACAGTTCCCAGGATTCACATGCTACCCTGCCTTAAGAGACTGTCCTCTATGGAGTGGGTGGAAGATGTGCTGGGGATATTTCTCCCATGTTTTTCCCTAGTGGAGAGAGTATTAGGGTGTCACTTAGCACTCTAAGGCAGGCCACATAAATGGAAAAATTCTGGAGAAACAACTAGCTATTTGCAACCACCATCTCTCCAGTGCAGAAGGCAGCGCCTGGCATATAATAGGTGTTCACTGACAAATTGCAAATGCCATCTAAAGAGCACCAAAATCATTAATGAAATATATAAACATTTCAATAATTTGAACAAGCCTTCTTGGTGGGGTCAACATGAGATTACCTCCCCTCATAGTTTTCATTGTTTCTGGCCAAGTCAAAACTATTGGTTTGTGGAAATTTATCGCCCATTCCAAATCTAAATCTCACAAAAGCATAGTAGAGTTTCGTTAGGCTAGTGACTCAAAGCTGCTCTCTGACATCATGGAGTACACAGTCTAAACTTTTGAGGACTTGTTTATACCTGATTATACCAGGTATGCAAATGGTGGGAACTCCATAAATGCTGCTGACAGATTGACAAGATTCACTCACCCCTGGCTTGAGTCTTTGTGACTCAGTTCCACCTCAAAGGAAAAGAATCCACGGTCTTCACCATCCATTCTGAAGCTGGGCAAGCCTTTCACCAATGCAGGGAACTAATTGCTTCTTTTCTCTGGATTGCATATTGCTTATTACTGGCATGACATTCCAGTACCCAAGAAGCACAAATAGTGATCCCTGAAGCTGCTTTAACCTTTTCAGACTATAGCAACTGGATTGTTCGCCTCATTACACTCTGCAGACCTTGTCTGGGATGACAGCCCGAAACGGAGGGTTCCGCCGGCACCCTTCATTAGCACTTTCTTCACCATTTCTCAGCAGCAGCAAATGCCCCAGGAGCGCAGGCAAAAAAATTCAACAAATCTCCCTCAGTATTTTAGTGCTCTGAGTCCCTGGGCACATTTCTTGGTTTTGTTTGTTTGTTTGTTTGTTTTAAGATTTTATTTATTTATTTGACAGAGACACAGCGAGAGAGGGAACACAATCAGGGGGAGTGAGAGAGGGAGAAGCAGGCTTCCCGCTGAGCAGGGAGCCTGATGCGGGCCTCAATCCCAGGACCCTGAGATCATGACCTGAGCCGAAGGCAGACGCTTAACGACTGAGCCACCCAGGCGCCCCCCCTGGGCACATTTCTTAACTATTAAATCATGCGTGTGCTTTCAAAAACATGAGCTTAATGAGCTCTGCCCACCCCAGCTGGCCCCAGGACAAACCCTTCACTAGAAAATTCCTCTCTATCTGGTTTTCCTATCATAAAGCAGGAACACCAGTGAAAATTCAAAAGCTTACAAAGCTAAGAGGAGGAATATAAAAAGGAAAACAGTTTGAAAAGGGCTGGAAAATTATCCTGAAGTTACAATGACCGTCCTATTTGATATCAGATACAAAGCTCCTGCTAATCTGACCCCAGCAGCTTTGCAGACTCATCCTCTCTCTGTATCATCCACAGCACCCACTCCCTGACCCCAAGCCACGCACTGCGTCCCCACATCATTGCAAGACGCACCATGGTTTTGCACATTTGGATCATCTACTTTATTTGGTAAATGCCTATTTGTATGTCATGGCCTTGTTCAAATAACTTTTCCATCAACCCTACTTAAACCACAGGTCATTTTTTGTCCTGCAAGCAAACTCTAACTTTATTAAAAAAAAAAAAAAAAAAGCAAAAACAAAAACAACAACAAAAAAAACACCTACTTAGCACATATCCCGTTAATGGTAATTATGTACATATGTCTCCACTCTAGCATGTAAGATATTTTAGAGCAGGGATGGGCCTTCATCAGCAGTATATATACCCAGTTCCCAGTTAAGTAAGTACTTGACTCTGTGCGAACAAGAAAACTAAAAGCAATCTGTAGTTCATGCCCAAAATTAGAGACATCTTAGAACGACATGTTAGGAAACACTTAAGAACCAGTAATATGCCTCCATATTTTGAAAAAATTTTATTGATAAAGTAAATGTAAAAATATATACTGTCATGAAAAGTCTAAAAACACAAATGCATGAAACCAGTGGGCCTCTATCCCTTGAGGAGTTTAAAAAGCAGAAAACTACAGAAACTGTTCTACTCAGCAGGAGTTATCTGTCTAAACTAAAAGCTGGGGAGCCTGGGGGGCTCAGTCGGTTAGGTATCCAACTCTTGTTTTCAGCTCAGGTCATGATCTCAGGGTCATGGAATTGAGCCCCAGTGTCAGACTCCATGCTCAGCAGGGAGTCTGCTTGAGATTCTCCCTCTCCCTTTGCCCCTCCCCCTGCTCACACTTGTGTTCTCTCTCTCTCTAAAATAAATAAATCTAAAATAAAAAACAAACAACTTTAAACTAGAAGCAATAATCCCATTAATTTGAATGACAGACGCATCTCAATCCTTCCATGAGCCAATTTCATCATATGGTTCCATAATCATATTATTTTGTTGAAAATGCTATTCAAATACTATTGTAAGAGTAACCCAAAGCAAGCCAAAAGTTATAGATTTTTATCATCTTTCAATATAACAATAGAGTAGAATGAAAGAGAGAAAGAAAAGAAAAGAAAAGAAAAGAAAAGAAAAGGAAAGAAAAGAAAGGAAAGAGAAAGATAAAGAGAGAAAGAGAAAATTAGGGTCCAGAAAAACACCTTGAGAAGATAAAATTTTCTCTTAAAAAATCACCTTTCTGGGGCACCTGGGTGGCTCAGTCAGGTAGGTTGAGAATCTGCCTCTTGGTTTCAGCTCAGGTCATGCATGATCTCAGGGTTGTGAGGTAGAATCCTGCATTGAGCCTCGAGTTGAGCCCTCCATTGGGCTCCAGGCTCAGCAGAGAGTCTGCTTTAAGATTCTCTCCCTCTACCCCTCTGGTCCTCACTCTCTCTCTCTCTCTTTCTCTCTCCCTCTCTTTCTTTCAAATAAACAAATAAAATCTTTTTAAAAATTACTTTTCTGTTAATTATTTCAATTTCAAATATTTTCTATAAGAAAGGCCTATGCTGTGTTATTTAGCCATGAGTTCTGAATACTAAGGATATTCTTCACATAGTCACAGTGCATATCAGATGGAATATTATTAGCCTAAGAAATACATAGCATGTCCTTTGATAAACAGGGATTTAAAAAAGGGTGGAGGGAAATTTTATTTCTTTATGTGCTTTATCTTCTAATTAAACACCCACAAGGACACTGAAGAAAAAGCCCTCTTTTTCAGGGAAAAATATGATTCTAGAATATTTGAAAATGTTTCTGGCAAAAACATGACAAGAGGGGCCAAACATAGGACACAGCGTTTCTAACACTCTCATTGCTTCTTTTTATACCTAAGAAATCCATTCTGATTCTGACCCTCTATCCTTATATATGAATTTTTTTTCCTGACATAACTAATACATATAATCACATCCTCACACACATCATCTTTACACCAGACTATCATAAACTTTTGGAAGGGGTCAAGTTCAGGGATTTAGAGTACAAGCTGTGTATCCCAGCTGCTCTTTCGCTTAATAAATTTAGACAAGTAACTTCACCTCTCTTCCTCATTTTCCTCATCTGTAAAAACAGAACAATACCCTATTTCATTAATTGGAAGACAAAAGCTTTTACACTTTAACATTTTTGAAATCAGGAAGTGTCTTACAATTGTTAATGCACCAAAGGGAAGCTAAGTTCTGAAGATTTTCATGTGTTCCTGCCAGGAGAATTTTCTACCCTCCCTGTACCCAGGGCCATGACCAAGCCATGCAAGTTTTCTTTGTTTACTCTTCTGGACGATAAATTTATTTTCATTTACCCTTATCCTGAGGCGGAGGTCCCAGCTTTATACAAAGGCCTCCTAACTTGTGACTTTCCAGTTGAAGACATCTTAGAAGACATCTCAGAGGGCAGAGGTGAGATAATACATGGAAGGAACCTACAGCAGTACATGACACAAAATAAGAACGCAACAACTGGTAACTATTATTTTTGTCATACTATCGGCATCTACTTGTCACTAAACAGATCGACATGCTAATTACTTAATTCTCTTAATCAATGTCAAAAATGCAAGCATCAAAGTGAAGGGAGAAAGCCAATAGAAATAGCCCTTGCAATGCTTAGGTAACCATGGCCTGTGGCTGGCTGTGCCCTCAGTGGAGCAAGACTCAAGATTCAGCCTATTTTTCAGAAATGATCTTGCCAAATGTTTCAAATCCCTCTGCTGGCTAAGACTGGCTTTGCAGAAAGTGTTCCCATTTTGTTAATGGAGAAAGGAATTTAATCTCGTAGAGTTCCTTCCTAACACGCTCAAAATGGACTCCCCGGAGTTCCGCAGATGCTGCATCAGCAGGGCGGGTGGGCTGACTGGCAAAGACACAACTCTCCTGGTATCCCAAAGACTAGCTCGAAGGTCATGCTGCTTTGCTAATTCAGTAAAACATAATTACACTGCAGAAAGCTAGTTCCTTTTTAATTCCTCTTACCGATATACAAAGATTTTGCAATTTAAATTGCTTTACTGTCATGGTATTCACACGTGTATCCATATCCAGCGGCAGTGTGCCTACATCTACTCAAAGGCTCTGGACTTGGGCTGCAGCCTGGAGAAGGAGCCTGTCAATATTGGCAATCTACAGCCAGTGGCAATATTTCTCTCCCTTTCCTGGGTCCAAGCCCTTTTCCTCTGCTGCTTGAGGATGTGGGAAGCAGACAAGTGATGGTGGATTATGTATTCCTTACAGAGCTGCCTCACTGCACAAATCCACGGGTGCTTTTCACATCACAGTCTGTGTAAACAGTGCCCCTAGGAATTATGGAGACACAAGCCATGAGGCCAGAAATGGGAGCTCAGGTCCCAGTAACTGGAACTAAGGCAAGGTCTTGAATGAGTTCCTTATAATACGGACATTCATTTTGACTATTTGATAATGTCACAACTTATATAACCTCAAAGCAAATAAATAACTTGCAACTACTGTAACTATGGTTTTATAATTATTGTCTTTATCAAAATGTATTGGTTATCTGTATAGCAAATAATTTAACAGATAACATATATGAGGCTTCCAGTGTTTAAAATAAACGAGATTTGTTTGTTTATAAAGCACCAAACTGGTATCCACTTTATTTATTTATTTATTTATTTATTTATTTATTTATTTATTTTAAATTAAAGATTTTATTTATTTATTGTCAGAGAGAGAGGGAACACAAGTAGGGGGAGCAGCAGAGGGAGAGGGAGAAGCAGGTCTCCTGCTGAGCAGGGAGCCCGATGCGGGGCTCAATCCCAGGACCCCAGGATCATGACCCGAGCCGAAGGCAAACGCTTAACCGACTGAGCCACCCAGGTGCCCCTGGTGTCCACTTTAGTAGTACAAAATACCAGAGGGTTCCTTAGACCTCCAGCTTATTCCATGAGTCCTATCTCTTTTCAAAAATCTCCATAGAAGGACGCCTGGGTGGCTCAGTTGGTTAAGCGACTGCCTTCAGCTCAGGTCATGATCCTGGAGTCCCAGGATCGAGTCCCGCATCGGGCTCCCTGCTCGGCGGGGAGTCTGCTTCTCCCTCTGACCCTCCCCTGTCTCATGCTCTCTCTCTCTATCTCATTCTCTCTCTCAAATAAATAAATAAAATCTTTAAAAAAAAAAAAAAAATCTCCATAGAAGATCTTCACCTTCCATGGTTACCCATTCCAATAATCACATTCTTAAGGTCACAATTTCTTCTTGTTCTATAACAAAATCCATCCTTTTACCAACAAAGACATTTTCGGAAGGTGAATCCTTAGAGGAGATAAGGAAGGTTTTTCTTGCTAGCATAAGTAGCTCACTGTCCCAAATTTTAAGTGTTCATTAAAGGAATCTGATATTGTGAAATATCTCCTGCCCCAAATAAGAGTTTCTAAGACCCCTCTTTGGTAATATTTTCAATTCTAAATCAAATGCAGTCTTTTCAGAGTCACAATAAACTTAGAAACATTGCTCAAATATAATGAAATTTTGCCTATCAAGCACTGACTATTCAAACTTATACATAATTTTAAGTAATTATTATTTCTCCAGATTATTTGATATTCTGATTCACTTAAGAAAAAGAAAAAAAAAAAAAACCCTTATTTAATGCCCCACAGCCCAAATCCTTAATTTGGAGTTAATGAAGTCTATGCTACCTAATTTACCTTTTTCTATGTGAAACTGCAAAAGTAGAAAGGGGTACCTTTTCCTTTTTGGCACAACAAGTAGGCACGCATGTCAGGGTGGGAGTAGCCCCCATGGCTCAGAAAAGGGTGTGAGAGCCTGAGCAGGGCAAGGAGGGTATCCGCATGAGGGCAGCCTATATGGAGTGTCTGAGCTCAAGTGGGGTGAGCTGAGCCTCATGTGAGGATCAGCCTGGAATGGGGGTTCAGAGCCTGAGAAGTGTGAAGAGGGTGTCCACACTGGGGGAGGACCCCCTGATGAGTGGACAGCCCCAGTGAAGAGAGGACAGGACCCACATGGGGGATGGCTTGGTACAGGTACCGGACCACGAATAGGGTAGTAAGAGCTTCTACCACGTGGGGGAAAGAGGGCGTGGCATAGAGTAAGGTGTTAGAGCCCAAGCAGGGTGAGGAGGGTTTCAAGGTGTGAGAAGAAAATGGCAGCAGAGGTAGAAAATTGGCTAATACGGAGTGACCAAATAAATAAATAGATAAGGACAGTACAGCTTTCTCACTATTGGATAGTAGGTCACAAATATGGAACGTAAGCAAACTAGAATGACCGTGCGGTAGTGCTGTATTGAGTAGGAACTGAAGGTATCAGTATGAACTTGTGTTTTCAACATATAGATAGATAGAAAGAGAAATCAGTGTAGGTGTAAATATGTGCCTGAATATTTGAATATGTATGTGACGTGTTAGTGAGTTGGTATTTGTGCTTATATATCAATATGTCCATATATGATACATACATACACATAAATGTGTGTACATATTTTATATCATATATATCATACACACACACAAACACATGCCCTAGGACTGGCAGCAGCGATACGCCGGTAGCAATGAGCACACCTACAGCCTCGCCTCCTGAATACTATTCCCCAGTTAAAGGAACCCGGGCTGCTTAAAGAGCTGCCTGAATCCAGGACTGGAAAGAAAAAGTACAAGATGATCCTAGAACATCCTTTTGTAACAGATAACAAGGAAGTACTCAAAGAATGATGGGGACATATGTCAAAGCTTGAGCAGCTTCTACTGCCAAATCAGAAATTTTGAGTATCAAAATAAATAATGATGGTAATGGAGTATAACCCTTTGAATAAAATAGGAAACCATAAGCCCATGAATGAGTAAATTGAATGCCTGATGATGAATGAGACACTTATGTAGTTTCAAAGTAGCTCCTCTCAAAATACTCATTAATTACAAAGGGAGAAAAGAGTCATTTTGCAGTGGAGATGCAGTGGAGATGCCTGTCACCTTCATCAGGTCATAAGATCAAAATTGGGTGCCACCTAATAAAGCTACAGTGAGAAAAGCACAGTATCGTATCTGCAACATCCCTGACAAACATGCATAACCTGAATCATGATGTAACATCAAACAAGCCCATGTTGAAGGGCATTCTACAAAATAAAGAGCCAGCAATCTTCAAAAATGTCAAGGTCATGAGAGTCAAGGAAAAGTCTGAGAAACTATTTCAGACTGAGAGAGACTAAAGCAATATGACAACAAAATGTGCCACACGATTCTGAACTGCATAATTTTTTTTTTTTTAAGATTTCATTTATTTATTTGACAGAGAGAGACAACGAGAGAGGGAACATAAGCAGGAGGAGTGGGAGAGGGAGAAGCAGGCTCCCTGCTGAGCAAGGAGCCCGATGCAGGGCTCTATCCCAGGACCCCGAGACCATGACCCGAGCCAAAGGCAGACGCCCATCCAAATGAGCCACCCAGGCGCCCTGAACTGCATAATTTCTATCAGGATATTATCAAGCTACCTGGCAAAACTGAGGACCAGATAAGAATCATGTATCAATATTAGTTTCCTCTATTTGGCTGTCCTGTGGTTATGTAGGAGAAAACCTTCGTAGGAAACACACACTAGAGCATTAAGGGGATAGGCAATAGAACATCGATTGGCAACCTACTCTCAAACAGTTCAGGAACAAAATTCTTTGGACTGCGCTTTCAACTTTCCTATAAATTTCTGATTATTTCAAATTTTTAAAAAGTTATTTAAAAATCAACTATTTAAAGAAGAGTATAAGAGAAATTGGCAAATTTTGAAAACAGATTATAAACTAGATAATAATATTGAACCAATGTTAAATTTCCTGAATTCGATCTTTGCACTGTGATCATAAAAGACAATGTCCTTTTTCTAAGAAGATTCACACTGAAGTATTTTGAGGTAAAGGATGGTGATGTCTGAAATTTATCTCAAACAGTTCAGAAAAAAATATTAATAATAAAAATGCACACACACATACAGAGAAAACGAGAGTACAAGTGTGACAATATTAACAATTGGTGGATCTAGATGAAGAATATATGGGAATTCATTGTACTCTTTTGGAACTTCTTCAGGTTTGAGATTTATTTTTCAAAACAACTTTACAAACAAAACAAAACAAAATAAAAATCACGGGGATCATGGTTCCCAATCTTAGCTGCATAGCTGAATCCCCAGGGGAGCATTATTAACTAAAGATTCTTGACATACACCTCAGTCTTATAAATCAAAGCCTCTGAGAGTTCTGCCTGGTAAGTTTTCAAAGTTTTCAGGGGTTTGAATACATATCATCTGCTGACCAGCGTCTGGGACCCATTAATCTGTTCTGTCACCCTCATTTTATAAATGAAGAAACTGAGGCCCCAAGAGGTTAAGGGACTTGCTTAAGGTCACACTGATAGGTAGTGGCAGAGAAAAGACCAGAATCTGGCTCTCCTGACTCCCAGTTCAGCTTTCTTTGATCACAATTCATAAATGGTTGACTCTCAGTAGGATTGTTTTTTTAAAAAAATCTTGATCTTCAAAGCTTTCTCAACTTAAAATGCTGTTGTATTCAACCCCGAAGCTTCCCATGGAGTTCTGCCATGCAGCTGTGACTGTCCTCAGAGCTCAGGGCTAAATTGGAGACCTGGTCTTTGAAAACGCAGACACTAGCTTGTAATCATACTTTTCAAGTCAAAGAGTCAAGTCTCTTAATGTTTGCTGGAGTTTATGGGTTTCAACCCTGAAGGAAATAAAAGCAGTTGGAAGAAAGAATTAGGGGAAGCAAGTAAAGAGCCTTTGTTGATGGAGATAATTTCCGATGAAGTCTCCACTAGCTTGACTGAAGCATGACCCCTCCCCCATATCTAGAATGCAGCAGCAGTTCCATAAAACAAAGAAATCATGCAGGTTTGCACGGTACAGTATGGCGAAATTACGTGCTTCCTACCAAGCATCTCTCCTTAAAAGGAAAAGGAAAAGGATAAATTATATCAGGTTATTCTTTTGATTCCCTTTGCTGAGCCAGTTCCTGCTGCAGTGAGGAAAGCCTTATAATCAGATTTGTGCAAGTATTTCTATCCGGGCATGCTGAGCTTTGTCAGCATAAAATGTTTATAAACTGCTAACATACAGGCACTTTTTTTTTTCAGTCTATTTGTATGGTTTCATTTAATTTCACTTTTCTCCACCTGTAGACCAAATATTTCATTCCCAGACAGAGAAAAGAAAAAACTACTCACCTTTAAAACCCACTATCCTCCCATCACATAAAATATTGGGAGATCAGAGAACACAGTTAACGTTGAGTGTAACTAAAGGAATCAAACCCTGCTTCCTGACAGTCTCAGTATGGAATTCACAACATTAGAAGATTTCTACCTAATACGGATGCACTTAACATAATCTACTAAATAGGACTGGTAACCATCACCTCTGAGCCAGAAGTAACACTGCCAGCCCATTCCACTGCCTACTTACCCAGTCATGCCACAACCTTGGGTTCTCCTGGATACTACCATAAATTGGGATATTTACAGCATGGGACTGGAACAATGCCATGCCTGCAGTCAGTGATAACCTACATTTCCAAGAAAGTATTATAAATTCAACCAAATCGCCTTCTAGTCATCCAGGTCAGAAGCCTAGGAGTTATCTTTGATTCCTCTCCTGCTTCTCTCCTACGCAGTAAGTCTCCAAGTGCTGGAAAGCATGTCTTCTCTTTTCTTCTTGGGTTTATCCTCTCCCTTTGGTTTCCAATGCTTGGGCCAATCTCTCAACTGTTTTTGTCTTAAACATTTCCAACAGTATTCTAATTCGTTTCCCTGTCGTTGATATCTCAGTTTTCCATTCATTTTTTACAATGCTACCAAGTTAGTTTCTTAGAAAACACAGAATTTATTATGCGATACACTTACTCAAAAGTCTTCCGTGGCTCCCCGAGGCCTACAGAACAAAGCCCATCTGTTTGCATGGCTTCTCTAGCACCATTCTCCCTTTCTAGCCACATAATCCTCTTTACCTGTTTACCTAACATGTTCCATCCACACACACAAGAAATCATTCATTTTGTGCATCTGTGTTTTGGGACTTCCAGTAACACGATGACTGAGATGATATAAATGAGCTCACCTCATGATAACTCATGGAAATTCTGAATAAAATAAAACACACACACAGAATTCAAAGACATAGCTACCGCAAAAGAAAGCAAAGTAAGGTCTAGGTTATAGAAACAAGGAGTGTTGGTAAAGACAGTACAATAAGAAGAGGGTGATGCCCCCAAGAGTTTCCGCTCCAGATAAGGGCTTGAGAGGGTAGAGACTCTGGTTCTAACATCTGCATATGGAAAAAATAGATAGCTTTTGGTCTATTAAAAAGGAAACTGGCTAAAGCCCTGAATAAATCCAACAGGCTCAAAGATCTGGCCCGTCTATGAAAGTGAGACCTCTCCCCATTAGCCAGAGAAAGCTGCAAGGAAGACCGCTATTTGACAGGCTGTTGTGGAGAGTAGGGGACAGTGGGGGTAGAGGCAGAAAGATTCCAATCAGAACTCAAAACCTGAGGCTCATGCCAGAAGGGGTTTGAGTCTAAATTTGTATTATCTGTGTTATAAAAGAACCCCAAATAAAAATTAGTCTGTGCTGTTAAATCCATTGATCCCAGGCAGATGCAAATGGAAACCTATTTAGTGAGGATGCTTCCACAGTTCAGTGCCCATGGAGACGTCCCAGAAAAACAACAACAACAACAACAAAACCCACAGAAGATATAAATAAAAAAATTACAGACCCCAAGAGAAAAACAATCCACCACGACCCAGAGAAGATACAACAAACAAGAGAGCAGTTCAGCAAATACTACAGATAATAGAACAATCTGATAGAGTGGAAGGAGAGGACACTGAGTTCAACTGGGCCTCAAGGGACTAGTCTTAGAAATCAAAAACTATCAAAACAAGGCAACTACTCTTTGCAAAACTGTCTCTTTTAAGAGCTACATACTACCTTGATATGGCTTCTTACTGTACATTTCTTTAATTCTCTGTTCTTTTCAGATTACCTTTAACCACTTACATACTAAATACTATACTCGCATCATAAATAACCTTTTACTTTCATTTGCAAGTATTCTTCCATATACCATATGGAAACCAGTATAGCTTACTGCTTGTAATATTATATTCTGCAATGAAAAGTCCTGAGTTTATCCTGGTTCTGCCACTTACTGGCTATATGACCTTAAATTTACCCTTTTTTTTTAAGTTCCTCATGTACATGTACATGATGGTCATTTGTAGAGATCCAGTGAGATAGCACCATAAACCTCCTAGCCGAGGGCCTGGCACAGAGAAGTATTAAATAAATGTTATTCATTATCATTAGGTGAATTACCTTGCCTGCATTATTATATTTCCTTAAAACAGTCTTGTAAAAGATATTATTACCTCCATGTGACATATTGGGAAAGAGAGTTCATAGACGCTAAGTAATTTGCCTGAGGTAACACTGCTAATAAGAGGTGAAAGTAGAGCATGAACCCAGACGTCTTTGACTCCAGAGCTTACATGGTCGGCCTCTACATGGTATTGCCAAGTTTACTCAGGACCCCAAAATGTTCACCCTCACCAAGAGCGTTATTATCTGCTAACTCCAGGATTCCCCACTGAGGGCAATTGCTGTGTGTCTTAATGTAAATTCACTATTTACTGAACATATGTATTGGGCTTCTTATATGGGTCTAAGCACTATGTTAGGTATAGGAATTACAGTAGGGAATAATGCTACTTGCAGTCTAGTGAGATGATCAGACAGGACCTAAGTAAGAATGTGTGTGTGTGTGTGCTTGAAATTGTAAAAAAAGAAAAAGAAAAAGTTTTGTGAAAAAAATCATAGGGTGCAGTGAGAGTAGTAAGTGGAACCTACCTTAGCGAGGATATAGTGGAAAGGCATCTGTTAGAAGATAAAATTTAAGCTAAGACTGAACGTATCCAAAGGAGTCAGCATGTAGAGTGAGCAGGAAGGAGGGTCATGCACAAGGAAGGGCATCACGCGCAGAGGCCCTAATGTAGAAATCACCTCAGCCCACTGGAGGAATTGCAACAAGGTCAGAGTGGCAGGAGCATAGAGAGGAGGCCAATCAGAAGGATGAGGAAGAAGAAGGATCCCAGGGGCTGATCATGGAGTGGGTGTTGGGGAGGTGGGCAGGGAGAGGGTCATGTTGTGAAGTTGTTTTCGAGGACAGTGGGAAAGCATGGAAATTCTTTAAGTAGAAGGATGACATGTTCTGATTATATTTTTAAAACGTCACTCTAACTAGAGAATGAACTTAACAGATGAGATGCTGCAAATAAAGAAACCAAGTAGGAGACTATGGTAATATGTTGATAAGGATAGCATGGTAGCAGAGAGGAGCGAGCAGATGTGAGACACACTTTTCAGGGGAAATGAAGAATGTTGCCGATAGATTGGAGAGATTCTGGTAACAGGCTCACTCATTCAAGATTCCACCTTATGACTCTTGAGTTACCACTTAGTGGATAAGCTTCTGGACTCTGCACCAGCTATGATTAGGGACAGGCACCAGGGATAGAGTAAAGGCTAGCCCTTGGAGAACCTGTGGATGAGGCAAACTCCAAGAAAAATATTGATTACATTCCCTCTCTTCAACTTCCCACGCTACAGAACGAGCTTCTTGACGACATAGATTTTCATCTCGTCTAATTTGTACCCCCGTATCAATTAACAATGTCTGTTACATAGTACATGCTCACTAAATATATTTTCAATTAAACTAAGTTACTCAGGACTAAAATCAATACCATATGAAACTGAAAGGCTGTCTCTTTTCTCCCTTATCTCTCTTCATCTGTTCCCTTTCCTCTCCATGTTCCTTTCTCTTCCACATAACTAGTATTTTTTTTTTTTACTTGCTGTCAGACTTTACCATTCAGAGATGACCAAAACAAAAGGAAAAAATGGTACAAAGAGAAAATCAGCAGTTCTGTTCAATAATAGCCAATTGTTTCCCTGACAGCATCCAGACAAATAGTCTAAATCACAAATGCATTTGTGACCCTCATTTTGGAAGGGCTGCTCTAATCTTAGTGACTGGAATTGAACTTCAAAATGGGTAGCAAGGTCTTTGGGGGCCCCTCAATTTGCTGTTCCGACACCCCAGTGGCTGAACTGCTACCATCCTTTTTCATTCGCTTAATAAAAATAACAAGAAAAACCATAATAGCCAAATTTTTCTCTCAAATGCCAATGTAGAGAGCAATCACTCCCAAACTTCAAGGCAGTAAAAAGGCTAGTTTGAACAATGCTTTATTTTTACCTCATTTACTTCTCAATTTTTATCCCCAGATTAGATATATACTATAGAAGAGGAGACAATACTTCGAGCTACAGAGTAGTTTAAAGTTGCAAAGCAGATTAAGGAAAGAATTATGTATAATCACCATCGAATCCCTGTGTCCATCATCCTCCTATTATGCCTTTATGTAAGAAAGTCAAAAGGTAGCCTAGATTTAAAATGAAAAAAAAAAAAAATCACAGCATGACTGGAGATGGGTTCTAGGAGCTCCTTTTTAGAAAACAGCAGATCATGAAGCAGCCTTCGTTGGATAAAATAAACTTTGGGTAAAAATCCAGCTAAAATGCTATGGAGACTCAAAGGTATTATCAATTTATTTCACACTATGACTGCTTTCAGGTTTTTGTTAGACAAAATTTTCAAATATGTGCAAATTTCTTAGTTCTCCATACACCCATAAGCACTAAGACATGCATAAGTACAAGATGCATATGTTTTATAAAACATCTAAAAATATATTTCTGTAAATACTGTCCCTCAGGAATATCTTATATAACTCAGTTTGAATGACTTATATGATTAGACAACTAAATTCTTCAGCTAAAAATGTTTACATATTTATTGTCTGAATAATGAAATACTTTAATGGGCATATTCTTTGGGTAGTGAATGTTTCAATGAATAATATGTGTACTTCTTTCAAAAGAAAAGGTTCTCATGTGCTCACAATATGGACTTTGTGTTATTCCAATATCAATTTAATATGCACACTGAAAATTAAATATAAATAAAATGTATAGACATATACTTAATGTTTTATATAAAATCACATTAATTTCAAATGACAACTGATGTTGTTTTGCTGACTAAATTGCAGGTTTAATGAGAAAGATGTATTTTAGGTCTAGTTCCCATTTATTGTGTCTAGAATTTAGCTTCAATGACAATAATGCAAAGAATGACATTTTTTTCCAAAAAAAAGTTACTAATTACCTCAAATCTCTGTGTCCTATACCAGGATATTCAGATCCCACCTTTATGCAAACCGGCAACTAAGAAAGGAAGTGTCTCTTGATAATTCTGTAGAGATATCTTGTTTCCTTAAACATAAAAATAGACTTGTAGAATTACTAAAATTCAAATTGTAATTGGCATTTGGTCTAATTATGGCAGGAATCAGGAAAAGAAAGTTCCTTATTTGTATGTATGTGTGTGTGTGTGCATATGTAGATATGTACTATTATACTTAACTTCTAATAAATTGTTGCAGAATGGTGTGAACAAAGATGGGATCCACACAATATATTCACCCCAAATCATAATATGTCACAAATTTCTATGGCACAGATGGTTCTGAATTTTGCATACCTATACTGAAACCTGCCACATTATAAACATAGTTGACCCTTCAACATCACGGTTTGAACTATGCAGTCCACATATGTGGATTTTTTACAGTGTAGTACAGTAAATGTATTTTCTTTTCCTATGACTTTTTTTTTAAGGTTTTTATTTATTTATTTGAGAGAGTGAGATCAAGAGAGATCACAGAGGGAGAGGGAGAAGTAGACTCACTGCTGAGCAGGGAGCCTGATGCGGGGCTGGATCCCACGACCCTGAGATCATGACCTGAGCTGAAGGCAGACGCTTAATTGACTGAGCCACCCAGGCGCCCCTTCCTATGACTTTCCTAATAAAACTTCATTTTCTTTAGCTTACTTTAAGAATACAGCATATAATATAGATAAATACATGTTAATGGACTGTTTATGGTATTGACAGGGCTTCCGGTCAACAGTAGGCTATTAGTAGTTAATATTTGGGGGATTCAAAAGTTGTACACAGATTTTCAACTGTGCAGGGGCTCAGTGCCTCTAACTCCAGCGTTGTTCTAGGGTCAAGTGTATTTGTCCATTGTTTTTCTGTATTTGAACAACTGTGAAAAACCTCCATGTGGACAGTGTGCTAAGACACTATTTAGCCTTTACATGGTATGAAACACAGTCATAAATCTACAAACAGGCACCAAAATCATCTGAAATGCACTTTGTCCAGAATGTTTATACTAAATTTTAGGTTATAATCCAAATAAAACACTCAATTTAAAATGTCTCCTACATAACTTAGATACCCAAGAGTCCACTCACATCACAAGCCAGTTTGATAAACACTAGTCTTTTAGAACAATGATAGTCAACATTTTTTACCCCTTCATTGACACATACTGCAACTGTAGTATTCTTAAAAGGTTACCAAATAATTAGGTTATTTCCCTGTGGTTCAAAAAACCTAGTTGCAAAGAGAACTGCCTTCTTGAAAAGTCTACTGTAACTCCCCAATGATATTTCAAGCTTCCTCCTGAAACACAATTATCAATGACATAAAAGGGACCATTTTTGTAGTAACCATATTCAGCCAACTAGAATTGAGAATTTGTTCCAAGTTTTCAGTAGGAGGTTCAGGGACATATATTCTTTGCAGGGAAAACTGGTCCTTCTTTGTAGAAAAAGCCACATTCTTCTACCAAGCATTCAGAACCAGAGGGACACACAAGAAAAGGGAGGGAATGCCCACCTGTAGAGCTTCATCAACCATTGGAGGTGACAACTGTCAAGCCCAGTTCATCCCCAAATCTAGCTAAAATTGTCAGCCAGGGCCTCCTGCCAGGGAATCCCAGAAAGTCCATTGGGAAAATCAATACAGTTTCTTGTACTTGGCAAAATCCTCCAAGTGTATCATTAAGGATCTAGAGGAGAGATTCAAACTTAAGGTATTTATTTTCTTTAAAGAGTTTAGGTGTGAGATGCCTGAGTACTGAGGATGAAAGGTTGCATTTATAATTACAGAAATTGTGAAAAATTACTGTTGTTCAGAGGTTGGCAGTGAGTGTGGATGAAAGGCTAAGATAAGTTTTTCTATCCAGAGGTTATTTAATTCTTTCAGCCAGCCCCCCCTACCCCGCCCATAGGTTTATAAATTCTCAAATTAGAGAGTCTTAAAACAGAAGCGTCTATTTTGGCAAAGATTTATTAATATTATTTTATGCCCAATTTCTCATACCTGGGTTAGTTACACATAATGTTTTAATTCTGGCTTGTAAAAAATATTTTAAAAGATACATTCTTTATACTTGTATCATGTATAATATAATTATAGACTACAGGGTACTATTTTGGACATCAGGTACAGGGTTTTGTCTTAATCATACTGTTCAGTTCATAGTACATTATTAGTGCTGGTCTGTACAAGACACTACCTTGTTTTATTTCACTCCCTTTTAATTCTATAACCCACTCACATTCCTCTCTCCCCTTAGCCAACAATTGTAATGTGTTTGATGTGTATCTTTCTGTTTGCATGTGCTTGTAGCATGCATATTGTTCATTTTTTTCCCATGTATTTTATTCTATAAGATACTATATATTTCATTCTGGCTATTTCCTTTCTAAGTAATCAATGTGTTGCTTTTTTCTTTTTTTTTTTTTAAAGATGAACCTATGTTAAGAATCATTTGATTCTGACTGCTGCTTAAAACTTACTCTGTGTCTGTTTCCATCATGTTTTCCCTACTCCCTGTCCCCATGAAGAGCTCTCTCCACCACTGCAATGAACTTCCTCATACATGTACATTTAGGGGTTGGATGACCATATTGTCCAAGGTAAGTCACTTCTGAAAGTGACTGGAAGCAGTATTACTTGACCTCAGGGAAGCCAGGTTGTGTGGTCATTCTGTTTATGGACCTATGTGGGACCCTTTGGGATCTATGCCAAAGAACAGCATTCAAATATTCTAATCTAACTAGTACCAGGTTACTCCCCAGAATGCAGTATTAGTCTACATTTTCATCAGCCCAGACACAATTTCCATTTTTATATTATTTTCATTGTAATATTGCTTACATACGTGTTAAGATGCTTTTAAATTTATGGAATGTTCTTTTAAAGCAATGTCAAGCAAAACTAAGCCAAATATCTAAACAATTTTAAAGTCATAAAAAATAGAGCGGTCCGAGATATAGCCAGGAGCCAAATGCATTCTCAGAGCCATATATTCATTTCTTTACACAATTGATATTCTCTGCACAAAGGTGTATTGGTAAAATCTTATATATCAACATTGCCAAATCTTTTCTTCCATGAGGATACACTTGATGATATTCACATTTGGAAATACTAAGATTATTTGTCTAGGGTTCATTATATATGCCCACAAGCTGTAAAATCATCTCTTTATCTCCCACTGAACATCACCCAACAATGTGTTAGAACACTAGCTTTGAAAAACATCGTGATTTATTTCAATACATAAATACACAGTGCATAAGCCATCCTATCTAAGGAAATCTTCAAGGTACTAAAGTGCCCAAACTTCACTTTAATTCCAACTGTACTTCCTTATGTGATTCAAAAGCACAGCCAAATACAGAAGCAAGTGCTTTAGAATACTTTCCCTGTACCACCCACCCCACTCCACCCTTCCCTATTTTTATGGCTCCCTGGATAAAGATTTTGTTTTCCACTGTTTGTTGCATGAAATCTATGAAATACAGGAATTTTTATATACAAATCAAAGACTTACTATATTATAGGGTTACCAGGAAATCTGGAATCACTGGAAATGTCTGTCTTGTTCACTGAAAGTATTATAGACCAAGGGGATCAACAGAAAAAATGTCAAAGCCAAGCAATATAATATTAAAGTGTTTCCCCATCCCCTGAACATTTTTGACATATGGTGGGTTATGATGATGAGAGAAGGTAAAATAGAAGAATGTCAGAGAGGATATTGAAATATTAGGATGTATGGCATCTTGGTGAATGAAACAAACCTGGAACATGATGTATTATGATCATTTGGTGCACCAGTCATCAAGAGAGCAAAGAACTCTCTTATGAGCCAGACCAGCCTCTGTCTTCTCCATACTGTTCAGAACCTTAAAGGGCAATAACAGCTACTATAAAAGGGTCCAAGTAAGTATGAAAAATAGGTCTAATTATAATATTTGGCAGTAGCAAGAGAGACAAAAAATTTGCTCCTGCTTTGCGACCTTAAAAAAATTTAAATTTTGATTTTTTAAGTATTGCTAAGTAATGAGGTCACAGACATCCTCTCCCTATTTCTCTCTCTCTCACCCTAGTTACATATCCTTGATCTCCACCTTATCCTTCACATGCTTCCTTTTGATTAGCCCAAATCACAATGTCACTTTTTAGGAGCAGCTACTTGTCTGAGTGTGGATGTAGTCAATAATAGAAGGTCTTTGAGAATGGACAACTTTTGCCATTTCCATTTCTAGTTATGTAGTGCTAATACAGAAAAACTATCAAGTTTTCATTTTGTATCCAAATGCTATACCAAATTTTCTTTTTAATTCTAGCAGTTTTTGCTTTGCCCTATTTCATTTTGTTATTGTTGGACTGTTTATACTTTGTTTTGGATTTTGTTTGTTTCAACAGAGTACCTTGCTTTCACCAGAAACATTATTTGCCCAAAGAGATATCTTTTCTTTTCCAGTTTACATTCATTTTTTACATTGTTATTTGTCTACATTTGCAAGTCTCTCCAAAGCACTGTTGAATAATACGATGATAGCAGCAAACTCTGTTAGTTCTTGATTTTGACTGAAATGGTTTCAGTGGCTCCTATTTATTTGGAGGTTTTAGCAAATGTAATTTATCATATATAAGTAATAGCCCTCCATTACTTGTTTAGAAATGACTACTGACCTTCTAAGACCCTCTTCAGCCCCTATCTACCTAGCAGTGGTGTGCCTGAGCCAGCTCACCCAGGTTGCGGAAACCCAATTATAAAATCCCTATCCAATTCCACTCAGTGTTATCATGTTGGCCAATGGTGGAAGTATTTGCACCAGGGAAATCAGCAAATGCAACAAATCAGGGTTGTTTTTGTATTTTGGAAAGTTGATTGTTAAACATTTACCACACACCACAGGACATAATCATATAGTCTTTCTCCTTTGATTTAATTAATATAATCCATTCATTCAACAAAGGCTTATTGAGCAGACACTATATAATAGGTGTTGTTCTATAATAGGTGGTTCTGTACTGGGGATACAGCAGTGAAAAAAAAAAAACCATGCAAAATTCTTTCCCTCATGCAGCTTAACATCTAGTAAAGTTTATATTCTATGATGTGATTATGTTGACAGACTTCCTGGTATCCAACTATATTTTTATTATGGAATAAATGCTAGCTGGCCAGAGGATATATTATTTTCATATAGTGCTGAATTGAATTTTCTTATTTAGAATGCTTGCATCTAGGTTCATCAGTGATAATAGTTTTTAGTTGAGGGGTTATTTTTGTATTATGTTCATCAGGTTTTGCTATTAATGTTATTCTATATACATAAAATTAACTGAGGGATTTTTCACTCCAATTGTGAGGTCTGGAATAGCATAAATAACATTGAGATCATCTGTTCTTTAAAGGTTGGCTAGAAACTCAGCTGTGAAACCATCTGGACCAGGGTGCCTGTTTTGACGGTAAATCTTTCATTGCCCTTCCGATGCCTTCTATGGCAATGTGCCCATTCAAACTTTTTATTCCTTGGCATAACATACCTTTTGATGGAAAACAGCCATTTTATCCAGATTTTCAAATGCATCACCAAAGAGCATCACTAAGTATTATTTTATAATTTTTTAAGTCATTCCATATCTGTGTTTGATACACGCTTTATATTTTCTCTCTTACTCTACATTCAAGCTTCTGGAAGATTTTATCTATTTGGTTAGTCTTTCCAAAGAACAAGCCCTTGGATTTATCTTACTTTGCACTCTTTTTGGTGTTGTTTCTACACCAATTTCAGCTTCTATCTTTATTATGTTTCTTCCCAATATCTTTTGGTTAATTTCATCGCTCCTTTTTCTAATTTCTAAAAATTATGTCAAGTTCCTTTATCTTTAGCATTCTTTAAAAATGATGGCATTTAGTGTTAAATGTTTTCCTCTTAGTATAATTTCAACTGCAAACACAGATTTTTATATGAAATCAATTTTTGTTTATTTCAAGACAATTTATAATATCAATTTGAATTTCTTTTTTGATTTCAGAGTTAATTATGGGAATATTTCTTAATTTCAAGTAGTTAATATTTTTTGCTCATCTTATTTTCTAATTGAATTATCACTAACATTTTGGCTCACCACTTTTTGCCTTTGAATTTGTTAAATTTTTTCTTTTGCAGTCAAGTACACAATTTTTATAAATGTTCCATGAAAGTAAAAATTTAGATATTCCATATGTAGATTTAAAATGTGAGAGTGTTATGAACTGAAATGTGTTCTCCTAAATTCCATAGGTTAAAGCCCTAACCCCCTGTGTGAATATATTTGGAGATAAGGACTTTAAGGAGGTAATTAAGGTTAAATGAGATCATAAGGGTGGGACCCTAATCCAACAGTACTGTTGTCCTTAAAGAAGAGGAAGAGATACCAGGAGCTCACAGGAACAGAGAAAAGACCATGTGAGGAAATAGCAAGAAGGCTGTTGTCTGCAACAAGGACAGAGGCCTCTAGAGAAACCAACCTGCTGACATCTTAATGGTGGACTTCCAAGCTCCCGAACTGTGAGTAAATAAATTTCTGTTGTTTAAGCCACTCAATGATATTTTGTTATGGCAGCCCTAGCTGTGAAGTACATAATGATAAAAGATAAAGTCAAATTTATTCATTATAATTACCCAAAGGATGCAAAAATACTGATTCAAAGGGGCACATGCACCCTGGTGTTGATAGCAGCATTATCAACAATAGCCAAATTATGGAAAGAGCCCAAATATCCATTGACTAATGATGGATATATATATATATATATATACACATATACATATAATGGAATATTACTCAGCCATCAAAAAGAATGAAATCTTGCCATTTGCAATGACATGGATGGAACTAGAGGGTATTATGCTAAGTGAAATAAGTTAGAGAAAGACAAATACCATATGATCTCACTCATGTAGAATTTCAGAAACAAAACAGATGAACATAGGAGAAGGTAAAAAGAGAGGAGAGAGAGAGAGAGAGAGAGGGAGGCAAACCATAAGAGACTCTTAACCATAGACAACAAACTGAGGGTTAATGGAGGGAGGTGGGTGGGGGATGGGCTAGATGGATGATGGGGATTAGGAGAGCACTTGTTATGATGAGCACTGGGTGTTATATGTAAGTGATGAATCACTAAATTCTACTCCTGAAACCAATATTACACTGTAGGTTAACTAGCTAGAATTTAAACAAAAACTTTAAAAAAATTATTATTTATATTATTTCTATTTTGTATTTTCTTGCATACTTTGGGGCTACTAGATTCAGCCCATTTGCAGGAGGTGTATGGAAATTTCCCATTATAACTACTATTTATCAGGTTTTCCTTGTATTTCTAACAGTTTTTGCTTTATTTACTTAAATGTTCTGATGTTTAGTGCATACAGGTATTATAGTTTACTCATAAATGTTTCCTTCCATAACTGCATAATATCCCTATTTATCCTGTTACTGTTTTTTAATCTTGTTTAGTGTGCTAAACCTTAGTTTTATCAATTATGGTCTAATATTAACATTGCCACTAACATTGTTTTCTGTTTGCTTTTTCCTTTATCCAACTTACACTTTGGGCATTTTTTCTATCATTCTGCTTTAAGTGTTTCTTGTAAAAACAATATATTTTTGGATTTTGTTTTTTAACCTGATACAACTATCTTTGACAACCTATTTACATTTCATTTGCTAGGTTTTATTTTTTCCATTACATTTAGTATTCATTTAATTTTGTTGCTTCTTTTCTTTCTCTGATTTTGAGCTAGTTTAATGAAGTTGCTATTTAGTCATTCTTTTCTTTTTATTTAGACATTTTACTGCGCTCTTTACTTCTACTAGGGCAACTTTCCTTCTTGAAACTCATAATCTGCCAATTATTATCACAAATGTGATGTTCTATGTCCCAGTTGCTTCCACCCTAATCCAATCAGATTAGACCTTTAGAATATTTTGTCTTTTCTACTCTCCCAACAAATGAAACCTTTAGATTGATTTTACTTCACTTCTCTCACCATACCTAACAAATTCCTAAGCTTTGCTTCATTTAGTATTATAACTAGAGATTATTTTTCGTTCCATTGCAACATGACTCTTGTATTTCAATAATTTTTGTTTTATAACTTATTTTCAGGCATTCTGTCATATTAAATTTAGCTTTTGCAACATAAATGTATGTTGCAAGTTTTACTGACAACCACTTGCCTCTTTACCTTCCCCTATATTAAGGTTTATCTTCCAGGTTTTTGCTGTTGGAGTAGATGGGGCAAGTGGATAACACATTTTTGAAATCCTTCTATGTATCTGAATAGATTTCTTTCATCCTAACAGACGATTATCAGTGCTTTTCTGTCAGGCATCTCATATTTCCTAGCTTTTAATTTGCTGATGCAAAGTCTGATGTCAGTCTGATTCTTTCTTATTTTTGCCTGGAAGATCAAAAAATATTCTTTTTATTCTTGAAGTTTAGGAATATCCCCAGGATATTCATACAAGTTTTATCTTCAACTTTGTGAGCTCCTTTAATCTGCAGACTCAATCTTTTTTCAGATCAGGGAAATTTAATCTATTGTTTACCTCCTTTTCATCTCTTTTGTTTTCTCATCCTGAAATCCTATAATTTGATTGTTGGGAAATACGAATATGTCAACTAAATCTGTTATGTCTTTCCAATTCTTTTTATTTTTACTCTGGTATTCAGATTATTTCTTCCATTTGATCTTCCAGATCTGCAGTCTGGTTTCACCAATCCCTTTTCAGTGTATCTACCAAATTTTAATTGAGAAATCATGGTCTGTTTAGTTATCTTAAATCAAATGTGTCCCTCTATTCAGTAACTGAATCTAATGTTCTAATACACTTTAGTTCATGTTATTATCTGTCTCCTCCAGCAGTTCTGCTTCATTAGGAGATTTTTGTTCTGGGTGTGCATTCACTTATTTATTCAACGACCAATTCAATGAATGTGTTGTATGCCTACTATGTTTTAGGGACTTTTATAAATGCTGGGGAAGAGTGGTGGAAAAGACAGAAGAACACCTCTTCCCTCATGGAGAGATGAATAGATAAATGGAATACATAGTGTATCAGAGTGATAAATGACCTAGAGGAACTAAGGTAAGGGAATAGAATGAGAAATTTAGGATAAGGGGTAGATTGCAATTTTACATAGACAGTCAAGAAAATCTTCATTAAGAAAGTAAAAGTTAAAAAAAAAAAAAAGGAAAGAAAGAAAGTAAAAGTAGAGCAAAGACCTGTAGGAGGTGGAACCCTTAGAAGATGAGCATTCCAGGCAGAGGGAACTCAAGGTCAGGGTGGTCAGAACACAGTCATATAAGCCTGTCTCAGAGTCTTACCACCTTGCACAACTCTAGAGAAGTATTTACATTGGATTCTATGTAAATGAGAACCCCTATAGCACAAAAATGTATGGACACAAACAGAACAATTAGGAAGCCATTGCAATATTTGGGCAAGAAACAATGATAACTTGTACCAAGTTAGTAGTAGTAGAGGTGATGAACAGTGGTCAGATTCTACTGGTATCTTGAAAATAAAGCCACCTGTTCATTCATTCATTCAACCAGAGCTGGTTTCATGGACATGCAACCAGTTCAGGAGCAGAAGGCCCTGTGCTTAGAAGGGCCCATGCTTAGTTTGATGCTTTGTTGTGGCTATTTGAAATTCATAATAATTTTTAAAAAGGGGGCCTAAATTTTTACTTTGCACTAGACCCACAAATCATGTAGCCAGTCCTGTAGGCAGCAAATATTTATTGAGCATTTATTGTTATAGGATCTGGCATTACATCAGGGAAAAAAACAGAAGAATTACTCTCATGGTGTTTACATGGATGAAGCATATAACGGGCAATGAACATAATAATAAGTCAATTATTTAGTGTGTTAGAGGTATATTGTGCTATAGAGAAAAAAGAAGAAGATGGTAAAGGGACTTGGGGGAAAGTGCAGAGCTCAAATTACATGATTTAATGGGGTAGTCAAGATAGGCCTTGTTGAGAAGGTGAGGTATCTGAAAATACTTAAAGGAAGTAAGGGATTTGATGAAGGAATGCCTGGGGAATGAGGCTCCTTTGAAGCAGCTAGCAAAAGACCCTATGAGGGGAGTGTTCCCACTATGTTCCCAGAGTAGGATGAGCAAAGAAGAAAGTAGATGAAGAGGAACAACATCAGGGGGAGGGGGGCAGATACTATAGGACTTTGTAGGCCACTGAAGCTCTTCGAATTTTACTGAGTGAAATGGGAGCCACTGTAGGGACTTGGACAGAGGAGTCCCATCTGACTATGTTTAATAGCATTAATGTTGTATAGAGAATCAACTGCAGGAAGGGAAAGTTCTAACCAATTGCAAAGCTATTACAATAATCCAGGTGCAAAATTAAAGGTAGTTCAGATAAGGGTGATATCAAGAAAAGTGGTAAAAGTGGTCAGATTTTAAACATATGTTGCAGGTGGAACCAAAAGAATCTCCTAAATGGTTGGATGTGGGGTGTGATATGGAGTAGCCAAGAACAGCTCCAGGGTTTGGGTCCTGAGAAACTGAAAGAATAAAACTGCTGAGAAACTAGATGGATGAAAAAAACAAGTCTAGAGATGATCATGAGTTCAGTTTTGGACTCGAGTTTGGAATGTCTCTAAGACATCCAAGTGGATGTGGGGTAGAGCTTTGTCTAGAGATCAGACTAGAGCTCTGTGCTGGGGATATAGTGTCACTGGAATATAAATGGTATTTAAAGCACTAAGACTATGTGAGATGATCAAAAGAATGAGTGTGATTGGAGAAAAGAGCCAAGCACTGAGCCCTGGGACATTCAACATTAAAGAACTGGGAAAAAGAGAAAGAACCAGCAAAGCAGAGTAAAGAACAGTAAGCCATAGTACAGGAAGCACAGTCACAAAATAATGGGAGAAATAGAATTAGAGACAGTAAATGTAGACAATTCTTTCAAGAATTATCACTCCAAAGTGGAAGAAAAAAATGGACAGAAGCTGGCAAGAAAGAAAGATAAAGAAAAAAAATAAGTGTTCAAGCTATTAAAAATAACAGTATGTTTGTATATTGGAGGGAATACTACAGTAGATTTAGGAGATGAGTTAGCTTTAGATAGGAGCAAGTTGAGTTGTTATTGTTCACCTATGATCATGTTGTAACACAGAAGTTGTTCATCTAAGGTCATGTTGCAACAGGAAGGACAGCAGAATATATAGGTAGAGATACTGGTAATAAATTAATGTAGCATTTTGAGTGTGTGCAGGTTTTCTACTAACTTCCTTCATTTTCTAACATAGAAAAGCAAGGCACTAAGTCAACAGGATTTGCTAAAGGACTGGGTATGGAATATACAGAAAAGGGAGGAGTAAGGTTGACCCCAGGTTTTTTGGCCTGAACAATTGGAAAGTCGGAGTTGCTATATCTAGGCTAGATATAGAACTGACTCATACTAGCTCATGAGAGCCAATTGTTAAATTTCCAATGACTCAGTAAGCCAGTCATTAAATACAGCCATTATTAAAAACTAAATTATATAAACATCCAATCAAATAAAATATTAAAAACAAAATTAATACATATTATCAAAAATATTAAAAACAAAAATAATATACACTTGACACTGATTAGCTTACTGTGTTTCACCACATTGATGTTCTTGAGGTTATTTACATCTATTATATCCATATGACATAAATACAATATAGTGGTGTGTAACTGTGTATCTCTACCCAACAGTCCATTCAGTGATGTCACACTGGTAGCTTGAAATCAGCTATGGTAGGAGTATTCACACCACAGAAATTGGAAAATACTAAGAATCAGAGCTTAATTTATTATTTCATTGCTTGTCTAGACTTAAGAAACTGATAGAGAAAATGCTAATATTGTAGATTAAATTTTAAAGTATATGGTTGTGTCTGTCACATTATGAAAACACAAAAAGCTGGAGAAATATTCTTCCAGTATACAAAAACATTCATCTGATTCAGCAAAGTCCCTGTGTCATTGACAAATGAGTGAAGTTCTAACGCATATTTTTGTTGCTTCTCTTTCATCTTAGTAAAGTAAATAAAAATAGTAACCAACATTCATATTAGAACCATGCTTGTTCACCAATTGCAACCATAGGTTGGCTACAAATAGAAGAGTTTGTCAAACATCAACAAAAGCATTCTGTGAGAATCAATTGGCTGTCAGTAAAATGTATAATAAATGTGTATATATACTTTTTTTTTCCAGAACGGCAATTGTTAAACACTTAGTAGCTCACCACTGTCTTTACTAAAATGGAAAAGAAAGAGAGGAGCCAGTTTGTGGAGGATTATCACCAGTACTGCATGTTCTTTCTCCACCTAATGCCAGAGATTTCTCTAGCCTTAGGTGCTTTGCTAATTTCCTTTGTCTACTCATCACCCACTTCTGGAATAGCAGTGATCTAAAGAATGGCAACAGAAAGAGAATAGGGATATCAACCAGTCTGCTCTTAGCTCCCCTTGTGCGCCATATAATTCCCCTATTCCTAGTCCCCCACAAGTTTCCCTGAATCTCTAGGACCAGTGTAGACATAAAGAAGACTCCAAGGTGATGATGGCCTCAAGGAAAAGCCTGGGGCCTACTCAAGCCCCAACTCAGTCCCCAACATTACCTGTCTATATTACCCGACTTTCAGAGTCAAATGTGGAATTATCGGGTTTCATGCATTCATCCACATGCACTGTGTTATTGGCAAGACCATGTGGAAAATGGAAGGAGCACTGAACTTCAAAGCCATAGACTTAGGTTTTGGCACCCTCACTCATTTTAGGCAAATAGCTAACTATTGACTGGGGAGTTTGGTCTAAGTGAAGTTTACATCCTTATAATTCTAAATGGCATGTTGGTAGAAGTAATGAAAGCAACTTCCTGGCCTGGCCCTTAAAAACATCCTACAGGATACCACCTTTACTATGGTAAGCCACTGAGATTTCATATGTGTGACTATTGCAGCAGGTAGCACTAATTACCCAGACTAGTAGCCTTCCTATTTTCCAGAAGATTACAGTTCCCACTAATCCATGCATCTATCAAGTAGCAACTTTCTTTCACATTAAACCCTACTCCTATTCCTTTTCTCTTCCTCCCAGGAGGACAAATATTGAAAATATGGTTCTGCTTCATGTGACAAAGCAAATATGAGAGTCTAATATATTTTGATTGTCAGTTTCATTTCATCAAATTAAACCTTAATATATTCACAAGTAATCCTCTATTGTGATTTTAGGCAGACATAGTGAAAATGATTCTATTTCACAAATTTCCTTTAAAAGTATCTAAAGACTTTTGTATGCAGCATACTATTGAAATGTCTAGCTAATATTTTAAGTTACCTAGTACTCACTTTTTAACTTTTTATCTTAAAATGATTGTAGATTCATGAGAAGTTACAAAAATAGTTTATAGAAGTAGAACATAGAGGGGTGCCCAGGTGGTTCAGTCGGTTAAGGATCCAGCTCTTGGTTTCAGCTCAGGTCATGATCTCAGGATCACGAGATCCAGCCTCATGTCAGGCTCTGTGCTCAGCATGGAGTCTGCTTGGGATTCTTTCCCTCTTCCTCTCCCTCCCCATCTACCCCCACCCTGAGGCAGTGCGTGTGCACGTGTGCTCTCTCTCTCTCCCTCTCTCTCAAATAAATAAATAAATAAAATCTTAAAGAAAAAAAAGTAGTAGTAGTACAAAGAGTTCCTTGAACCTTTTCCCCAGCTTCCCTAATGGTGACATCTTATATAACTGTAGTACATTATCAAAATCAGGAAATTTACATTGGAGTAATATTGTTAACTAGACCACAGAATTTATCCAGTTTGCATTTTTAAATTTTTGATGCAGTTTTAATGCATTCATGTGTGCGTGTGCATATGTATGTGCTTCAGTGTAATTTGGTCCCATGTGAAGACTCATGTAACCACAACCACCATCAGGAACAGACCTTTTCCATCACCACAGAAGAACTCACTCATGCTACTCCTTTATAATCGTACTCACTTCATCTCAACCCTGTCCCTGTCTCGTAGCAACTGCTGTTCTCTATCACTATAGTTTTAACATTTCAACAATGTTATGTAAATACAATCACACAGTATGTAACCTTGAAACTGGCTTTTATTTTCACTAAGCATAATGCCTCTCAGATGCATTCAAGTTGTTATATGTATCAGTAGTTAGTCCCTTTTTATTATCGAGTAATATTCCATTGTATGTATATACCATATCTGCTCAACCTTCACCCACTGAAGGACATTTGGGTAGTTTCCATTTTGGGGCTATTAAAAATAGTGTTGCTGTAAACATTCATGTGTAGGTTTTTGCATGAAGACAGGTTTTTATTTTTCTGGCATAAATGGCAAAAGTGCAATTCCTGGGACTTATGCTAAATACATGTTTAGTTTTATAAGAAATCACCAGACTATTTTTCAGACTGGCTACATCAATTTACATTTCTATCAGTAATATATGCCTGATTCAGTTTCTCTGTGTCCTTGCCAGCGTTTGATATTGTCATTAGTTTTAATTTTAGCTGTTCTAATAAGTGTGTCGTGAGATCTCATTGTGGTTTTAATTTGCATTTCCCTAATGGCTAATGATGTTGAACAACTTTTCACGTATGTGTTTATTTGCCTTTCATATTTTCTCTTTGGTGAAATGTCTGTTCATGTCTTTTGTCCATTTTCTAATTGGATTGTTTGGGTTTTTACTTTTGAGTTTTGAGAGTTCTTTGTATAGTATAGATCCAAGTTCTTTGTTGGATACATGCTTTGAAAATATTTTTTCCCACTACTGCTATTATTAACCCCTAAAAAAAATGTATCAAAGAACAGCTAAAGTTCTCATAACCTCAAATGAGTTTGAATGAAGATGTTGAAAAATTGGGGATACTTTAAGAGACTGTCATTAATAGTCATTTCCCAACTTTTTCTGAAATGATGAGAAATTATTATTGCCTTTTAGGTAGCAGATGCATGAAGGTTATTGAGACCCAGTGGGGCAAAGTTACATTTTAGTGCACCTACAGCAGACTGATTAATTCTCATTACCTTAAATTGAAGACAGGAGGATAAGAACATCGAAGTGATTTACTAAGAAGTTTATCAAGCATATGCCAATATAATTATTTTTTTAATCCAACAAGAAAATAGGTGTCAATAAATAAGTCATTAATAAGCTAAAGGGACTTATTTCCAGTGTATTGAAATTGAAAGAGAAGCTTATTTAAAGATTAAGAAAGACATCAAGGAATATATTTCAGAAAGATTAACAAGTACTGTTAATGAGCTAAGTATTTGTCTCTAAATAAGAGAAACGCCTAGAGACAAGAAAAACTAGGAGAAAGAAAAACATTTTATTAACAAACAGAAAATCATAGTGCAATATACTAACTAAATATTAAGAACAATTACTATTACTACTAAGTTTTTAAACTGATAAGAAAAACAAGTCATCTTAATAAGGGTGAGAAATAGATATTTGCTTACTACCTGAGAAAACAAAATAACCCTCCAGGGTAGTTTCAAAAATAAAACACTTTGGTAATTAAAATAAAATTAGAATTAGAATTAATGGATTAGATTCTGTATATATGCAGATAAAGCAGTAATATAATCAAGCATAATGATGGAAATGGAATAAAGTGTTATTGGTGAGACCTTGCTTCACATTATCAAATTCTAGAAAACCCTGGGCAATCAAGATAATAATCTTTAATAGGTATTGTCACTTTGTATTAATGAGAATATTAATATAGTTTTTTAAACTCTACTAAAACCATCTGTTAACTTGTCTAATCTGGACTACATAGAAAGCTATAAGTTCTGAAAAATCTCATTTCAAATGAGAATTCTACTTAAAAAAATTAGTCCTACAGAATGATCCCTATGTTGAGGGGAACATTGGACTGCAAAACTTGATCTAGTTTCTCACCTCCATAGCCTAAAATGAAGAGGCATTTTATATATGTTATATACTAATGGCAAGAAAACACTACATGACTCTTCGTGTCTGCTGCTAGATTTGGAAACAAAAAGCTAGAACTTCCGATTCCACATCTGGGAATTGGAGTTGGCCCAAAAAAAAAAGTTATCAATTAATATCTGAACCCTAACTTTTTCTTATCAACCAAAACCATTCTCCCTTTTTAGCATCACATGTCCATCAACAGCAAAAGCTATTCCCACTTACCCAGGTTCGAGAACATTCATCTTCCTTCCACTTTAAAATTACTGTATCAGACAGCCACGTGTTCTCTCAGAATTTACATATGGGGAAGGGTTTATTCTATTACCTGAGACTGGATACTAGGGTTTTTGAAGCCTTAATCAACAGAAGCCAAAAACTATCATTCCAAAGCCTCGAGGTCTCTTTAAGCCTCCTGCGCGGTGAAAGCAGACACGCACCTGTGGCACACAGTTTCTTTGGGAGAAGTCAACAGAATGGGTCCTTTAGTTTACACACATGTAAGTAACTGATCCATTGATCCTGAGGGAAACTTTGAAGTCACCGGCAACCTGTTTTATGTTTTAGAAAAGATGTTTTTAGATAAGCTGAGTGCATTGTTTAAAAATGCAAATAGGATTCTGCCCAGGAGCTGGCTGCCCTTGTTTGGGTAGGAGAGAAAAGAGGAAGGTAAGGGGCCAGAGAAGATATTAGTTCAGTTTCTATATGATTGATGCAGTGTACTGGATTTCAAATTATTCCTTGTTACTGTGGAGGGGTTTTTTTGCTTGCTTGTTTTGTGTTATGGTTGTTTGACTGCCTTTTTACAATGAGTAGAGATCTTGACATTGAAAAGCTTGCCAGAAAACCTTGCAGACTTTGTCTTCAATTCACATTGGAGGAGAGGTTGTAAAAAGGAGCTATGCTGGACTGTTGTTAGCTCTCATGCTGTGGTTTTTCAAAAGGCAATGAAGCCAGAATGCACAGACGTTGGACTGCTGGGCACTATGTTACAAGACCTTGCATGGTTTCCTCTGAAGGGAGAGGACATTCCCATATCCAATTGTGTTGAACCAGAAAACAGTTTGAGGAGCATCTCTCCCTCTCTCAGTGGCATGGTAATTGGGCTTAGGCTCCCAAGCAGCTTGCTCAGAGCTGTGGAAGGGGGACCGGTGATGGCAGGTAAGGGGTTCAGGCCAGAGGCCAAATTGGGACAGTGAGACGTGGAAATCAAGTTCCATAGCTGGTCGTACATTAATTCCCATGGTGTTTCCCCCATTGTCCCTGAACTGTCAGTAAAATCTTAACAGAATTCATGGTCTAGTGTCAATTCTGTGTAGAGAGTTCGGTAAAGATCCTAACTTAATGAGGAATGATGGGATGAAAGAAAAATCGGGCCAGAACAGTGAAGCCTTTGTTCCAGGCTGTAAGAGTAGGTTAGAGCTTCAGGAAGTAACAGATGGAGACCCTGGTGGAGGGGCTGTTTGACAAGGAGCCTGGAGAAGAAGAGGTGGGGAGATGAACCACCCCGCAGACAGAAGATATGACTTCCAGAAGGAAAAAAAAAAGAGGGCCGTAAGAGGATCTAACACCCAAAACTCACAGTGGCTGCTCACTCAACATCAATGACCATTTACACTCAATTAGAAAATTCAGACTGCTACGGGCTGGAAATGCAAGAAACGATAGAATGGCTTTTGACTTCATCCCTTCCCACTCTGTTCCTAGCACCATCATCACTGTGGCTCCAGAATCCAGATTCCTGCGCTTACCTCCTGACTAAAAGTCAGAAGCCCAGTCATTCTCCCTGTCCTATGGCCTGAACAACACCTTGAAGTTAACCTTCACAAAACATTGACCTCACCACAAGGCTGCCCCTCCCACACAAATGATACGCAGTGGCACAAAATTTCACAGCCTGGAGAGCAACAAGGACACCGAGGACAAGAGGCAGGGAAACAGACTTTAAAGAACATGAAGGAATTAACCAAATATCTGGGCTGGAGACCCTCACATGAGAGGGAGAGAGTAGGAATAGACCTTACACATCTCGGCCCGATGACGCCAATAGGAAGGAAAGCCAAAACAAGAGCCCCCATCAGTGAGGAGGGTGGAGACGTACAGGGGAGGGCTGCGCTGGAACCTGCCAGGCAAGCCTACCAGCTGACAGCTGCCTTAGCTGAGAAGCAGGCCTCAGCGCCCTACACCCCCTTGGTGGGACACGGCACGAGAAAGCACTCTGGGCCATGAGAGACAGGAAAACATGGGCCTTAAGGAACATGAAAGAGACAGAAAACTGTTGCAAGGACTAGGGCTGTCATGCACCAGTAAGCCAGGTAGGCCTCTTGTGCAGGGAACTGTGTGCCCACAGGGTGACTAGGTCCTTTGGGGGAGCTTGGAGGCAGGAGTTAACTGCTAACCTCCAACTGCTCCTTATCAGAGCCCTGCAGGCCTCCTCTGAAACATCTCAAGGCGGGGTTTGTGGTTGGGATAAAAATAGCTTATGTGAGCTTTGCTCTCTAGGAATCCTTGCTCACAAATAAACATAGATTGCAGCTCTCCCAGAAGCTCCCTCATCCTGCCCTGCACACACACAGTCACCAAAATTGTCCATTTTTCTGGTCAATGACCAGTGACTGAAGAAGGCACCTGTATCGATCTCCTTTTTCCCTTAATAACTTGGGTCTCTTCAAGTGAGAGAGAAAGAGAGAGAAGCAGATACTCAGTGAGGAGACAGAGCGACACACAGAGACAGAGGAGGGAAGGGGAGAACACATGAGCAAGGTAGTAAGCTAAGTGTTCACCGAGCACCTACTAGGCACCAAGCGCTGCTGTCAGTGTGCAGAAAGATCAGCAAACAAGACACAAGAAACTCACATTGTAGAATGTGTGCAAAGGCGCTCTTGCCTGCTACTCCCTGCTTAATACGGCGCTGAGCTCTGAGCATTATCTTTTTAAGCCCCAAAGAAATGGCGATGAAACAAGAAGTTGGAGGCAGAGACAAGACTGCCCTCAAGACAGAGGTAGAAATGGAGAAGATTTATGCAAAATGATCTGGATTCTGCCTTGCCGAGAGAACCCAGTTTTCTATACTTATTCACTTCAGACTCCATTCTGGAATCAGATGGTCTTCCAAAAACCTCAGCCAAGTAAAGCAAAAGAGCTCCAAGGATGAATAAAGGAAAAAGTTTCTAAGTTTGCCCAGCACTTAGGCCATGTTAGAGTGGGATGGACTTGGCTGGATCCTCCCGGTTATTTATAGAGCAAGCACACACTAAAACATGCTGCAATTGCAGATGGCTGGGCCAGACGATCTGTCACAGTCCCTTCCAACTCCATTTATTTTGTGATTTTTCATTTTTGCCCTAGTACCTATCACAAGGGCTAACAAGTGAACCATTAGTAAGTGGGAGAAAAGAGGCCAAACAAAAGATTTGGGGTTTTGTATGGCAAAATCAACTAAATACTATAAACCGGGTGGGCGGGGGGGATGTGTATCTAATTTGAGAAAACCTAATCAGCAAGGATATCCTCCAATGACTTGTGCTTAAGGTGATTTCCTATAACCACCAGGCCATAAAGAACCTGAGAGGCCATCGGAAGAGCCACTTGTTTTGCGGGCAAAGCTGCTGTGGCCAGGGGGGTGACACCCATGCCCAGGTCCTCTGCTCCTTGTCCAAACGGTTTACAGCCAAGCCACAGTTCAAGTCATTTTACTAGAGATTGCCGTCTCAGTTAAGGAACTTCTAAATAATTCCGGTCCCAGGAAAAGTTAAAATGGAGACATTTGCTGCATTTGATATGCTAATGTGTGTGAATGGTGGTTATGATATAATTTTATATATACATTCATATAAAATTTAATGATTATCTATAGAGACAAGTTCTCCTAACTCATAAGCTATACTCAGAAGCTATTTAACTCTTTTACAATAAGAACATAGCACTAAAGTAAGCTATAGCCTCAGTGGTACATATATTATGTCTTATTTAAATAATTTCCCAAGAGACCTAAGTTAAATCTGGGGTTTGACTCATATCTGAGATCCCCCTGGGATTGTGAAGAATCATCTGGCAATGAAATATCCTAGGTAGAAACTGTTACTTATCTGCATAAGCATAAGGAAAATATTTTATTTGAGGTGCTAGAGGACTCAACTTTGTTCTTTTTTTTTTTCCAGGCTCCTTTGTTTTTAATAGGAATGTGAGATTTCCAGTCAAGAAATATTTTTATGGGTTTCAAGAATAGGACGAAAACATCAAGATGTCTGACCTATATCTAGAGTGAAAAAAGCATAAAGATGCCTGGTGAGAATTCTAGTCCACCACTGGTTGTTTCCCATGACAGTATCCCCGCTTACAAATTACTGAATCAATCCAATGTCTGGTTGTCCAAGATTTTAATATATTAACTTTAGACTTTCTTCTTGCTATTAAGCAAAACAATATTCCACTCACCCCATTTAAAAAAATGTCAAACATCTTCCAGAACAAGACTAAAGAGAGAGTTTTCTTCCATTTCTCCAGTAGCCTCTGTCAAATGGCAAATCTAAAACAATTTAGTAACCAATCTGATATCCTTTATTCAAAGGAAATAACGGATTAGGGGAGTACAGTGCCTCGCAAACAGCAGAGCACTGTTCCCGAGGGATCTGAGGCAAGACCCAGTTTCCTAGGGCCTTAGAAGAGGCAATGCAGAGACGGGGCATGCTTGGCTAGGGCTGCACATTTGACTTTATTTAGAAAGATCAAGGAAATATGTACAGAGCCCAGAGCTGGCTTGGGGTTTAGAGATTGGCTGACTGGATATACTTAGTTACTGGTCAGAACACTTACAGAAGTTCAGTTTGCTGATACGGCATCCCAAGAAAGAGCAGCTCCATCTTGGGCCTCGAAGTTACTTCAGTGTCTCTCTTTCTGATGATCTTTAGTAGCTATCATCCCTCCTCAATCCACATTTTGTTCATCCAATGCAAAAAGCAGAAGAGAAGGCTCATGATCAACCTATGGCAAACCTATTATTACCTATGTAGGAAGCATCGGTCCTTACTTATGAGGAAAATCAACAGCCACAAAAGCTTCTTAGTGATAGCTTTATGAGAGAAAGGCACATTATTACCATGATAAAATAACTTCATATTGAGTAGAATTGTAAAGAAATTAACATTTATGGATTACTTACAATTAGCCAAGTACTTGAATTAGTTATCTCATCACAAAAATCCTTTAAAGGTGCCAACTTGGGGGAAAAAAAGCCACCAAGCCCATAATGGTTAATAGCCCAAGGCCACAGATAGTAAAAGCTATGGATAGAAACCCAGTTCTCTCTTCCCTCAAGTTTGTGCCCCTGCATCACCTGGAGTTTTTTCTTGTCAAATAATGTGAAAGGAGTATTAGAATAAGCTTTTCAGGATAGGAGAAGGGATCTTATTTCAATACAAGAAAAGAAATTGTGAATGAAAAGATATGTAATTCCTTTTGTTGTAATCATGTGTTCGTTTTAGCATTATTTACTCAAGAATTTTGAGGCTTCTGCAGTCCCGAGTTGACAGAAATCATTAAGAAACATCCCTGATGATTGCTTTTGCCTCCGGTTCTGTAGCCCTTGCCAAGTAAAACCTTTTGTTTGTCACTGGAGAACACCAATATTCGTTGCCAGTTCTCTGGTGGCCATAAGAGTTAAATAAGGTATGTATGCTCTCTAAATAGATTTTACTTAACAATACCTGAACACCTAACAAGACAATAAGAACTTGTGATTTATGGGAGTTTCTAACTGATGGCAAGTGTGTTGACATCCACACAGCCTCTGAAATGGAGGAAATTGGGCGGGATCTGTCATAGGGTTATATACGCTATTTTAAGCACTTATGATGAGGGAGATTCTCTGCCAAATATGATGCACCCAAGAGAGACAAAAATCTATCAGACTTTTTGCTTGCTTTAAATAATCCCATTTAGCATGCCTTCAAGACAAGTTATCACTAAAAAGAGTAACCATTTCTTAGAAATTCTAGTATACGTGTAAATGTATTCATGGGGCCATTTCAGAAAAGTTGTGTAATCAATCAGAAAAGGCCAATATCACATGTGTGGAGATTTTTACATAGGGGCACCCTCCTATGTTCCATAACCGTGTCTATGAAATAAACTGACAACAAGCAGATTAACAGGAGAAAAGGTATATATATATATATATACCTTTCATATATATATACATATCTTTCATTTCTAATATTATGTGCATGGGAGCATCACTGGGAAAAAAGTGACTACCTGAAAAAGTGGTAAGATTTGAGAGCTTACATTCTGCCTTAAGTGGAGATGTAAGCTACTTAAGGGAGAGTAAATGATTTTTAGGAAAGATGAATGGGCCCTGAAGGAATAGATGGGCAGTATGATAGTTTGTGACAAAGTTTGTCAGTCTGTGACAAAGTGAAAATGGTGTGTGATTTCTAGGCTCCTCTCCTGTGATAAGAGTCAATCTTCCCTCCTTGATGGAATTCCCAGGGAGGGGATTTATGACAATTAAGTTCCCTTTGGAGGATTTGTCTTGAGGCAGATAAGTAGAATTCAGAGAAAGCCTCACCTGCCATTTGCTGTTGTTCTAGTGCCTTCAGCTCAAAATAATCCTTATGCCAAAGATTTTAGAGTGGCATATTCTGCCACCCTTCACTTATATAATTAGTTTGTTGGAATATGCAGTGTCAAGTTGATTAAAAATGGAAACTATGCTTCTCAAAATATCTTTCTCTGTATGGTTCCAGGTTAAAGCTGGCCAAAATAAAGGAATTTTGTATGAAAATTTGGAATGCAGAAGTAAAACAGCAAGCATTGTCAGATGTGGTCATGGTCAGGGGCAAGGTGCCCCATGGGTCCCAGCCCTCCCTCACTCTCCTCTATTCTGCATCTAGCTCTTCTTCTTGACTGCTGGCCTCGCTGTCTAATGGCAGCCCCAGGCCCACAACCAGACATGAAGCTGTGGACCCTCACAGCCCGTAGCTCCTCAGAGGCCTCTCCACGAGCTCCCCCAGTGCAAGAGCCTGATGTGGAAGCTCTGGTTTGTCCCCCCATGTCAGGGTTCCAGGCAGGCTAAGGACTCTTTCCTTGGTCTGACTCCCACTTCCAGACCTTCATTTCCCCAGCTTTTCTCACAGCTGTGTAAGGACTTATTCCTACAATTTCATCTTCATTCCATACTACACAGAGTGACTCTGCTTTTGCAAATGAATTCTGAACAACTCGAATCCACATATTGCATACACACGTATATACACATATATAATATATACTTAGTCATTAAATTTCTACTTTATCATATAGTTCTTATATATATAAGTTCCTGAGTCATTTTCTATATCCTCAATACCTAGCACAATACCTAGATACAAAATATGTGCTCAATATTTGTCTAAAGCAAAATGAATGGGAAGCTAATTTTCGGATCACTTACAAATATTTTTCCACCCAGTGGAAGTCAATGTTCAGTAATGATGGGAAATTATATCAAACATCAAAAGGCTCTTAAATTCAATTTTCAAACATAGAACTAAATATAGTATGTTATTCAAAATAATATTCAGAGATGATAGATTGTATTATTTTTCTGATATTATTGTGTTATTGTCTTATTTTTCTGTAATATCATGTCAACTCTTACTCTTCTCTTTAAAGCAGGACATTTCAAGCGTGTAACTGTGAAGTGACACCTCACCAAACCCCATTTCTGTGTTATGTATCTGGGATTGCTATGTTGCATCCCAATACATTTATCCTTTGGAAATAGGCTAGAAAAATGCCAGATACCTGTGATTAGAGAAAGTCCACCTGGGGAAGAAAAATGTCTTCAAAGAGGAAACTAGGCCCACTAGGGCTGACTCATGGAGGCTGCAGGAAGAACAAGTCTGGAACCTTCTTCCTTAGGCCTGGAGGAAAGTGGATATCCACATAGTCAAGTATGAGTAAGGCAGGTTCCACCACCTGGAAGAAAGCCAGAAATGAAGAAAGATCTATATGATAGAACACAGGTTTGTGAGCAAGCCATGTATTGGAATCAAGATTATCCAATATCATCTTGTATTGATGAGCCCTGGAGTCATACCAGGAAGGCAGTGACTGTGCCTATTTTCTCTTGGCATCACCAAAGTCTTATTTAAACAGGACAGTTTTGTCTAGCTGTGCTGCGAAGACAAAGGAAAGGGCTTTGAATCCACGTTTGGTCTAGAGCATTAATGCTGCCAGCCCCCCCCAGCACTGAGCCACTTAGGGTGGGCAGCGCAGCAATCATGAGCAAGTACTCCAAAAAAACATGGGTTCGGGATGAAAAGGAAAGGATCCTATAGTCCAATCATTTCCTCCCATGAGGACATTCTCCTTCTCTAGTGAGTTTTAAAGATTCTAATTTGTCTACTAGTGTAGAAAAGTCATTCATTAAAAATCAACAGTATCAGGGTATTGTAAAATTACCTATGTTTTATTTTATTCTGCTACAGATTAATCAGAACTCAGTTAAGTGTATCTCCCCAGGAGAACAGAAAGTCATTTAATTTTTCCTCCCAATATTTGGGTTTTCCCTGACTCCGGGGGATGGGAGGCCACCTTTTCAGTGTGAGGGTTGAAAAGGAGACATCAGGCAGGTCTTCACCCTTGTAGACAATTCCCTATGTAGGCATTCTTGGTTTCCAGTGTCTGCTCAAGATTCTCAAACTGGTGGCCCAAAGACATGTTTTGTTTTGTTTGTTTGACATGTATTCAGTGTTCTAAAATCTGTGAATTAGTTGCAGTGGAGAGAAACAAACAGGATTATCCAATGAAGGACAACAGAGCTCAAGTTCTTAGCAATGAGCTGACCAGCATCTGGCGAGCCCGACTTTCCATGAGACCGGGGGTTGCTTCTCTCAGGAGGCCAAATCCAACTTCTTGTGACTTTGCCAGGTAGCAACTGACATTCCCAAACCACTCTGCATAGCTGGTATTTACTCTTGGTAATTAAGAGTTTACTCTTGATAAGCTCAAGTTGGCTGCTTGATGCCTAAACTCAAAACATTATCCCTTACCGGCGGGTGACCTCACACTTGGCATTATCAGAAGATAAGGTAGCAGGTGCGCAGGGTCCTTCCCAGGAAAGTTGCACGTGCAGCAGCTTTACTAGACCCCAGCCTGCTCCCCTGTGTGGCAGTGAAAGGACAAAAGACTAAACTCCTATTCTTCTCCACGCCCAGCTTTGTAAACCAGCTCCCCTAAAAAGTTTATTTTTTAATCCCCTCCACGTGACACTGTAGTATTTGTCTTCATACCTTGTCTAGCTCCCCAGAGCCAGCATTTAAAAATTGAGAGGTTTTACATGAAAATCTGGATGCCAGTGTATCTTAAAATAGCCTACATTCCCAAAAGACAGCAAACAGCTAAAGCAGAGAAGCCAGTCCTCACTATTGCCTGAATTCAGACTTTAGCTGTCATTTGGTGTCATATTTGCCCTGTGATTTACCCGACTGTGGAGGAAGAGGAACGTGAAACACTTCTTGGACTCCAGCTCTTCCCTATACTTAACCCCACACACTCATGTGATACACCTAGGTGGCCCCTGCAGAGAGGTACTACATCACATCTAAGCGGATCCAAGTCCACTAAGAGATTGAGCCAGATTGTCAAAAGGGGGAAGTAGAGGAGACTTTGTGTTTCAAGTGTGGATGAAGGGACCACCGTAGGAGAACTAGGAGAAGGCTCACAGTTTCAAGAAGTAGACATGTGAGCAGTGGGAAGAAACACTCACACATGGTGTGGCAGCCTGCCCTGGGCAGCAAGTCCAGAGAGGCCGTGGAGGACAACCCCCTGCCCACATACACACAGGGCACCATGTGGAGCCAGAGTGACAGCTGGAGGACATCTTGTCAGAACCACAGAAGTTGCTCTGTATGTAATCCAAAATAAGTAACCCCCCAAATGGACTAATATTGGGTTTCCTACCCATAGTGGTGAAGCTTCAGTGATTATCTAATCATGACTTAGATGAAAAAAGACTTGTATGCCCCGATCCTTGGGCCCGATGGCTCCCATTTGCCCCTCCAGAGCCACTCTCCTTTCTTCACTGTCTTGGTCTCTGCTTCTACACAGCTGCCTTGAGGATGGCATCAGTAGGCTCCCATGTCCTCTGGCTTCAAGTTGAGTCTGGTTAATAGGAAGTTAACCAGGTGGTTCTGTGAGGAGGGGAGGGGCTCCCTCCCTGTAAGATCAGCTCAAGCTGGATATGCCCCCTGAAAAGTTACTACTGTCCCCCAGGAAGCTAAAGCAACACCACTCTCTCCACGTTCTGTGGCCCTGAGGGTAGGAACACCTCTGCTTCTGCTAGCACCAGGTTACTTCACCATGCCTTGTGGTTCGTCTATACCCAACCTTTTTAAATAGAGCCCTCGTTGAATAAACCTATTTCAAGTGTGTCATCTTGTTCCTGCTGGGACCCTGACTGATACAGCTCCAAAGTAAAATGGGACAGTTCCCACCTGTCACACTAAGAAAAGTGGCATTCTAGCAACAGGAGTAGCAGGGACGGGATCAGAACCCTCCTACTGAATGAGATCACTCCCAGGTCCAGAACAAAACTCACTTCCCCTGAAATAACCAAGAGCCCACACTTGCTTACAGTGGAAAAAATTATTCCACAAGCTAAATTACAGTCAAAGCTGGCCTCGTTATGTTGAAGCACTTGAAACGTCGAATTCTATTCTCTATGTGGGTGTGGCTACTGAAAGGCTTCTGCATAGCAGTTGTATGCTTAAGATGAAACATGAGCTTTGAGGCTCTGTCTTCGGTGCACAGACCTCTCATCCCACCAGGTGCTGCCCCCCTGGTAACCCTGGAGCAAGACATGCTGAATGGGGTACCAGACAGGGTCCACACGGGATCTTCCAGTGCACACCTGGAAGAAGGAAGCAAGAGAAGGGATAGCTCCCCGTTTATGACCTGAAATACTTGAGAAGTTTCCAGGAGCCTTCCTAGCTTTATGCTCAGAGCATGCCTATGACATAAGAAGAGCCAAACCCAGACTTCCATCAGGATCCCTTCCCTCCAGAATGCTACTTCCAAGCGATTCTACAGCTGTCCTTGCTCTGTAGAGCTCCTCCTGTGCTCATGGAAGTCTTGCAAGCCCCATCAGCTAGTGTGGGGAAATGTTCATTAAATAGTATGGGGCCACTGTAGAAGTTAAAGCTATCATTGTATGAGGCACTTACTTTGTGTGAAGGTTTGAGAAATAGCTGGTGTGAGAAGATGGGAGTCACATGGAGGTCAACAGCCTGGTTGCCATGAAAATAGAAAGTAGAGCATCTGAGTTATTGCACTAGTGTATGCTTTAGGAATTCCACAGGGCTACAGGCCAGGGGCTAGTGCTCAGGGATATTATGTGGGCTTAGACCGCAGCATCTCCCAGAGGACCTTCCAAAATCTAGAAAGGACTTGAAGTCACTTTCACTCATGAGATAAGCAGAGACTATAGAGTTAGTGCTCACTGGCCCAGCCCTCTGGCTCCAAACTTCACATAGAATTCACAAAATTTTCCCATAATTTTTTTTATGCAACTGAGTATGGGCCAAGAGTATCATATTTGTGCTGTGGTTCAATGATAAAAGAACTCAACTTACATGTTGCTTAAGACAAATCCTCCTGGAATTAATTCAGGGGCTAGGATGAGGGTCAGCTCAGGCACTTTTCCCTCACTTTGGAGAGGTATTTGCCATTATTCCCCAATGGCTGAGCATTGTCCCAGGAAATACTGACTCCCAAAACTCCCACTTCAGGGCTCCCTTCTGCATCTCATGCTGTGTCATTGGAGAAGCCCTCTGGCCAAGAGTAAAATTCACACAATGCATGCCTAGGGCATGATACTTTCAGCACAATGTGAGTCAAAGCCTATACAGATCATAGCTCGTTCCTTTAGCTATAGTTAAAATCAAAAGTGAGTCTGAAAGGATGTGAGGCAAAGTGCAAGAGGTATCAGGCACACAAGGTGTCTCAGGAAATCCAGTTCATAATTGTAAGCATGCTTAGTGAATGTAGAATTAGGGCAAAAAGACCCAAACACTCGCGTGGTATATTCGGTGCTAGCTGCAATAGCCCTTCAAGAATCAGATTTGTTTCGGCATAGCATACATCTTTCCAAAAACCAGGATATTTTTGTCCATAAAATATAGTTTTTTCTTTATTGATTGCTAGATAATCACAATTTTGGCTATACTGACTTTTTTTATATCCTTGTTTCTTGCGTTTTTATTTATTTTTTTAATAGGTGATGCATTCAGAGATCAAAAGTCTAATAGCAGCTGTTTTAGAAAGCTGGTTAGCAGTATCTACTAAACTGAACATACACATACCCCGTGACCCAGCAGTTCCTCCCATAGATACAGTCCTAGCAGGAATGTGTGCATATATGACCAAAAGACACTGTGAGAATGTTTATCACAGCACTATTCATAAGAGCTCTGTCAGACGCTGGCTCCCCGAAAATACCTCCACATAATCTATTGCTAAAACAAAGTTGAGCCTATTGCTTACTGCAGTAAAGGAGAGCATTCTCTTGCCAGGGTCTTAGTAGCATTTTAGTCGGGGGAGAGATATTGAGGATGTTTTTGCTTAGATTTAAGGTAGGTCTTTCAATGTGAGAAGCTTGATTAGGATTTGGTAAGAGTCAGGTATTATAGTACAGGATTGATGGACACAGGAAAGCAAGTACTTTGAGGTGAGGTTTCCAAAGAGTCTTGAAAAGTAAACCGCCTTTTGGTGCTATTTACTGAAAAGTTGAACAGTCTGATTTTTGTTTAAATGGGACTTTTGGTAGGTTCCCTAAACAATAAAGTTACTTGCAACTTGTACCTACATGGTCAAACATCTCCTGAAATAGTCAAGTTATGCTAAAATGGACGGTAAGCTGTACGTGTGTAGAAGGTTTAGATCAGAAGTCAGCAAACTAGTCTTTTAACCAAATCCAGCCCTCTACCTGTTTTTGTAAATAAAGGTTTATTGTAACACAGTTACATCCATTCATTTACATATTGACTATGGCTGCTTTCCTGCCACAACAGCAGAGTCCAGATGTTGCAACTAAAACTTACGGGCTTACAAAGCCACGCATATTTATTATCTGTCCCTTTACAGAAAAATTTCGCTGACCCCTGGTTTAGTTTCTCAGCTCAAAACAGAAAACAATCCAAATGTCCATGAGCAATGGAATTAATAAATTAGTTGTGGTATAATCACACAATGAAAATGAATATACAAAAACTGCATACGATGAAATAAATGAATTTAATCAACACAATATTGAGAGAAAGACGTCAGAATTTTTATGTATTCCCCTTCTGGGTTATCTGATTCTACAGAGCCTGTACCTTTCATTGTCTTTGAGCTACTTTACAGCAGTATAAGTTGTAAGCAAGGGATAGTAATACAAATTATTCTTGTTTAATCATATACCAATGAATTTTGTCAGGTGAAGATGTAATTGATTATCGCCCCGTGGATATTGGCTAATTTTGCATCTATTAGCTAATTCATTTGAACATTACTAATTACCTATATAAGTGTCTGTTCTTTGGATTCTCTTTGAACTGTTCTGTTTTTGATTTTTTTGGTTTTCTGGGGTTTTTTTATATTTTACCAGTTTTCTTATTAATTAGTGAGTTAAAATCGTTGACCCATATGCATTTTATATTTGTGTGAGAGTCATGATTTGACTTCTTCCCAAAGATGAATTTTTAACAGGAGTGAGCAGTCGTGATAGCAGGAGCAGATAATGACTGGAGGGCACCTGAGGCAAATAAGCTTCCCAGCATCACGGGGGCTGGTGAGGTGGTAGTATGTTCTATTTCTAGATATGGTTGCTGACTACACAGAGGAATACTTGGAGCTGTAGATGAAGGCTCTTTGCAATTTTCTGAATGTATGTTACACTTAAATGAAAAGCTCATTTTAAATTTAAAAAATACAATTAAATAAATAACCAAAAGGTATATAGTGAAATCCCTCCCTCCAGCTAACCACCTCCTATCTCAGCATTAGCCACTGTTGTTCATTTGTTATTGTGGTTTTAATGATCATTCCAGATGCTTTTTTTTTTTAAGCATATACAAGTAAATAAGATTACAGATTCTTATTCCCCCACCACTTTTTTGCCCAAAAGATAGCATAAAAGATACAATATACACACTGTCCTGAGTCTTTTATTTTTCTCTTAACAATGAATCGTGGAGATCTCTTCTTATCAGTATATGGAGCTCTCCATTCTTTATTACAGCTCCATTGTATTTCATTAAATGGATGTGCCACACTTTATTTAGCCAGCCCTCTCTATTGATGGGCATTTGGTTTGTTTCTAATCTTTTGCCTCATAGAAATATATCAAGCTCCTAGATAATAATAAGAAAAAGGCAGGAAGGGAGAAAGGAGAGAGGCATGGAAATCTGAGTGGGAAAGGGTTGTCAGTGGCACAAAGGCCCTGAGCACGTGTGGGGGTGGGAACGTCTAAGATGGGGGTGGATAGCGGTGACACTGCAGATCGACTATTTTCCTGTAGAGTTTTGCCTTCCTCCAGTCTTGACATTTTTCTGTAAAAGGTTACCTATTTTAACAAATGGAAGTCAACAAACACTGCCTTTTCTCTAGGAAGGCTGGATAGTATGCATATATTGGACATATAGGAGTCTGTGTAACAACGATTCAAATGCCAGGGTCTCCCTCAACTCAGAAATAGACAAAAAGCGGATTTCAAACAGCTAGTATTTTATTTCCAGGAATAAAATGCCAATAGTCTCCAGCTCCCCACTTACCCTAGAGCAAAGAGAATCAGGTTGCTAGGTGGGCCCTCAGAGGCTGTGACTCCCAAAGTCACTGCCCAGCAGAATGACAAGCCCAATTTGTAATTCTCCTTTATTTTCCATCCCTCCAGGATTGAAATGCCCAGCTGCCTCTTCCTAACAAAAATTTATTTTATCAAGGAAGAACCATGTTCTCTCAGCTCTAGAGAAGCCCAGTATGAACTGGAAAAGACAAAAAACGATTGTTCTCATTTGCACAACTGCTTGGAAAGAAAATGAGATTACTGGCATCAAGGGAGAATTTACATTTTTCCCCAGGCAAGAAGAATTGGCTTCCTATGCTCCAGGATGAAGGTAGTGGAGAATTTACTGCTCGACCTAGCTGAAAGAAAATAAGGAGCCTCATAAACCCAGGCAATTTAAACACACACATGCACATGTACCCGGAAATTCTCTGTGCTATGATTTATGCAAATGTGTTAATTCATAATTAAAAGGTAATTGGGATCATTTTAATGGCCTTTTCTTCCTTTTAGACTGCCTCAGTGGCAGACCTCTGTCACATCAATTTTGGATGTTAATATATCAATTCCAATGATTTTATTGTCTTAAAAATAACTTAGCTGCTGCAGAGGCTGCCTTGGGGAGCTCAGTCTCCAAGGAGGAAGCTATCTAACAGCCAGTCCGTTCTGATCTCCCAGTTATTGACATGCAGAAAAAGAAACATTCACTTTTAATAATAGGGCTCTCTTTCATGAAAAGATGGTAGAGGATTTCTGAGAATAAATAATTCATGCTCCTCCAAGCTCCCTGAGAATAAATTTGTTCCTTTTCTGTTTTGTTTTTCTTCAAGATATGACATCTTAGGAAGAAGGGGCTGGGGGAAAGAAAGCACTTTCTGCTTCTGTGGATATAACACACTGAGTGTTTCATTCCCTAGTGCAACAAAACCTCAAGATCAACAGACAAGAGCTGAAAACCTTTTCCCACCAGACAGACACAGTGCCATCTAAATGTTCTCTCAAAAGAAAGCATCTCATAAACAGTCTCAACAAAGGGATGTCAGTTTTCCCTTTACTGTGCATGCATGTCACTTTCTAAAAATAATAATAATAATAATAACCATAACCAAATCCAGCATGAAATTAATTACATTTAATTGATCACATGACTAGCTGGTTATAACTCTTGCTATATTTTGAAAAAGTTCTACATTCTTTGTGTATTTGATTTCATTTGTCTTTAAAAGAAGAAAAACAGACTGCAGTTTTCTAATATACTGTCTATCGGTGATTCTCCAACTTCAGTGTATGTTAAAATCACCAAAGAAATTTGACTAAATACAGATCCCTCAAAATTCCTATTCACTTTGTCTGGAGTAAGATCCAGGTAATTTCTGATTTTCCATACCATGGTTTGAGAAAACATTACACTATAATCCTAATGAAATATAATATGGCTTAATATCTGCTTTGGAGTGAATGTTTGCATCTCCCAAATTTCATAAGTTGAAGCCCAAATGTGATGGTATTTGGAGGTGGGGCCTTTGGGAGGTAATTGGGTCATGAAGGTAGATCCCCCCAAGATGGAATTAGTGTTCTTACAAGAAGAGAAAGACAACTAGCTTAGATATTAAGAACCAAACCAGAAAGAGGGCCTTCACTAAGAACCTAACCACACTGGCACCCTAATCTTGAACTTCCAGACTCCAGAACTTCAGAAAACAAATGCTTGTGCTTAAGCTAGCCACTCTATGGTATTCTGTTATAGCAGCCCAAACTAACCAAGATAATACCACATATAAGAATTTCCTCCCTGACATGATTCCATTGGTCATTTCCTGAGATTGACAGTTGATCTCTTTGTGCCCCTGAAAAGTCTGCTCTTTGGAAGGAAAGTACATATTTGGATTATCTGAATGATGCTATGGAGCCTTAATTCTTGGTGGAACCGAAGTGGGAATACAGAAATGTCATAAAATCCAGGTTCCTCGGATATTGGTTAAGAAATTGGGGGGCAACAGGTTTGTTGAAAAACTATACACACTTTTCCAAGAAAAAAAGGCACATCCACACAAATTTTATACCATTTTGGTAGTTTTACAGACCTCAGGATAGAGATTTCCATCCTCAACTAGGTCACAAATGTAAGGGCAAATCTTTATTTGAGCTTAGGAATGTGAAGACAGAATGTTCTGTGATGAGGTGGTGGTGACAGCTTAAATGTGTTGTTGAAATGTGAGACAGGTCTTCCGACTCCAAGAAATAAAAAAATTTGTTAACAAACACATCACGTCCAAACTTTCAAAGGTAAAATAAAGTTTAGCAGCCAACCAGTTCGCACAATCCACAAAAATAGCCAAAGCAGGTCATTTTAAGTGCTAAAGTACAGGAATTTAGAAAGAAAATGTTAGGAGTAGAATAAAAGGGAGTGAAATGTTTTTATCTTCTTCAAATAAACCTAAAAGTCTCTAATTTTGTCTATTCTTTGGCTCTATATAAACAAAGTAAAACATTCTGTATGTCTTTGTGATTATTTCCATCATGTCCCCCCAGTATATCATATATAATAATCCAGCAGAAAAGAACACTAGCATGGTCCAAGCAGTACCAGAAATTCCATGAAGATATTAGGTTTGCTCATCACATTTTATCTATCTGATTGCACAATTAAAGGAATGCTGAGATCATGTCTACAAAGCAAAGTGAGCCTCTCTAACAAGAAAGGTATTATATTAATGCAAAGTATTGCTTCATCATCTTAAAATTGAATATCATTGCCATCTATTTATTTCATAAGTGTTCTAGAAGAATTAAATAAACTGAGATTTTAAAAAAACACTTTGTCCATATTATATAACCTATTATATAAATAGTTAATAGGAAATGGATTGCATCGGGTATGACTGCATAGAGTACGTTATAATAAAAGACTTTTAAAGGGCCTAGAGAAGAGAAACTGAAGTTGGTAGAAGTGCTAATTAAAAGAAGGGAGAAAGGAAGGCAGAGATGGAGGCACTATTCACTTGTACAGCATCCAGTTGCCTCTTGCTGTGTAAGAAACTACCACAAAACGTCATAGCAGCTCAACGTAACTATTTGCTTGTGATTCTGTGGGTCAGCAGTGGGGAATGAATTCAGCTGCAACAATTTCATCTTTACTCCATGTGATGTCCACTGGGCTCACTCACATGTCTGTGATCTCAGCTGGGACAACTGGAATGGCTAAGATGACTGAGGTATCTGGGTCTCTCTCCACATGGTCTCTCAGTCTCCAGGAAACAGAGTTCCAAGAGGACTATCAAAAACACTTCAAAACCTTATAAGGTGTTGGCTCATACCTCACATAATATCATGTCTGCTTTATGATAATACGAGTCACAAGAGAGCCCAGACACAAACAATGGGAAAATGGACTCTACCTCTTGATGGAGGAAGTTGCAAAATATTTGTGGCCATTCTCATCCACCAAAGATGTTATTCGGTAAAACTGTACTTCATGCAACACAAGACAATTTTTATAGAGAAGAGACTGCACTTCATTAAGACTATTGACCTGAACACCAAAGAGTGATTAGTGGATAAATGTAGATTGTAACTGTCTGTTGAGCTGTTGTATTTTGTTAGGGATGGGACATGCAGAAAGATAGATGGAATGCTTGATAAGGTATGTGTCCCTCAGGTAAATTATTTTGGTAAGAAGTACCAAAAATATAAGAAACTGTTATCTCTATTTTTAATGACTACTGTAAGTTGGTGGATTAACAAATATGATGTCAATGGTAACATCTAAGATATAATGGTTTTGTAATTCAGTACTGAGTATATAATATAATAAACCCACATTAATTGTAGTTAACCATACCTAATTGTCAAATAACCTGTTACTCACATAGATTTCTTAAATAGGTAGGATAAAAAAATTTCAATGGGATAAAGTAAGTTGTGATGTGGCATAAATAATCTTTCCAGATACTTTTTCCTCTACGTCTCCATTATAAAAAAGGAGAAATACAGGAACAAGCAGAAAGAAAACTTTATCACACTTGGAGTTGGAAAATGTGCATTCTAGTCCTACTCTGCCAGGAACATGCAGTATGACATATTAAGTAGAGGTTTCTCTAAGTGATCAAACTGGTGGTAAATGACTTGTATAGTTATTTTAGTTATAATATTATTATATACACCCATGCACACATATACATACATGCAAACATGCATGCTGACAGGGACAGAGAAAGAACTCACAAAAACCAGTACTGCCTTGCAGAAGAGCACAATTAAAGAATTTAATTTTTGTTATTTTTTTGGGCTTTTTATTCTCAAAGCTAATTATTCAAGAAATAATATATCCCTAAATCTTTCATTTCATTTTAGCAAAAGCCTGTGATATTCTATCTATGCTGAACATGGTAGACTCCTTTTTGAAGAGTTCTTCTCAGCCAGTATTAAAAAGACAGTAATTCTAAATTTGCCCCACTTTGTGTACATCATAAAAATAAAATTATAGAATCCTAGAATCTAGATCTAATACTATTTCAGTTTTTAGTCATGAAACATGTGCTACTGTAGCTTGCATTCACAATGTGTTATTGTCAAAAACCATTGCCTGACATTGTTTATTTATATGTGGTATACCTGTATGAAAGTTGAAGGCTGATATAACTGCACCAATTTTGCATATAAAAAAACTGACTAATAAGTTGATGATAGAGTACTGGTTGATACATTCTTGCTAACAGATGACAGATTAACAGATGTCAGCCCAGGTAATGGAAAAACTTAATCATTCAAAATACTTCCTGAAAAGGCAGGTAAAATTTTTCCAGTTCTAGAAATGTACTTTTGTAGGTTGACAAGATTTAAATCAAATACAATTAATAGAGATTTCTGCTATCAATCATGATGGAGAGTAAAGAACTGATTTATCTTCCCACTTAAAACAACTAAAACAAATAGGCAAAATATAGGAAAAAATAGTTGTAAGACATTGAACAACAAGCAATAGAGGACAGCGATTACTGAGAGAGGGAAAAATAAATGAGGAAAGCCCTATAATACTCCAGCTAACTGACTGGAGTTTCCAGGATGCAGCACATGGAGGAAGAATCCAAGAGAAACTTAGAGATATATCTGAGTTGAAGAAATAGAACTGAGAGTCCAGGGAGAACAAGACTGCTAGAGTTTGTGGGACAGAGTACCAGAGAGAAAACGGCTGCACAGATAGACAACTATAGCAATCTGCAGAAGATCCCATTTGAAATTTTAGGGTAATACTGGTCAGCACATATGTGAGGAAACTACCTGAGACTGAAGAAAGAAGCACAACACAAAAAAGCAGAGAGAGAAATCTTTGGAGCTCACACAGATCAGAAATAGTATCTGTTCCCACTAGTGAAAGTGGAAAATCACCCAATTCATAAGATATCAGGTAGAGTGTCCAGAAGGTATTACCTCAATATTTAAGAAATATTTAAGAAAGTCATTCAGGCAACTAAATGCTACTCTGATCTTGCCTAACAAGGCTTGAAAGCAAGCCTAGAAAGATCAAACTTTTCAAGTTATTTAACTTCATCCTAAAACAAAGCTCAAGAATGGTTATAATGATATCAAAAATATCCAACACTAAACAAGGCAAAATCACAATGTCTGACATTTAATCAAAAATTACCAGGCAGGGGCACCTGCGTGGCTTAGTCAGTTGAGCAACTGACTCTTGATTTTGGCTCAGGTCATGATCTCAGGGTTGTGAGATGGAGCCCTGTGTTGGGCTCCACACTCAGCTGGGAGTCTGCTTGAGACTCTCGCCCTCTCCCAATCCCCTCCTCCTGCTTGTGCTCTCTCATTCTCTCTCTCTCCCCCTCTTTCTCTAAAATAAATAAATAAATTTTACAAAAAAAAAAAAAAATACAAAGCATACAAAGAGATAGGAAAATATGACCCATAATGAGGATAAAATAATAAATCAAAACTAACCCAGAAATGACACAACTGGTAGAATTAGCAGACAAGGATGTTAAAATGTTTATTAAAATTCTAGTCTATATTTTCAAAAAGTTAGATGAAAAATTGAACATGCTAAATAAAGACATGTTAAGAACTTTTTTTTTAATGACCAAATCAAACTTCCAGAAATTAAAAAAAAAAGATAGGACTAAGACAAAAAATACCTTGAATGGAATTAACAACAGATTAGACATTGCAGAAGAAGAAAAAGAAAAAGAAAATGAGTGGTTTAAAAAAAATCTTTTCAAAGAAAAAATGAGTGGCATTCATTTTTGGTTCTCATAATTAAATTGCTTAAAACCGGTGATAAAGAAAAAAATCTTAAAAGCAGCCAGAGTAAAGAGAAACATTATGGTAAGAATGAGAGTAGACCTCTCTTTGGAAACAATGCAAGCCAGAAGAACAACATATTTAAAGCACTGAAAGAAACAAAAGTGTCAATTTTGAATTCCCTACCAAAAAATACAGTCAAAATAAAGACTTTTCAGATATATAAGACCTAAAAGATTTCATCACCAGAAGACCTGCTCTACATGAAATATTTAAGAAAGTCATTCAGGCAGAAGGAAAACCAGGTGAAAATCTAGACCTACACAAAGGAATGAAGAGTGAGAGAAATGGGAAATATGTGGATAAATATAAAGAATCTTTGTTCTTAGTTTTTAAATACCTTTAAATGAGTGACTTGTTAAAGCAGAAATAATAACAATGTTTTGTGGGGTTCAAAATATATGTGGAAGTAAAATGTGTAACAATAATGTAATGATCCAAAGGCCAGGATGTGGGAAATGGAATTATAATGTTGTAAGGTCTTAAATACACATGAAGTGGTATGTCATTTGAAGGTAGACTAAGAGAAGTTAAAGATGTATACTATAAACTATAAACTTAAAATGAAGAACAAATAGTTAGAGCTAGTATACTAGCCAACAAAGGAGTAAAAAGGAATAATTAAAAGCAGTCCAAAAGAAGGCTGAAAAGAACAAAAATATGGAACAAAAGGAAAACAAATAGCAAGATAGCTGATTTTAAGCCATCTATATCAATAATCACATTAAATGTAAATGGTTTAAAGACCCCAGTTAAAAAGCAGATGTATCAGAGTGGATTAAAAGAAGCAAAACCCAACTATATGATCACTATAAGAAACCTACTTTAAAAATAAGAACACAGATAGGATAAAAGAATGGAAAAAGATATACTATGCTAATGCTAGCCAAATATTATTAACAGCCCAACTGAAACTTCTTTAAAGAAGCCCTTGTTATTTGCCTATGTGAAAGCATTACAACTCGGATGCTTTAAGAAAAAAAAAAAGTTATATAATTGCCTTTTAAAATGGTAATTACATAATCATGCACACTAGTTCCCTGGGAGATAAAAGAGAATGGAAGCTCTGAAAATGGGAAATGAAAATGTCTTTCTTTGTGTTTTATTTCTTTTCTTTTGGCTATTTTTCTGTTGACTGAACAGTAAAAGAAAACAGCAACATAATCTGGAGCTCCTTTTGCTCAGTGCACCAGTTGCGTTATTGATCTGGTATCATACTGTATATAAAGCAATGTTTGCTTCAGTGACTCCAAGCTGTATTCCAAATAAAAGACTGTATGTATAAAGACAAATTCCTACAAAAGTAAATTTAAGAGAAAATAATTTTTTAAGCTCATTCTATTTTCCTTCCCACTCCATTTCTCTCATAAAGAACTATCATCTAACCAAATTACATTATTTTATCATGCTAGATTATTGAATATATAGCTGATTCAAAGATTTTTGTCAAGTTATGTTTTGAGGAAATTCAGTCTGTGCATGGGTGAAGTGTCATAAGAAAAGCTAAGTGCATAAATATTCAGTACCTATGGTTCATATAGATGCAGTTTATTTCTTCCTATTTTGTGATCCAAGGTTAATAGTTCCTTCTAAAACTGAATAAATGGGGAGTGAAGGCAAGAGTAGGATATGAAACAGTAGCAGCAGCTGGATATGGTCCAGGTTAGGGGTGGAAGCATGAGATCCATGTGTGTCTTAATTTGGTTGAGATTGAACAGGGAGATGAATTCCAGCATCTGGGTTTTAGATGCAAATAATAAGAAATGATAAAGAGAGAATGATTTGTCCATTAAGTGAATTTATACTGTTATTAATTCTAGCCACTACAACCAGACAAAGGAGGATACTAAATTTTAGTGGAGGGTTTGGAGGCAATGTACAAGAAGTGAATAAATTTGGATAGAAGATCAGTGACCTGCAGTTTGTCAATCTCATGAACTATATAAACATAATCTCACTAATACCCAGTGTAAGCTAAAGAGGTGTAGTTCCTTTCTAGACCTGATTGGTTATGACCCAGCAATTACTTATCTTGACTCCCAACCTGAGAAGAATATTGCACAAGTCACTTGCCATTGTGAGCACCCAGACCAGCAGACTAAGAGAAAGGCCACTACCAACAAGGACATATTCAGGGGGAACGTGAGTTAAAAACAAACCTTGAAAATCTCCTTTGAGGACTCCCCAAAGGCATTACCAACATTAGCAGGTACAGCTAACTCGTATTTGTCAAGAATAGTAAGTCTTACCATATGTAATACAGGCAGCTTGTCAATGTTCAAAAAAGACTCAGTGAATGCGGTGGCCGTATGTTAGTAGAGTAAGACATAATTAAATCATCTGAACATTCAAGATGAACACTTTGCAGCATTGCAGCCCAATGATTCTGTGTGAGTTTGGGAGGAATGTGCATGATGGACAGAAATTTTTGATTGTTTGAAATTCCACTAAATAAGATATGGCATTATTATTACTCCCATGTTGAAAATATAGAGGAAACTTAGATGCTAGAAAGCCAATTTATCATATGAGCCTGGGAACACCCTGTATTCTTCCACAGACAAAATATCAGCTTTGAATAATAGCAGGACCAACGCTTATTCCTTCATTTTGATCTTCAATGCCGTATAATCTATTCTGTGACCAGCCTTGGCCCAGTAGTGGAACTAAAAGTAACTTAGGAATTATGGAAATATCTAGGCTCAATCATTGCCTGTGAATTGAACAAAGGTGGGTAAGGGAAGAAACCCATCGCCTGTCCGATTGTCAAATGAAACTAATTATCTGCCTCTGGGTTTCTTAAATGCCATTTAGTTGTATTTGACTCTACTGATGGAAATATTGTACACCCAATAGTCAACAAATTCCTCCTGCCAGGACCTCTCAGAAAGAAACAGCTTAAACCTAAATGCTCCTCTACCCTCTTTAATAAACACAGTTCAGTCCCTCAAAAGTTGAAAAGACTATATGAGAGGATTCACACATTCAATTCCAAATTGAATTCATGTCTTCTCTAGTTGTCAAAACAAACCATTTGAAACTTTTTAAATTAAGGTATATTTGCTCAGGTATTTTATTAAATCCATCACTCTTGCTGATAATGTATTCACTTAAGATATATTCTGAACACGATTCTGAGGGAGATCAGTAGAATCAGTAAATATTTATATTTACTAAGTTAAAGAACACCTAGTAGGCTGAAAAGTCAAGTGAAAGAGACAGAAAAATTGATCCTCTGTTGTCTTCTTGGCAATCATTACAGGCAGGAATCCCTGTCTGTGTTTGCTTTTCCTGAATCCAGTATTTTCTACTCCCCATTTTCAAATATATTCTGATCTCTGATATGAGGAAGTACACCCATTAAAATCAAAGCAAATGAAAAAACTGTTAAATCTTACTGCTGATGACATTAAAACCTAAGAATATGACTTAACTATTATGTCATGTTTAGATTTGATATCAGTCTGGGTAGAGATCGTCAAGGATAATGATGTTCAATTCTTAAAATTAGGGATGCTTATAAGGCAGACGTGGGGAAAGTGTAGAATAAGGTAAAGTGGGTAACCTCTGTTTGGGGCACGAAAAGAGATACCAGGGTGAGAAAAGACAGGAAGGAACAAAAGCAGTTTCAGTAGGATAATCACTGTCATTTTGGAGCATCGCACTAACAACTGTACTTTCATCATCTCTAAGCCTTATATCAACCCGTAAGGCAAATACCATAATCCCCATTTTATTAATGAGGAAATAGAGGCGCGGGCAATTTAGATAAGGACCAAGGTCAAATACTTGTGCCAGAGTCATGTTTAAACAAGAGCCCATCTAATACCAAAGCCCGAATTTGTCTCAGTAAGCCACAGACAGAGAAGCCCTGAACACCTCAAATGACTGCTTATGGAGATTAAACAGATAATGGAAAGCCATTGGAAGTTTCAAACCAAGGAGTGCTAACATCGGATCTATGCTTGTGGAAGATTCCTCTGACAGGAGTGACTGAAGGGGAGCACAGTTACAAAATCTCTTAAGAGCAGGGGGTTATGAGGCGCTGGATGAGGTCATGAGAGCATGCAAGGAAAGGCAAGGGCAGGTGGAACGTGAGGCGTGCAGGGAGAGAGGCAGCAAAACGTGGAAACTCATTAGTCGGAAATTATCTCTGCAGATCTGGCTCCCACAGCCTGCACCTGAGATATGTCAGATTCTCCTGCCGGTCCATGCAAGTCTATGGACTGAGGCAGATTCCTTGACATCTCCTCCTAATAACAAAAATAGGTATTATTAGGTGTTTACTGTATGTCACGTCTCTGAGAAGCCTCGTAAATGTTTCATCTCACTTAATCCTCATAGCTGGAAATAGGCATCATTATCAGTCCATTTACAGATAAAGAAACTGAGGCTCCTAGTTAATAACAATATTCTAGCCATATTTCATCCTAGAGTGGGATTTTACTCCTAATTATAATAAAGCTAAATGCCCTGCCACCCATGCAGACTCCAGTCCCCGTTAACAATACCATATCAGAGCCTTACATTAACTATAGAGCTGGACTTCTACTCCAGAAATTGATCCAAATCTTTCAAATTCCAACTCCAAATTCCTTCAGTACATATTCAAAAAATTCAGTCAAGAGGTCCAAAATTGAAGAATTGGCCAACTCAGGTGTATCAGGCTCCCTACTAATGGAAAAGCTTTTTCCTGTGAACCAACAGAAGAAGAGGAGGAAGAAGAGGAAGAAGAGGAAGAGGAGGAGAGATCAACTTCATTTCTACATTTCTACAAAGTCAAAAAATGTGTGGGTGCCAGAACAAGGCCCCAGGCCACCTGAACTACTCCTCTCGGGAGGGATCTCCCCTCCATTTCCCGTGTTCTTTGGCTGGGGCATGATGAAGAGACCACCTGAGCCCCCTGAGAAAATAAATGCCAAAAGTAAGAGATAAACTGTTGAGAGCAAGAACAAGATTTTTAGATTCCTGCAGTATTTTTTCATCCTAGAGTGTGATTTTCCTCCTAATTATAATAAAAGCTAAATACCCTGCAGTCCATGCAGATTCAACCTCATATTTATCAACTCTATGCTATACAGGTAATTTGCTAAGCACTATGAAGAACACAAAGAGATTTGCAAATCTGTGGAATGTGACCCCTGCCTCCAATAAGCTTACTATTGTACAGGATGTAGGATGTATAAACAATGCTCAGATAGCAGCATCCAACACTTTAAGGCAAAGGCCATGAGCTAAATCAGGATCTACCAGTTCAGTCAAAAGGTGCCATCTTCAGACGGTCTTCTGTGCACATCTCACTTCCCGTTTGCTCTCCTAATCTGAAAAACACTACCTTGGGAGAATGTGTTCATGATGTGACACTGCATACGTTTGCATTTTCCAGAATAAACATCACAGTTCCTTCGACAACTCTTTACATAACATGGCTTAAAGACACATCAGTGCACTTGAGAAATTTAGGGGCTGGCCAGTAAACAAGGTGCTCAACATGTAAAAAATAATAATAAAAACGAACAAAAAAAGCATGATCCTTGCTCCCAAGACATGCCCAGCGGCCTTGGGCAGAAAGACAGGAAAAGAAATGGTGATGCAGAGAGGTGGGCTCACAGAGGGAGCCCAGAGCAAGGAGTGGAGCTTAGGATCACTTTTCACGCTTAGGAGTTTGTCCGTGACCCTCTCAGAATGTGAGACAAAAAAGAAAATGCAACATCCAAGGTCACCTTGAGAAGGACATGCCAGCCTAAATTTACTTTTCTCTGTCATCTGAGCTCTGACGATTTAACAGGAGTTGAGCAGGCAGAAATGGCCAGGTCAAGGAGCAGGAGTGCCTGGCCAAAGAAACAGCAGGAGCAGAGCCGGAACCAATCCTGCCCCGCCTGCTCTGGGTTCATTTCCATCTTCCTAACAGCCAGCCTCCAGGGTGGTGGTTTCTTCAGCTCTCCTTCACTTCGCCCTCCGTGGAGACTCACGCCCTCCCACACAGGCAATCTGTTCTCAGCATGCCCCCCATGACCTGCAGGTGGCCCCATAGGACGGCAAGTCTCTATCCTTGTATTTCTTGTATTTCTTTTTTCTTTTCTTTTTTTTAAGATTTTTATTTATTTATTTAACAGAGATAGAGAGAGAGCACAAGTAAGCAGAGCAGCAGGCAGAGGGAGAGGAAGAAGCAGGCTCTCCGCCAAGCAGGTAGCCCGATGTGGGGCTCAATCCCAGGACTCTCGGATCATGACCTGAGCCGAAGGCAGCCGCTCAACCAACTGAGCCACGCAGGCACCCCTTCTTGTATTTCTAATGTCATTCCTTGTCTTCTTATACTTGCTTGAAATTTTGCTTCCCTTCCCTTTGGCTGCTCGGTAATCACTTAGGAGACTCTTACTGCTACCGTTTTTCTATCATGTCAGTGTTGTTTTCAGTATTTCTGTTTGACTCCTTCTTTCCTTACTTCCAGATAGCATCCCAGGTTAACCACACAGTCTTACCTCCACTCTTGGAGCCTTTCTTGGGCTTCGGACCCATATATCCAACTGCCAATTGACCATCAATAGGTATCTTCCCAAGGAACCTCAAGTGGAACATGTTTCTCAAATCTGTTCCCCCTAAATTTCCTCTCTCATCAAATTATTAGCTGCCAAGTCAAAATGGTAACAATCTGGAAATCAAATTGGATTCTTCCCTCTTTCTCTCTCCAACCTAATCAAAGTTCTGTTAGTGCTAGCTCCTAACGAACTTGAGAATCTGACCCCACCTTTCTACTTTTACAGCCACTGCCTCAGATCAGGCCCTCAGCACTGTTCGCCTGGACAACTCCATCAGTCATTTCACTGGTCTTCTTGACTATCATCTCCAATCTGTCTTCCCAACTGAAGCCAGAGCAATCATTCTCAATTACATTATTCATCACATCCCCTACTAAAACCTCTTCATTGGTTGTCCATGCTTTCAGGATGAAGGGAAAGCGCTTAGTTTGGTCAATGGTGGCACCAGTCTATGTCCAGCATGAGCCCATGCCACCCTCATGCATACTTCACACTCCAGCCACACCAAACTACTTCCCACTCCCAAGCACACCAAGATCTTTTATGCCACTGTGTTTTCCCACATGATCTTCTCATATGCTTTTCCCTCTGCAGGGCAACCATTCCTCTCCCTCTGTCTCTACCTGGTTCATTATTATTGTCCATCAAGAATGTACTGAAGGGGTAACCTCATCTCTGTGCTGTCCCCCCACCCCACTCTTTGGGCACTATGTTCTTCACCGTTGGCCTGCATGTCAGTTGCCCTGACGCTTTCCTTAGCCAGCAAACGATATGTGTTAATTTATGCCTAGCACAGTAACTGGCACATACCAGGGACTCAGTAAACACTTGCTGAGATCATGACTAAACAAACATGCTATTCTTCATCAGCATGATTTTCAGACTCTTGCTTTCCCTTGCTTGTTGCCCACTAAATGTTCTTTAACCTCCTCATGAAAATGTGGTGCTGAGGACTAAAGACAATATCATAGAGGTGGTCCAACCAGTGGCATTAACTAACCTCTTGGGAGTCAATATTTAGGAACCACAACACAAAGCCTTACATTTAACCAACTGTCCAATAGAATCCCAGGTTATGTTTGATTTGGTTTGTATCTTTGGTAATAAATTAATGAAAGCTATTCTTTTCACTCTCCTGTTTATTACCTTTTTCTTTTCCTTTTTAAGTGTGATACTCTCATTTCCTTCCATTAGTAAACCTTACTCATTTAGACCCATAATTCTATCTTGGATTCTGAATCTGTCATTCACTCTGGTATTGCTAATCTCAGTCTGAGACATTGGCATATTGGATAAACACTTATTTTATGTATTAATCCACGTTGTTAGAAAAGCAAAAACCAAACCAAAACAAAACCTAGGAACAAAATCTTGAAGGATGTCACCAAAGACCTGCCCCCAGGCTGACACTAATCCACTAATCTTTCTTCTTGGCGTAAAATTCTGTAATCTCCTGGTTACAGCCCACTTGCGTGAGGTATCCTGAAAAGCCCTAGAAAATGGTTTGCCTGAGCATTTCTCATATCTAAGTTCCTTAGTTCTATCAAATAGTATTCAAGGCTAGTATAACATCACATGTTTGGGGCGAACTCAGGCACCTTTCCACATGTTCATCTCTGAAATTGTTTGGCAATTAACACCAAGTTACAGCTGAGGACTTGAGAGCCCACATCTTCCCACTTTCTAAAAGTCAGCACGTTTTAGCTCTTCGGCAATGCCTCCTCCAAGGTCACCAACAGTGTGTTTCATGACCATTTCTTCAAGAACTCTCAGCATGGTGGGACGTGGTTCCTCCGGGCTGAAAGCTTAAAATTCATTTAACACAAATAGAGATCCTCTCACTATCTCTTCAGTTCCCTCTTTCCCAGCATTTCCTACCCTTCTCAGTTTCAAAACCAATTACCTTTATAGAAAGGAGAGGAGAAAATTCAGAATTGTGTAGTCGCGCATTCCTTTCGGTCATCAGATCAACATTACACCATTTGCCCCCGGCACTGTGACTGCCAGACCACACTGTCCTTGCTCCAGGCAAAGCAGAACAGTCTGTCAATGTGTGTGTCTGGATTAACTGAACATTTCGGTTCAGGCTACGCTGGAGCAGCTTTCTCATTTGGACCTGTTCTACACACTTTATTTAGAATCGTTCTACGTCTTTCTGAAATTCAGGTTTCCTAACACTACATTTTCAGTTTTTTAACATTCTTTTTTTTCAGTTGTTGGTTAATTAACCTTCCTTCTGTCTTTTGTATTGTTCTTTTAAAGGAAGGCTCCATCCTATGCTCCTTTCCAGTTCTGTTAGTCCCTATTTCTGTAACTCCAGCATGTTTCATTCACACTTTCCGCTAAGCCTAAAATGGTAATTTATCGAACTTGCATCAGGCACCTTCCTCCACCTATCTTCCCAGCTGCTACAAATTTCACTTTTTGTTAACTATTAGCACATGCTAGGAATCTGCTCTTACACAAGCTCTGCAGACTTTCTCACCCTGCTCGGGCAGGTTCCTGACCTGAGAATCTGGAGAAAATCATGTTCTAAACAACTTGTTCTAGGTGATTATCCTTCACCGAAACTTAGATCCCGTCCTTGACCCCAAGCCATACTCCATATCTACAAGCTCTCTGTAGCTTACATGCTACCAAATATCATGTACGTCTCATCCTGAGATGAAAGGTAGAAGATTATTGTTCACAGTATAGCAAAAGACATTTTCTTGATTTCCCCCCAAGAAAGCAAATGTACAAATTTTCCCTTGTATCTCAGATGTCATCTGGGGCCAACCAGCCCCATGGACAAAAATAAGATAGATAAGCTAGGCTCAAGCCTACATTACTTCTCCAGAGGAAGCCTTCCCATGATAGCTGCAAAGTCTGAGAACATTTCACAGCAATCCCTGGTTCCAAGTTTTTACTTTTATTGCATTCAGATGATGGATAATCTGACCAATCTGTACCATGGTTAACTTTTCTTGATTTTCGCTGAAAACAAACAAAAATTCCCATATTTATGTGAGGCAACTGCATCTTTCTTTTTTCTTTTTCTTTTTTTTAGAGAGTACTAGTGAGAGAGAGAGCACGAGCAGGGGGAGCAGGCAGAGGGAGAAGCAGGCTCCCCGCTGAGCAAGGAGCCCGATGTGGGACTCAATCCCAAGACCCCGGGATCATGACCTGAGCCAAAGGCAGACACTTAACTGACTGAGCCACCCAGGCATCCCCAACTGCACCTTTCTTACATCTAGCCCCAGGATGAAGCCACCTACAAGAGAGAGTGGAAGGCAAGAGAAGGTAGGAGGCCTGGAGCCTGAGGTACTGTGTCTGAGGCCTGCCCAGCCTCTGAACCCTCGCTAGGTGATATGATGTCTTCTTGTCTTCTCATTATGTGGGCCAGTTAACTTTGGCTATAACTATAAGGGATACATTCTTCAACTCCTCCTTTTTTTTTCTCAGATATTTTTTTTACTTTTTATTGTTATGTTAATCACCATACATTACATCATTAGTTTTTGATGTAGTGTTCCATGATTCATTGTTTGTATATAACACCCAGTGCTCCATGCAGAACGTGCCCTCTTTAATACCCATCACCAGGCTAACCCATCCTCCCACCCCCCTCCCCTCTAGAACCCTCAGTTTGTTTTTCAGAGTCCATCGTCTCTCATGGTTCACCTCCCCCTCCAATTTTCCCCCCTTCATTCTTTTTCTCCTGCTATCTTCTTTTTTTTTTTAAACATATATTGTATTTGTTTCAGAGGTACAGATCTGTGATTCAACAGTCTTGCAAATTCACAGCGCTCACCATAGCACATACCCTCCCCAATGTCTATCACCCAGCCACCCCATCCCTCCCACCCCCACCACTTCAGCAACCCTCAGTTTGTTCCCTGAGATTAAGAATTCCTCATATCAGTGAGGTCATATGATACATGTCTTTCTCTGATTGACTTATTTCGCTCAGCATAACACCCTCCAGTTCCATCCACATCGTTGCAAATGGCAAGATCTCATTCCTTTTAATGGCTGCATAATATTCCATTGTGTGTGTGTGTGTGTGTGTGTGTGTGTGTGTGTGTGTGTGTGTGTGTGTGTGTATGTATATATATATATATACATATACACCACATCTTCTTTATCCATTCATCTGTCAATGGACATCTTGGCTCTTTCCACAGGTTGGCTATTGTGGACATTGCTGCTATAAACATCGGGGTGCACATACCCCTTCGGATCCCTACATTTGTATCTTTGGGGTAAATACCCAGTAGTGCAATTGCTAGATCATATGCTAGCTCTATTTTCAACTTCTTGAGGAACCTCCATACTGTTTTCCAGAGTGGCTGCACCAGCTTGCATTCCCACCAACAGTGTAGGAGGGTTCCCCTTTCTCCGCATCCCCGCCAACATCTGTTGTTTCCTGACTTGTTAATTTAAGCTATTCTGACTGGTGTGAGGTGATATCTCATTGAGGTTTTGATTTGGATTTCCCTGATGCCGAGTGATGTTGAGCACTTTTTCATGTGCCTGTTGGCCATTTGTATGTCTTCTTTGGAAAAATGTCTGTTCATATCTTCTGCCCATTTCCTGATTGGATCGTTTGTTCTTTGGGTGTTGAGTTTAAGAAGTTCTTTATAGATTTTGGATACTAGCCCTTTATCTGATATGTCATTTGCAAATATCTTCTCCCATTCTGTCGGCTGTCTTTTGGTTTTGTTGACTGTTTCTTTTGCTGTGCAAAGCTTTTTATCTTGATGAAATCCCAATAGTTCATTTTTGCCCTTGCTTCCCTTACCTTTGGCGATGTTTCTAGAAGTTGCTGCGGCTGAGGTCGAAGAGGTTACTGCCTGTCTTCTCCTTTAGGATTTTGATGGACTCCTGTCTCACATTTAGGTCTTTCAACCATTTTGAGTCTATTTTTGTGTGTGGTGTAAGGAAATGGCCCAGTTTCATTCTTCTGCATGTGGCTGTCCAATTTTCCCAACACCATTTGTTGAAGAGACTGTCTTTTTTCCATTGGACATTCTTTCCTGCTTTGTCAAAGATTAGTTGACCATAGAGTTGAGGGTCCATTTCTGGGCTCTCTATTCTGTTCCATTGATCTATGTGTCTGTTTTTGTGCCAGTACCATACTGTCTTGATGATGACAGCTTTGTAATAGAGCTGGAAGTCCAGAATTGTGATGCCACCAGCTTTGCTTTGCTTTTTCAACATTCCTCTGGCTATTCGGGGTCTTTTCTGGTTCCATACAAATTTTAGGATTATTTGTTCCATTTCTTTGAAAAAAGTTGATGGTATTTTGATGGGGATTGCATTGAATGTGTAGATTGTTCTAGGTAGCATTGACATCTTCACAATATTTGTTCTTCAATCCATGAGCATGGAACGTTTTTCCATTTCTTTGTGTCTTCCTCAGTTTCTTTCATGAGTATTTTGTAGTTCTCTGAGTACAGATTCTTTGCCTCTTTGGTTAGATTTATTCCTAGGTATCTTATGGTTTTGGGTGCAGTTGCAAATGGGATCGACTCCTTAATTTCTCTTTCTTCTGTCTTGTTGTTGGTGTATGGGAATGCCACTGATTTCTGTGCATTGATTTTATATCCTGCCACTTTACTGAATTCCTGTATGAGTTCTAGCAGTTTTGGGGTGGAGTCTTTTGGGTTTTCCACATAAAGTATCATATCATCTGCAAAGAGTGAGAGTTTGACTTCTTCTTTGCCGATTTGGATGCCTTTGATTTCTTTTTTTGTCTGATTGCTGTGGCTAGGACTTCTAATACTATGTTGAATAGCAGGGGTGTTAGTGGACATCCCTGCCTTGTTCCTGACCTTAGGGAGAAAGCTCTCAGTTTTTCCCCATTGAGATTGATATTCGCTGTGGGTTTTTCATAGATGGCTTTTATGATATTGAGGTGTGTACCCTCTATCCCTATACTCCGAAGAGTTTTGATCAAGAAAGGATGCTGTACTTTGTCAAATGCTTTTTCTGCATCTATTGAGAGGATCATATGATTCTTGTTCTTTCTTTTATTAATGTATTGTATCACGTTGATTAATTTGCGGATGTTGAACCAACCTTGCAGCCCAGGGATAAATCCCACTTGGTCGTGGTGAATAATCCTTTTAATGTACTGTTGGATCCTATTGGCTAGTATTTTGGTGAGAATTTTTGCATCCATATTCATCAAGGATACTGGTCTGTAATTCTCCTTTTTGATGGGGTCTTTGGTTTTGGGATCAAGGTAATGCTGGCCTCATAAAATGAGTTTGGAAGTTTTCCTTCCATTTCTATTTCTTGGAACAGTTTCAGAAGAATAAGTATTAATTCTTCTTTAAATGTTTGGTAGAATTCCCCTGGGAAGCCATCTGGCCCTGGGCTCTTGTTTGTTGGGAGATTTTTGATTACTGCTTCAAGTTCCTTAGTGGTTATAGGTCTGTTCAGGTTTTCCATTTCTTCTGGTTCAGTTTTGGTAGTTGATACATCTCTAGGCATGCATCCATTTCTTCCAGATTATCTAATTTGCTGGCATAGAGTTGCTCATAATATGTTCTTATAATTGTTTGTATTTCTTTGGTGTTGGTTGTGATCTCTCCTCTTTCATTCATGATTTTGTTGATTTGGGTCATTTCTCTTTTCTTTTTGATAAGTCTGGCCAGGGGCTTATCAATCTTGTTAATTCTTTCAAAGAACCAGCTCCTAGTTTCGTTGATCTGTTCTACTGTTCTTTTGGTTTCTATTTCATTGATTTCTGCTCGGATCTTATTATTTCTCTTCTCCTGCTGGGTTTAGGCTCTATTTGCTGTTCTTTCTCCAGCTCCTTTAGGTATAGGGTTAGGTTGTGTACTTGAGACCTTTCTTGTTTCTTGAGAAAGGCTTGTATTGCTATATACTTTCCTCTTAGGACTGCCTTTGCTGCATCCCAAAGATTTTGAACAGTTGTGTTTTCATTTTCATTGGTTTCCATGAATTTTCTTAATTCTTCTTTAATTTCCTGGTTGACCCATTCATTCTTTAGTAAGATGCTCTTTAGCCTCCATGTATTTGAGTTCTTTCCAACTTTTCTCTCGTGATTGAGTTCTAGTTTCAAAGCATTGTGGTCTGAAAATATGCAGGGAATGATCCCAATTTTTTGGTACTGGTTGAGACCTGATTTGTGACCTAGGATGTGATCTATTCTGGAGAATGTTCCATGGGCACTAGAGAAGAATGTGTATTCTGTTGCTTTGGGATGGAATGTTCTGAATATATCTGTGAAGTCCATTTGGTCCAGTGTGTCATTTAAAGCCTTTATTTCCTTGTTGATCTTTTGCTTAGATAATCTGTCCATTTCAGTGAGGGGGGTGTTAAAGTCCCCCACTATTATTGTATTGTTATCGATGTGTTTCTTTGCTTTTGTTATTAATCGCCTTATAGGCTGCTCCCATGTTAGGGGCATAGATATTTACAATTGTTGGATCTTCTTGTTGGATAGACCCTTTAAGTAGGATATAGTGTCCTTCCTCATCTCTTATTACAGTCTTTGGTTTAAAATCTACTTTGTCTGATATAAGGATTGCCACCCCAGCTTTCTTTTGATGTCCATTAGCATGGTAAATGGTTTTCCACCCCCTCACTTTCAAGCTGGAGGTGTCTTTGTGTCTAAAATGAGTCTCTTGCAGACAGCATATCGATGGGTCTTGTTTTTTTTTTATCCAATCTGATAGCCTGTGTCTTTTGATTGGGGCATTTAGCCCATTTACATTCAGGGTAACTATTGAAAGATAGGAATTTAGTGCCATTGTATTGCCTGTAAGGTGACTGTTACTGTATATTGTCTGTGTTCCTTTCTGGTCTATGTTACTTTTAGGCTCTATCTTTGCTTAGAGGACCCCTTTCAATATTTCTAGTAGGGCTGGTTTCGTGTTTGCAAATTCTTTTAGTTTTTGTTTGTCCTGGAAGCTTTTTATCTCTCCTTCTATTTTCAATGACAGCCTAGCTGGATATAGTATTCTTGGCTGCCTATTTTTCTCATTTAGTGCTCTGAAGATATCATGCCAGTCCTTTCTGGCCTGCCAGGTCTCTGTGGATAGGTCTGTTGCCAATCTAATGTTTCTACCATTGTAGGTTACAGACCTCTTGTCCCAAGCTGCTTCCAGGAATTTTTCTTTGTCCCTGAGACACATAAGTTTTACTATTAGATGTCGGGGTGTTGACCTATTTTTACTGATTTTGAGAGGGGTTCTCTGTGCCTCCTGGATTTTGATGCCTGTTTCCTTCCCCAAATTAGGGAAGTTCTCTGCTATAATTTGCTCCAGTATACCTTCTGCCCCTCTCTCTTTCTTCTTCTTCTGGGATCCCAATTATTCTAATATTGTTTTGTCTTATGGTATCGCTTATCTCTCAAATTCTGCCCTCATGATCCAGTAGTTGTTTTTTCTCTTTTTCTCAGCTTATTTTCCATCATTTGGTCTTCTATATCACTAATTCTCTCTTCTGCCTCATTTATCCTAGCAGTTAGCGCCCCCATATTTGATTGCACCTCATTAATAGCCTTTTTGATTTCAACTTGGTTAGATTTTAGTTCTTTTACTTCTCCAGAAAGGGTTTCTCTAATAACTTCCATGCTTTTTTCAAGCCCAGGTAGTATCTTTAAAATCATCATTCTGAACTCTAGTTCTGACATCGTACTAATGTCCGTATTGAGTAGGTCCTTGGCAGTCGGTACTGCCTCTTGTTCTTTTTGTTGAGGTGATTTTTTCTGTCTTGTCATTTTGTCCAGAGGAGAATAGATGAATGAGAGAACAAAATGCTAACAGGGTAACAACGTCGCCAGAAAATATATTCTAAACAAATCAGAAAAGACCTGAAACCAGGGGAAAAGAAAGGGAAAGATAGAAAAAAGAAAAAGATAAAGATAAAAACAAACAAAAACAGAACAAAACAAAAAAACAGAATATGCTCAGATATGATCGGGCTGGTGCATAGATCAGTGCCACACACTAGATTTTGGGTGTATTTTGGTCTGTTAGAAGAAAGTGCCCCCCAAAATTTTAAAGAAAGAAAAACTTATATATGTACAAAAATAAGGGTTAATACGATGAAGGGATGGAATATGACTGTAAAGATGAAAATTATAAAAGATTGTATAAAAGGAATTGATAAGATAAGAAGTTGTTTGAAAAAAGAAAGAAGAGGATTTAAAAAAAAAAGGAGAGAAAAGGGAGACAATGTGATCAGGTGGGAGACTAGAACAACCATACACTAGAGATTTAGGGTATATCTTGATCTGTTAGAAGAAACTGTATCTCCAGATTTTAAAGAGAGAACAACTTATATATATACCAAAAATAAGGGTAACTACTATGAAGGGATAGAATATGACTCTAAAAATTAAAAATAAAAATGTTTTTTAAAAAAGGGATTGATAAGATGTTGGTTGAAAAAGGGAAAAAGAAAAATTAAAAAAAAAAAGGACAGTTAAAAAAAAAATTAACTTTGAAAGACTAAAGAATCATGGTAAAAAAGCCATGAATTCTATGTGCAGTATTCCCCTAGCACTGGAGTTCTGCCGTTCTCATTGATCAGTTAACTTGGTCTTGGCTGGCGGTTCTTGCTGACCTTCTGGGGGAGGGGCCTGTTGCCATGGTTTCCCAATGTCTTTGCCGGAGGCGGAATTGCCCACCCTCGCTGGTCTGGGCTAAGTAATCTGCTCGGGTTTGCTCTCGGGAGCTTTTGTTCCCTGCAGGCTTTCATTACAGGTTTGGAGGACGAGAGTGAAAATGGCGGCCTCCCAATCTCCACTCTGGAGGAGCCGAGAACTCGGGGCCCCGCTCCTCAGTGAGCCCCCAGAGAAAAGCAGTCAGTCACTCCTGTCTCCCCGGTCTCCGGCCGCACTCCGTGCTCACCCGGCCTGTGACCAAGCGTTTCTATCTCTGGCACCCGACCCCGTGTGGAGTCTCCAAACCCTGCAGAGTCCTGCGGTGCGCTCCCGCGCCGCTCCTCCCAGGGGAGGAAGGGGAGTCTCCCCGGATCTGCCGCTTGTTGGGTCCCTGCTGGAAGAGCAGTGGCCCGACTGTGCCGCAGATCACGGTTTATGGCAACCCCGAGCTGAGAGCCCACTCCTCGGCTCCGTCTCTGCAGCCGGCTTCCCTGCTCTGATACCTGGGAGCTCTGCCGCACTCAGGCACCCCCAGTCTCTCTGTGACCCTGAGGGTCCTGAGAGCACACTGTCCCGTGAGGGTTCCACCCCCCACTTAGCCACTGGAGGGACCTCCCTCAGCGGAGCAGACTTCTGAAAGTTCCGATTTTGTGCTCCGCTGCTCTATCACTTGCGGGAAGCAGCTGACGGAGGCCCCCTCCCCTGCCGTCTATCCTCCCAAACATCACCTTGGATTCACTTCTCTGCACGTCCTACCTTCCAGAAAGTGGTCACTTTTCTGTTCAGAGAGTTGTTGCTATTCTTTTCTTCGATCTCCTGTTGAGTTGGTAGGTGATCAGAATGGTTTGATCCCTATCCAGCTGAATTCCTGGGACCAGACGAAATCCAGGTCTCCTACTTCTCGCCATCTTGCTACTCCCCCCTCTTCAACTCTTCTTTATCTCCACTGCACGTTGCCCACATCCCATGTGTTACCCCAGTCTGTAACACAATACAATGCATTAGGCTTAATATTCCAAGCCATGCACGCCTCATATAATACCAGGTCTCCAGAATTGGATTTAAGGACTGGGCTTCAGCTGCCTATTTACAGATTATCTCTTTTGGTCAAGTGCTTCTATAAATGAATGATCACATTTATTACATGTTTTGACTGTTTGTTTTGCTTTGCTTTTCCTAACTTCCTTCTCAGAAAGTGATTTTAACTTCAATCTTGAAGGTATCATGTGGTTGCCTCCATTTACCACCCACAAGGGGTTGAACTAAATGTTCCTTAAGGTCCTTTCCAGCAGTAAAATTTATGGCTCTATGTAAGAACCAGTTTCACTATCTGCCAGAGATTACACACAAATGCTTTTCTTTTATCTGAGCTTATGTCAGATGGGACATCCTCTAAATCTAAACACAAAACCATTTTATTTAGAATCCTCTTAGAACAAATAGAAAAGAAAAAAAAAAAGTACCTGAATATGTTTTCTTTTGCTATAAGAATGCAGAAATGGAAGCATCTGTGCCCTTAAATATATAATTTTTACTGCTGGGGAAATTATTTCATACTGTTGATTTCCTACAAAAATAAGATTGTAATAAGCATTCAGAGTAACAGACATGTTGGTGAACATTAAGGGTGAGATAATAACCTCTCAGGTGACTAAGATCTTACTTTGTTCATCTTACTCTAAACCTTGTATCTCTGACGGGGCCTGAATCCCACTGATAAAATGAATCAATAATGCAACACGTGATTGAAGGAAGGAAATTTGGAAATACCTTGTTTCACACCTAGAAAAGTCTTGCGGCTGCAGAACAGAGCAGCACCATGCATGTTCTTTCAAGTGTATGGCTTTTTAAGTCAAAGGGAGAAGAAGAAACAGGCGTAGTGTGCGTCTCTCCCTCACATCTAACTGTCACCAAGGCAGAGGCTGCTGAGCCATTGAGGCTGATGCTGGCTGACAGAGCAGCGTATTGCTTGCTGAACTGTGATGATACAATTCAGGGAGAACCTCTGTAGCCCTCATTATCTGCTGCCATACTCGCTCGATGCCGTCTCCACTCCCTTCAGAATGAGGGGGAATTATTAAATATAATTCGACTAATTATGGCTTGGTATAAAAGTTCATGGGTCCAGAACCAGTGCCCCAAAGGAAGAACAACATGAGGTAAAGATTGGAGGGCTTTTATGGTGCTGCTTGAAGATAATTATAGGTATAGAAACCAATTCCAGAGAGAGAAAAAATTCAGCCAAGCCCAGAGTGTTTTCATGATGCAGCATAGCTCCCTCTTAACGTGAAACCTTAACTGGTTTTCCCAGAGGGGGAGAAATTCTCCGTGGCGGTCTCCTGGACTAAGAGAGTCCGACTTGGGGCACCAGGCAGCAAGCGGGAACTCCGAAGCCTTAAATGCCTGTTATAAATATCCATCCTTTTGCCAAAGCAGCCGGGATGCAGCATAACTTACCATGTATGTTGCATTTCACAAAGATGACACTACCCTGTGAATTGATTCACAATGTAACAATTTAGAACCAAAAGTAGGTATTGTGCATAATGGTACTAACTCATCAACGTGCGCTGGAACATTTAATGGGCAATCAGTTAATATCGAAGAATTTAATCCTCCTCTCTAGAATATGATGACCCAGAATAATTACATTAATAAGCACTCTGAAGCAGAGTCACTTGAATTCTACAAAAAGGATTATGAGTACATTTTAGATGGTCTTGTTAATGGGGTGGGACTGGGCAATAAAACTCCTTGAGAGCATTTGTCATTCTTTGGCAAGAGCAGACTCTAGATTTCTTTGCCATCTAAGATTTCTCTGATTTTCTTGGATTCAGAGGAACAGCCCTCTGTTATGGATAGCTATTACCCAGAGGCATCATTGTGAAATCCACATCCTAAAAATAGCCCTGGAACAGCTGTTCAAATCTGTGGCAACCAAACAGAAAAATAAGATTCCAGGCAGAAGAGTGTATATAGGAGTGTTTCCTAAAATGGAAGGCACATATTCACAATAGGCTTAACTAAGGTAGGAGATGGTTCTCAGTAGTAAATGGATGTAAGACAAGGACATGAATACCAGTGAGTCACAGAATGAGAAAGCTATTCTCTTTTCAATCCACCAACCCATTTTACATAACAAAGGACAGAGTCTCAGTTTGGTTGCTTCTCTTTCTTTCATACTTCTTTAAAACTTGCTAATCTCTCATTTTATCAAAAAGATAGCAGCCATCAGGTATCAACTTGTAATTTAATAATACTGGTTTGTCTTCATTGTAGGTACTTTCACCGTGGCTTTCCATTTATGGCAGCTATGATTATTGTTCTGTCTGTGATAGTAATATGAAGTTTCTCCTTAAAATAAATACATTTAATTTTTTTAGAAGTGAGTTCCATTTGGGGGGAAAAAAAACTGCTCCAGGGAAAATAGCGCAGGTGGTATATGGGTTTGGCAAAGATAGTGAAGGTGGTAGATGATAACTGAAGTTTGGTAAACACGGCAATGCCCACTGGCATCTGTCTACTAGATGCCCATAGCTTCCCTGCTCCGCACCACTATGACAACCAAAAATGTCTCCATATATTTCCAAATGTCCCCAGTTGGGACGGGGGGTGGGTGGGGGCAGAATCACTCTGGGCTGGAAATCACTGATTTAGAGCAATATGGTCTCTGAGTAATTGTTTTAGAAGGCAGATAGGGAATAGTGTCAGGCTTTGTGAAAGTGACAAAGAAGTCTAGGGGTGAAAGCCCCTCAATAAAGTGGTACTTTAAATCAGAGAGTGTTGGGTGGATACATTTTAATAAAAACCCAGATTCCCTCTGAGGGCTTCTCCTATCCACTGTTCATTCAAATATATTATCAGCCATTCTACTTCTAATAAAGGATTCCAGATATGAATCCCAGAAACAAGGTTGCTGATGGTCTTTGCCTTTGTAATTCATTTCTCCGTCCAACCAGACAGTAGAAAGGTTTGTGAACCTTCAGGGAAAAAAACACAAGCTCAAGCCTGCCAATCTGGCATGCCTCAGTAGGTTGGACTGGCCTGGCTTTTTTATGAAGTGTTTGGCAGCCCTAGTATTTAATTTCATTCTTTTGTTTTATGTTTTGGGTGCATAGACCCGGAGGCCTTTGGACAATTGCCTCTTTTTTAATAAAGCTAATATATGCCCATAGGAAATTTACCTATATCTAAACTGACATAACAAAGCTGATACTTCAGAGGGGTCAGGCATGAGAGATTCCAGCAATTTCTATAAATGGAGGAAGCTGGCATGAATTTGGACTGCCTGGAGTTATTATGCAGACACTGGCAGTCTTCCAGGCTGTTCATAATTTTAAATAAATTCTGATCCTGGTGATGTATACTTATTGATCAAGTTTTCAGAAAGTCATCACCATGTACTCTTTGACTACTGTTGATCTGAAATCTCTGCGGTTCCTGAGAACTGGCATTACATTTGCTACCAGCTACACGGCAATTCATCCTTCCATTTGAATCAAGCCTGCGGAAGCGACTCTTTCTGCTCCACTTACTGTGGAATGATACCTGGCGAGCAGCTGGAAAACAAGATTCTTAGGTTCTGTATCTCAATTCAGCACTCATTATCTTTGGTTATTTCATTTTTGAGATTCTCAGTTTCTCCTTAATATTAAACAAGAAAATGGTATTATATATGGATAAGGAACTCTTGTTTTTTTCATTTCAAACTCCTGTTCAGAAACATGCCATCTTCTCATCTGAAGATCCTGCTGCACCTCAGTTGGAACTCTTACCCCCCAAATCCTGAGAAAAGACTGGCTGGCCAGCAGCTAGTTTCACAAGGGTCTGAGAGACAAAGAGCATGTGCCTGCTCTGCTGGTCACATGCCTGTTAATCGCCGGCCCTCTGACTTTCCAACAATGGGCTACATTATGTTTGTCCTCTGTTCCAACCCCAGCTGCTCAAATCTCTCTGTCCTCTCATTTTTTCCACCCTCAAAAATCTATCATTATTTATATTCTCCTTAACTTCAGCTCTTTATATTCTGTTTGGTGATTGTGTAGGTAGAATATTGGCCCCCCAAAGATGTCCATGTCCCAAGTCCCACGCTATGATATGTTACGTTACATGGTAAAATGACAAAATGGAATGAAAATTATTAATCAGCTGACCTTAATATAAAGGCATTGTGTAGGTTATATAGGTGAGACCAATGTAAAGGGTCCTTTAAATTTGGAAGAGGTAGGTGAAGACTTAATGTCTAAATGATATAATGTGAAAAAGAATTGATCAGCCATTGTCTTTGAAAATGGAAGGAAACCACAAGTCTAGAAAGCCAGAAAAGGCAAAGAAATAGATTTTCCCCTAGAGTCTCCACAAAGGAATGTAGCCCTGCCAACACCTTGACCGTAGCCCAGTGAGATCCGTGTTATTCTTCCAACCTACAGGTCTAGAAGATAATAAATTTACTTTGTTTTAAGCCACTAAATTTGTGGTGATTTGGTATAGTAGCCCTAGGAAATGATATAGAGATGTTACTCCTGAAAAGGGCAAGCAATCACATAGACCATAAAGAATGATCTGTGAAAGCTCTCTGATTCTCTAGCAGCTACAGATGTTAAGTAAAGATGAATGGGAGTGACAGCAGGAACAACTCTCCAGGACCTGGAGTTTACCCTGTCCTATATGTTTCTAACTGGTGGATCTATTTCCTCTTCGTGCTCCCTTTTAGCTTAAGTCCAGACTCCCTCTGCTCCCCAAACCTCCAGCCTCAACCATTCCCACCCTCTGACCCAAGAAAAGAGAAGTACATCTCTAGAACGTTCAGTAGTACTTAGAAGGCATTTAACATTTTTTTACTGTAAACTCTCCCATTTGTGATGTTTCTCCATATATTCCTCTCTCCTATAGCTTTCTACCGTTAGTAATAGAGTTCTATAATAATATGTTTGGGAATCTTTGGGAGTTATGTAATACCAACAGTCCTGGGTAGTCTAACAATTTTATTCAGTCAGTCACTCAGCAAACCTTGAATGTATACATGGTGCTGAGTGGAAGCAGGGATTAATAAGACAGCATCCCCCTTCACAGAGTTTACAATCTAATATGGCACAAATAGGAGAAACATTCATTCATTCCACAAATGCTTACTGAACCCACAGCTTACATCAGACATACACGTAACTATAATGGGAGATAGAAGCATGAGTTCTGTAACAGAGCCACAAACAAAAGTGACAGTGAAAAAAAGCTCAGGAAGTGATGACAACAACACGGGAACATAGCACCTTTCAAAAACCCAGCTAACTGGTATTCAAAACACACTCAAGAGCTAGAAAGAAAAACAGGAAGAAAAAAAAAGGGTCTCATGATCGAAAGATATGTAACAAATTCTGAACACTGAAACTCAAGTATTGGAGGGCCTCATGTACCTTCATTCAGTGCCCACTGTCCCATATTTTATGTCCTAAAATGTGCACTTATCTTTTATCCTGGCCCACAGGTGATTAAAAAAAGCAAGTGAGGAGACAGAAACCACTACAGATAGTCACACCAATAGCAAATGAAGCAATATGACTGTGCAACAGAGGGAAAAGGAAGACAGACAAAGCCAACTTCAGCAAAGTGGGGCCAATTATGTCATAGGCTTGCCGCCTGTGCCAACCAATAAACCCTAAGACGATCCCCATCAATACACACCACACACTGACTCAGTTTCCAATGATTCTGAATCTCCCAACAAGTGTTCAAATTATGTTCTGCGGGCGCCTGGGTGGCTCAGTTGGTTAAGCGACTGCCTTCGGCTCAGGTCATGATCCTGGAGACCCAGGATCAAGTCCCACATCGGGCTCCCTGCTCAGCAGGGAGTCTGCTTCTCCCTCTGACCCTCCCCCCTCTCATGTGCTCTCTCTCTCTCAAATAAATAAATAAAATCTTTAAAAAAAAAAAAATTATGTTCTGCATATTTTATTTAGGAAAGCAAGAAAGTATGCAACCACTTCTACACAAACTTCATCAGAGATTGTTACAATCTTTTAAATTCTGGTGCTTTCTGCTGGACGATGTTTCACTGTTCCATGCGCTGAGTACCCATGGGTCACAGACCATTAAGGAGCAATGGCAGTGGGCCCATACAAATGGAAAAAGATTTGTTCCAGGACTAAAATATACTAAATATGTCACTGTGTCAGAAGCTAAGCAACAAGGACATCCAGAATATCAATGTCTGCTATCAGAAAAATTACAGTTGAGAGAAAAAATATTTAAGCAATCACCTGGGTTGGGAGCTCATTTACAAATGTCATGTCTAAAATATAACTCTGTTGTTAAAAAAAAAAAAAAAAACTATTTAAGTTCATCATTAATGCCTGACATTTCAGAATGGTTCTTGCTGTTTTTACCAACCATACTCAAGGTAGCTCTGTTTTTCAGTTTCCTGTATGATTAGAATGCTGAACTTCCCTGAAAAAGTTCCTGGGTGATGCTCTAGAGTGTCATTTTCTAGCAAGTCAGTTAACAGAGGGCTGTCTTCAGCTCTTTGCCTTTATATAAATCTAAGTCATTGCACCAACTACCTTTTATGAGGAACAAATAAAGTCATAAATAATATCAGTGCATTCTGGAAAGGTAAGTTGCTATGAAACCCCATAATGGGGGAATCTACCCCTCTGTGCGTCAAAACAGATTAGGAATATGCACTTCTGTCGGTGGCCTGGCTTCTACCAGAGACTGCACAAATCTCAGTGTGCACAAATGAACTTTCCACATATTCTGCCTAAACACTAATGGACAGGTCCAGGGTACATTTCTAGGATCACTAATCCTCTCTATCCCCATACACAAAGAAAACATGGGCAAGCAACTGATGAATCACTAAATTCTATCTCTGAAACTAATAATACAGTGTATGTTCATTAAATTGAATTTTTTTTTAAAAGATTTTATTTGTCAGAGAGAGAGAGCACAAGCAGAGGAGGGGTAGAGGGAGAAACAGGCTCCCCACTAAGTAAGGAGCCCGATATGGGACTCAATCCCAGGACCCTGGGATCACGACCTGAGCCAAAGGCAGACGCTTAACCGAATGAGCCACCCAGGCATCCCAAACTGAATTTAAATTAAAAAAAAAAAAAATGTTAAATGAGCAAACTCTTTAATCGTTATTTTTCTTCACTGTTGCCCCAATCTCAATTAAGAACTAGTAAGCAATAGGACAGATGGTAGCTACACTGGTGGTGAACACTGAGTAATATATAAACTTGTCAAATCACTAAGTTGTACACCTGAAACTAATGTAACATTGTGTGTCAACTATACTCAAATAAAAAAAAATTAACAAGAACTAGTAAGCAATAAAAATAGCTAATATGTACAGACCCCTTACCCTACTCCAGGCATTTTATAAGGGATAGCTCATTTAATTTTCATGACATCTCTATTCTGTAAATATTATTGTACCCATTTCACAGATGAGGAAACCATGACCTGGAGGGATTGAGTAGCTTGCTGAGGGCCACACTGGTAGAAACTGGGGGGAATCATGCACCAAAATGCCTAGAGACCACCCTCTTCACCACTATAATATTAGTGAATGTCAACATTTTGGAAGCTGGACAATAGCACGAGTTATAATTTATAAACATAGGCAACTAGCAACAATTTGAACATCTGTCTCTGTCTTTGCTGCAGTATTTACATACTCCAAGAGGATTTACAGGCTCTAAGTGATTCATCTTTCAAAAGAAGACAATTTGCTGAAAGAAGGGAAAAGGTGCTGAAACAAAAAAATGTATAATCGGAAAAACATGCTGACTAATCATTCTCAAGCTCTTTCTGCACTCAACACTGACCTGGCTTTCCTTAAGAGGGAGCCTTTCCCATTTTTTTTAAAGTTGTGTGCTATCTCATTGTTTACTTGTACATTTCACCCAAGGCATTCTGTCACCTCAGTTAATAACTATTAAGGGTGTATGCCATGCCACATGCCCAAGGTAACCAACTGAAAGACTTGTTGGAAAGAGCATGAACTGATCATTCTTCTTGTCAAAAAAAAAAAAAAAAAAAAATACTACCTGAGTCCTAATTAATTGGAAAGGCATTATTTTTAGAAGTAAACGTTAGTGGAAACAGCACTAGCCCTAGGAATCAAAACCCAAAATCCTGGCTAGAGTTCCATCACTCATGAGCCATCTCTCCTCCAAGAAAATGCATCATCACCTTCTTTAGACTCAGTTTCTCCCTCCACAAAGTGGAAATGCTAACAATGCCCTCACCATCTCCCACATTTGTGGGGTTTTTTTTTAAGATTTTATTTATTTATTTGACAGAGAGAGAGAGAGAGTACAAGCAGGGGTAGCGGCAGGAAGAGGGAGAAGCAGGCTCTCACTAAGCAGAGAGCCTGACGTGGGGCTCCATCCCAGAACCCTGGGATCATGACCTGAGCCAAAGGCAGACACTTAACCAACTGAGCCACCCAGGCACCCCTCCCACATTCGTTATAAGAATCAAATCAATATAATGTTATCCAAGCCTATAAAACCCAATATAATGTAAGGAAGGATGATGATGATGGTATACTAAAAAAGGTGTAAGAGGCAAAAATGGGATGCAAACGTGCCAAGGGATTCATAAGTAATTCCAATGAGTCTTTCCCGGGAAACTGAAATATTATATTCATAATTGCCATAAGCTATTACTCTATGGTATCATATCTACTACCCTATCTTTCGTGTGACCTTTCACACATTGAGAAAGAATCTTCAAGTTCTCGTAGGTCCTCTTCTCTTGGTTAAATGTGCAGAGTTCCCCCAATTATTCCACACGGGATGTGATTTGTGAGACTTTTATCTTCTTTGTCTTTCCATTCAGTTTAGTCAGTGTCCCGGTTAAAGTGAATACAACACTCCAGATATGGTCAGATTATCATAGGTATTGCTGCCAACTTTGATCTAGATTCCACACGTGCATGAAAAGCAAACTTTCATTGCCTTTCGTTGGGGCGGACACAATGTCTCAGGTGTTTTCATCATGTGTGTTTGCCCAATAATACTTGCAAAACTGTGTTTGCTTTAAACCCTAAAACCTTTTATCCTCTTGAAATATTACCTTGTTGAGTTCTACCTATCTTTCCAATCTGATGAAATCATCTTGAATGATGATTCTCATCCATCATATTATCTATCTCTCTCAGGTTCTGTCATCCACAGATTTGATAAGCAAAACTTCTATGTCTTAATACAAGTCACAGATTTAAAAAAAATGTACAAGACAGATTTTAAACAAAATTTAAACAGATTTAAAGCCCTGTTAAAAAGTTTCTACATACTGCTTTCCAGGTGAATGAGTCACTCATTAGACAAAATTCTTTGGGAATAGAAATCAGCTAGTCATGAATCCCCCTACTTACATTCACGGTGTATTTCTAGAACTGTGCTGAACATCCACATATCTGACAGGTTTGCCCATTTTGATAACACAGATATCCTTTTCCCATGTTTAATCTTTTGGATCGTCTTTATTGCTCCATGGTTTTAAAATAATTGCCCAAACAAAAGTCCACTATTACACGTGCTAGGTTTTTTAGTGGCCTGGGATAATATCATTCATCAAAATTCAAGGTTTTATTTTTGAGTAGTCAGAGATTATCAAATGATTTTTCTTCTACCACAGGTTGTAACTACCTATTTTTGCTCCAGTTTCCCCAGTCTAAGCACATTCTCCTTGAGAGAGAAAAGAGAATCAAAATAGAATTTGAACAGTCTCTCCCTCCTGCCTTTCATCTGTTTGCATCACACCATCTATAACAAGCAGGAAATTCTTGATTATTTCTTTTATTGTTATCGTAACTCCAAAAGAATCTCTTTGTTGTGTTTCACAACCTTAGCAGTTTCTTTCCCCATGATTTGTGCTTCTTTGTCATATTTTTCTCTTCTCTACTATATGGTCTCCTCTAAAATCTGTGTTCACAGAACAGCTCGTACACCCGTACCTTCCATACTTGGGCATTCCAAATTTCTTGAACTGTCTTCCCTTTTGGAGTCATCTTTCTCTTATAAAACAATTACCTGGTTGATATCATATCTACGTTTTTAGCCTCAGTGAAGAATAATATCCCAGAATCATAGAATTCAGAAAAAACTTTTTTAATAGCAGTAGTATAAAAGGAATTTCAAATGTTACTGTAAGTTATTATTATAAATCTACCTACTGGCTTTTAATTTAGAAGGAGAATAGGGGTGCCTGGCTGGCTCAGTTGGAAAGCATGTGACTCTTAGTCACAGGGTCATGAGTTCAAGCCCCATGTTGGGTATAAAGATTACTAACAAAATAAATAAAAAATTTTTTTTTAAATAAAAGAAGGAGAATAAAAGGAGCATAAGTTTATGAACATATTAATGTAGAAAGTATCAAAACTCAACCTTTCATAATTACCAAATAAACAACCTCAGCATCCATAAAGAATCCATCAAACTGAAACCACATTCACAGTGAGATAGTAATATATTTGTCTTTCACACAGGGCTAGACTGTATAGGGATTACAGTGGCAAATGAGACAAGAAAGATTCCTTTTCTTGTGGAGTTTATATTCTAGTGAAAAGAGATGCAGTAATAAGCAAACAAATAAACCATCAAACTAAACAGATCGGGAGAAAGTTTGGTATTCTTTTAGATAAGCTAGTCAGAAAAGCCCCTCTGATGAAGTGATATTTGGATTAGAAGCTGAAGGATGAGAATTATCCAGCTATGATCTGGAGAAAGAGCAATTCAGGGAAAGGATGGTCAAGGGCAACATCCCAAAGATCAAAAGGAACAAGGGCCATCAGTCAAAGCAAATCTGTCTCGAGACTAAAGTAAAAGTTCAGTAATCCAAAATACTAGAGATATCTATAACATTCCCAGAGAGGTGCCAGAGAAGGTGATATAAAATAAAAGCATGGTGAAAGAAACATTTGAGAATAAGATCACACAAAGTAATTCGTACATGCTGTACCCCTGACATATTCGTCTACATCAACTGTGATAACTAGTAGAGTACTAGCAAATATGTCGATCACATATAACTCTATAGCTTCAAATATATCTTTGATAATTACATGTCTAATACTTGTTTTGCTTGATCATATCCCATTGGATCAACTCAAACACCAGTTTTCTCTGTTGCTGCTCCACAGTTGCTGAGAAGTGCTGTATGTCAGGCAAAAATACTAAAACACCAAGTGTCCCCAATCTCCCTCTGTCCTGCCTTCTCAAGAGAATTCTCTGCTTGTGATGCCCAAGTCTGGGGCATTTGTTGAAATGATCAAGGTAACGAATAGAGACGGCAGCTGGAGAAAGTCCAGAAAGATAAAATTGATTTCTACAAAATAGGCCATGGAGTTATCCTCAGAAGTAAAGTAAAAAATCTAAGAGGCTCCAGGAGGCAGTGGGAAAGAAGGGACAGCAGAAAATGAGGACAAGAGCAAAGCTAGGTGGGGTTTTGTAAGAGGAAAAAGAGATGGGGGTAGTAGCTGCCATAATAAGTAACATGGAAGGAAAAAAAATCCTAGAATTTATTTTTAGAAAATTTTACTGCATGTTGTATGATATAATTTCTTCCTCTCTACCTTCTCAAGAGACCTTCAGAATAAGCCTGAAGGCTTACTTTTCAAGGTTTTATAGGATTGAGAATGATAGCCCACTTCTATTCAGATTTTACATGCATATTGGATGTTCTACAAATTCATGCATTACAACCTCAGTTGGGCCCCAACCAGCTGTTGTTTGAAAATATTTCACTTCACGCCCAACTGATTCTCTTTTCTATCCTGCAGAATGAGTTTTTCAAGACTTTTCCTTTTTTTACCCACATGTTTCTAACCCTACTAATTCTTAGCCAATTATCTTGGCCTGAAATACTTTCTTCACTGAAATAAGAGATAATGTCAGAATCCCTCACCTGGCAGCTCCCCCTCCTCAAAATGTTCCCATCCCTCCAACTACCATTCCCTCCTCCTGTTGGCCTTGGAAGAAGTAGTGGGCCTACTCCTTCCCCAGCTAACTAGGTCCTTTATATCACAGTCCTAGCCCTTCCTGGCTCACCCAGGATCAGGTGCATCAGTCAATCCATTTTTCTTTTCCACACTGTCTCTGTGGTGCCTCTTCTCCTTGCTCCCACCCTGCATCTTCACAAAATAGAAGTAACTCCTTAGCCCAACAGTTCCATTTCCAGAAATATATCTTAGAGCAACCCTCACACAATATACAGGCCCCCAGTCCAGATAGACACAACTTCACACAATCTACAGGCCCGCAATCTTAAAAAGATACCTCTTCTTTTTAAGAGTTTCTCTCCCAAAATATTCCCAAAGACCCAGAGGGTGTCTTTGAGGGACTTTAATCTACCTCATTTTATATTTGATGATATTTGAATTTTTACATTCAGGATGTATTACTTTTTTAAGAAAAACAATGAGGATTTCCAAATGCCAACAATTCTTTGCCTCTATCCAATTAGTCATCCAACACTATGGATTCTACTTCTGAAATGATGTTCACATCTAGCCATTCTTGACTGCTGTCCTCACTCCTGCCCATGCTCACGACTTCTCAGACATTACCTGAGCAGCCCCAGAAGCTGGCTGATTGATGAAACTTCTCGACTCTATTTCAGCACTTTGCACCTCTTCCACAAAACTCTCTCTTCTAAACTCTAATTGGATCATGTCATCAGTAGGCTCAGGTACCTTCAGTGGCTTCCCATTACCTCCCAACTAAAGTAGGAATGTCTTACAAGTTATTTAAAGTCTTGAGAACATGACCTAAACATCTTTTTTCCAACCTTTCCTCTCCATTCATCTCCCTCTTTAAAACTTCACTGTAGCCAGACCAGGCCTGACCTTTGAACATGAGTTTCTAGCACTTATACCCTTGGTTAATGCTTCTCCCTAGATCTGGAATTCCCTTCATCCTCCGTGTCTGACTAAATCCAAACCCTACTCATCCAAACCACACTCATCACCTTATGAAGATTCACTCATGCCACTCATTAGAATTAGCCATTTCTTCTTTGTACTCTAATGGTACCCTCTATCCTTAATATTGGACTTATCACACTTTGTAACACAGTTATATATAAAGCTTTATGGCCCTCAAGATAATATTTTTCCAAGGCAGAGACTAATTTTATTCATGTTTACATTCTTTCTACATATATAATATGTGGCATATACTAGCTGTTGAGTAAACATTTATTTTAAGTTTGATAGAATAATTCATATCAGCATTGAAGTTAGTATCTGATATGAGCTTAGTACCATTTTCTATTTTGATTGTTTTAGCTTTGAAGCTTTACCCAAAAGTATTACAATTAAATGGCTTAGTCATATTTGTGGGCTTTGTCTTTAACTTGGAGGGAAATGGAGCATAATAAAATTTTGTTCATAAATTTGGCTCTTAAAAGCTACGCATTTAATATTAACAATAAGGTTGCCTTTTGTTGAGTATCTACTATTTGCCAGGCACTGATTTAGCATCATGCATTCATTATATCGTTTAATCTCCTAAAGAAACCTGTGCAACACAGCAAATACTATTTTATATCCATTTCACATATAAAGAAACTGAGTCTTGGGGCAGTAATTAGTCCCAGACCATAGAGATCATAGAGCTGTGTGAAACTGCCAGGCATCAAAGCCAAATTTGTCCTATACCTGAGCTCATACTCTCTCAACTGTGCCCCACTACGTCCTTCCTCATTAACTGCTTTTTGGGAGAACTATGATGATGAGGCAAGGACTCTGAAAAGGGAAGCAAACTAGTGTGGGCTGACCCTAGAGGCGGTGCCCCAGAATGTTCCAAGAAAAATATTGCATGTTAATTAGAAATAGGGAGTAAAAGCAAGGGGAGAATTTGGACAGCCTTTATGTAACCAGGCATTTGATAGTACAAGAAAACCCTTGCAGTTTGCAAATTTATGGTTTGAAGTATTTGGTGTGATGAAATCTGTCCCTTCTAATCCAATGCTCCTTTGTTTAGGCCCCAGCCTCCTCCCTTGTCCCTTACTTTAATAAACCTCAAAAACTGCCCTAAAAATGGCACTGGAGCCTATATTACTTTGATAGTTTTTATCCTGATATTAAAGTGAACATTCTAATGAGGGACTGGGAAAACATTTGTAAAATCAGTGTGATTATTTCATGAATCTCTCAAAGTGGCAACCAGCTTCCTACTATTTTTCCATCTTTGCTTGAAAATGTTTCTGCACCATATAGGAGCGTTCTTCAGAATAACACTCTTGAGATAATAAATAAGGAAGAAATGTTTCGACACCAACGTTTATGAAACATTTGGAAATATCTGCCCTGTGTTAATTGAGCTTTCATTTCTATGTGGGTTATTTTGTCGTGGTGTAAACAAGAAGAGTTTATGCTTTATTTCACATAACTTAAGCCTAAACTTTTGCTCCATATCCAAATCTACAGTGATTCCTTTTTTTCTGCCTCCTTTAAATTTCTCCTCAGGAGTCCTTTCCATAACTAAGTGGCTGTGGGGGAGGGCCTGAAGATTCGAGAACAACAAAATGCCTCCAAACACCATGCCAGATGCCAAATATGTCTACCCAAGGACAATTACTCAACTTCTCCTTATTCACTTTCTGCCTTTATGGTCATCTATGTCTCATTAGATCATAAGCCCACAGGGAGAATTTGTTTTTAGGATCTACTCAGCAAGTAGTACGTTACAAATGCTGAAAAGATGCTTATCTGTAGAAATATGCAATGATGTAAAGTGGTAATAGTCATGGAGGAGAAGAACTGACCTATTTCTTGTTAAAATTATCTGCAGTTTCATGTCTAAAAGAGATACAAGTACTTTATTCAAAATATTAACCTCCAGAAAACCTGCCAGGATAAGAGAAGGTGCCTTGGCTGGGAGTCAGAAAACCAGGTTGCAGTCCTAATTCTTCTACCAACTAACCCATCCCATGAAATAGGACCAGTTACTTTACCCATTTACAGGAACCCATGAAATAGGCACACTAAACCCTTCCTACATCCTCGCAGGGATTTCTAAGCATCAAACGAAATGAATGGTGTGAAAGTTCATTCAACAGTTTAAACCAATAATTGATTGTCATGGCTGTTGTCATTGTTACGAGATTTGCTTTTTGGTGATTTCCAGTTCACCAGGTGAAATAACACATGCATTTCCCTCTACTCCCTAAAATCACACCAAAGAATAATAAATGTTTTAACAGATACAAATCCACAATTCACAAAAATCAAAGAAACAGCAGGGAACGAGAAATATCCAGGAAGTGTTTGGAAGATGTAAAGCTAGTCAAGGAAGCAGAGTGAGGAGAAAGCTGAGTGCCAAGTGCCTAGAGACAAAATCAATTCATACCCCCAAACTAGGAAAGGCTTGAGGACTTCAGGCATTCATTATCTCACGGCGGCGGGGTCGGGGGGGCGCGCGGGCAGGGAGGGACTCGACTCTGGGCATTAGTAGGAAGTCTGAGAAGCAGGAGCACTTAGGCCTCCTGCAGTCCCTTCCTCTGAGTAGCCCCTGCCTGTCTCACAGTAACCAGCACAGTATAGAGAAAGAAGGAAACAGTGGACAGAAATCAAGAGTTACACATAGGCCTAAATACTGAATGCTGAGGTGCCCCTTCTACTCCACACCTGAAATTCCTATCTGACATATACCACCAGGACGAACAGGGGGCAAGCCCTGCCTATGTTCTCCTCAGTGATTTAGAAATATGGCAGTAAATACCAGGAGAACAGGAAGTGTTTGGAGTTGCCCGATGGGCAACTGTTAAAAGGGGTTGCCCAGTGGGGCTGGGAACTCCTTTGTAGACAGTAAAACCCTTGAGATACTAATAAGTCACTTATATTTGTTACTTTGAAAAAAATTATTTTTTTAAAAATTTACTTTTCCAAGAAACCAGAGTATAGATTCAGAAGAGTTAATATAGTCTCCCCACTTTTGATTTTATTAGCTAAACCAGATTAATTTAACAGATAAGGAATATAATAAAATTTACACAGAATGACATGCAATTTAGAATTTTTAGGCTGAAGCAGCCCAGTCAGGGCAGAATCACACACGCTTAACGGTGTTCACTTGGTAGGGTATCATCTGTGGAAAGCGGGTCTTAGAAATGGGGTGTCATTCTGGGGCCCATCCTCAGTGGCCCTGGTGCCAGCCACCTGGCTGACCTAGTTTGCAGGCAGAGAATTTACCTAACAACTTTTCTCCCTTCCTCTGGCCTCTCCTTCTTCTGATTCATTGCTACCTGAGCACTATTCCCAAAGTGAGTCTGATCAAGTCCTCCTTCTTCTCTAAATCTTTTGATGGCCCCACCCAGACTTCAGAATGAAACCCAGTCCCTACTACCCACCCAGCCTTGTCTCTTGAGCCTGCTCACCCACTGTGCCCACTCAACAGAGAACTGCTCACTCTCCCCTAATCTCTCTCTGTGCTTCCATGCCTCCCTATCTCTTCCTCCTCCCTGCAATGTTCTGTCCTGTCTTCATTGGCAAAGACTCACTCCTTTAAAAAAACACAAAAACCGCTTAAAAACCATCATCCAGTCTCAACCCAACAGGGCATATTACTTGCTCATTATCCTGTACTCTCTCTGTTTATTCCTTGTGTTGCAATTATTTGCTTCAGTGTCTATCTCCCCTACTAGACTAGGAGTTCCCAAAACAGGGGTTCGGTGTAATCATCTTTGTATTCTCAGTACTAAGCAAACTGCCAGACACACAGTCAGCCCTCAAGGAGAGTTTGTGGAATGAACCAGAAGGAGTGAAATTAATCTCACATTAATTTGGGCCTTAGCACACCCTACGTTTGAATGTCTAGATAATGCTAATGTGAGGAAATAGGATTTACATTCCCCAAGTTGGCTAGCATCTAAGCTCTGAGGGCATGAGATCTAAATATTGCCTTGAACACAGGAACAATATCAATGTCCTACTCTCCTCAGGGATAAGAGAGAGAAATAGAAGCAAGGAGGGGCCCAGCGGGGAAGCTGATGTATTTAACACTTGGAGCAGATCATTTCTTAATATCCCTCTCCTCCACACAATAAAATTCTCTTCCATAATAATCATTATTTTCTTACAGTGTTCTGTCATTTTAGGAAATTACCAGCTTAAAAAGAAGAATACATTTTCATGTTCATGGTAGTATTCAAACTCAGTAAAATAATGCAAGTATGAATGAAAAGGTGCCCTTACCGAACAAAAATATTACACCTCGAAATTCATACTCCGCTCCCCCTTTAAAATATTAAACACAAAAACTCTACGTGGTCACGTGGATGACAGAATTGAGGTAACTCAAATTCCTTTGCTTCATCTTCACAATGGCATGCTCTCCTTGGTACTTTCTAGCCTACTGTTTAAAAGCAGGAATATGAAGTACCACGGGGCCAGGAGGCAAAAACTGCGCTCCAAGGGGGCCCAGGCGGTTCCAAGCCCGAACAGACCTACTCCCCCAACCAACGCCTCCAGCTGCCTTGGTCTGTGTCAGGCCCTACTCTATAGCTGGGACTCCTCCAAATCAATTTCCGTGTAGAATGCAATTTTTATTAAAGGAGAGGTGATAAAAACGTGTTCCCCCGGATGCTAAGATAGACACTCATAAAACTGACAGTAATCACACCAATTGTTTAGTACTTCAACCAACCAAATATTTTCTTTATCAGGGAGGGGTAGTATTTTACCACGGGCATTGTTTAAGATTGCTGGGGCATGGTGACAAGAAGCACACCAACTCATCATCGGTTTTATTATTGGTTTTAGATTCTCTATAGGCAATACATCTCTTTATTGCCACCCCTGTGAAGTTCATAGGAAATGTCTCCTTCCTCGTTTCTCCATTGTATTATAACCTCTCCTCACTTCCTTCTCAGAGACAAAGAGCAGGTATAGAACAGGGAGAAGCAAGGCTCTCCTGCAGAGCATTAGCTAGAGTAGCCTCGCCGGTGGAGTCAGGGATGAGTTTCCACAGCCTTCCACATTAGTCTGGCAGTCTCGGGCTTCAGTCCACAGCCATCGACCGGTTGTGGGCAGCCACGCCACCTGCTTTAAGGACCTTAGACAAACTGCAAAGAAGGCCAACTCTATCATCTTCCTATTTCCTTATGATCTTGTCTCCCTTCCTTGTCCCCTCTTGTATTAGTTTTCTAGGGCTGCCATTATAAAATACCCCAAAGAGCATGGCTTAACCAATAGAATTTTATTGTCTCGCAGTTTGGGAGGCTGGAAGTCCAAGGTCGAGGTGCTAGTACGTTTGGTTTCTCCAGAGGCCTCTCCCCTGGGCTTGCATCTGGCATTTTCTCCCTCTGTCTTCATACGGTCTTCCCTCTGTACGTTATCTGTGTCCTAACTGCCTCTTCTAATAAGGACACCAGTCAAATTGGATTAGGACCCACCCATATGACCTCACTTTACCTTAATTACCTCTTGAAAGGCCCTATCTCCAAATTTAGTCACATTCTGAAGTACTGGGGGTTAGGACTTCAATATATGAATTTGGGAAAGTTACAATTCAGATTATAATACCTACTCTCTGACCCCAAGACACTCAACCCAACACCCTCTTCTCTCCATGTTCAAAGTTCACTGTCAAACTGTCCACATGGAAAGTCTCAATCACCTATCCTCCTTTTCCCAAACTCATGTTCTATGTGTCTCTTATGCCCCTCTTTTGATTACATGATTATTGGAATAACCAGCTTTGGTTGTCTCAGAATAAATAGCATTTTAGAGAAGGTGAATAACTAAAATGACACTCTAATTAATAGAACATGTGGTTGATAGGGGATGGAGGTGAGAAGGGCTGGTCTTTTGGGTGGTTTTTGCACCTTCTACTTCAACTCATCACCATCCCCTTGCTGTCCGTCCCATCCCCCAACAAGCATGCTGGATTTTCAAAATTAACATATATAGGCTTCTTTTTAATCCCACATCTCCTCCTCCCCTTCCCACTCAAAGCCTGCACTACTACTCACTTAGGCTGCAGACATGGAGTTCAATAAAACAAGGAAGGACACCTCTGGGAGAGAAGGATTGGAATCCTTGGAATCCTTGTTAAAAAGCAACAACAAACATACACATTGCAAAACACAAGTCCCTACTTTCGTAAGTTCTCTTAAATATTATGCTTCAAAAGCTGCAGCTTGACTCTAAGCACATTACAGTCTGTGTAAGAAGATCTCTGCATAGCCAACCTCTGGTGTGGCATCCAGTGCCTAGGAGAATCATGCCTTTTCACCTTTTTTTATTATGTAATTAGCAAATCGTAGGGACAGAAGAGTTAGATCTGCATCTAAAAAGAGAACCTATTCTCAAATGGGCATTGTCATATGCCACAAGTTATATTTATCTATCATCCTTGTTATCCAAAAAAACTATTCTGAAAAGCATAGTGAAAGAACGGAAACCAAAGGGAGAAAAGATGTCGAATGCTTGTTGGCACTGTAAACCATACCTATCCCAGCCGCATGCACAGGCTTCTTCCTAAGCTTCTTGCGGAAAAGGATTGACTTTCAGAACCACCAGAAACCTCAAACAAAACAAGGTGCTCTCTAGCTATGTTGAATTCAACTAAAATGAAATGAATGAGTATTTATTTGCTGGCCTATAAACACATAAATAGCTTATCAATTTTCACCAGTTTAGTCAGTTATAGAAAAAGGATCGGGGATTACTGATTTTTTTGAATGGGATCAGAGATTTCCACATGACTATTTCAAACACTAAAATGCTCCAGATTTCTGAGTTGAAATAACACTATCTACATTTCAGAAGTAGGAAATTTAAGTAGAGCAGAGTTTTTCTTTTATCTATTATATCTCTTATCATTATTCCTAAATTCCTCTCAACACTCAAGCTTGATCCGCTCAGCATTTAATTATCCTTACTGCACCCAGAGTCATCTGTGTTCAAGAAAAGCATTAAATACACAATTTAGAGAAGAAAAACATGACATTCAGTATTGTCTTACTTTCAGAAAATAATTCTGTATGCATGTAGAGCTTACTATGAACTAGGGAATAATTTAACTTTATGACCCTCATATTCAGTTGTTAATTACTTTTTCCGTTGTCCTCAATATATTTCTATTGCATCAATGGGAAACTGGAGTAGTCCTCCAGTGACCAAAATTATACATATCAATTGTCATGAATATTAATTAAAAGCTCTGTGTCTTCATGGAAAACCATCTACTTCCTACTTCAAAGGCACTGAGTTTCAGTGCTACGAAAAAATTTACCTCAGTTAAAAATTTTAATCAGTAAGATTATAGGTTCTTTTGTTGTTGCTCTTCTTCAACTTCTGGAAAGACAGATCTTTCTAAATGAAGTAATTGATCTACAACATTTCGTCCGTAAAAGAGCCCATTTCAAAAGAAAATAAATGTTCCATGTCTGACTTATGAAAAAATATATATTACAGAAAGAAAGCTGTTTAGGTATTGAGGCTTTTAACAACAGAGCGAGCAGAAGCTGGGAGAATCAATCAACTGTGTTTGTTGTGTGTCCAACCCCACAGCGGTAGAGAGCATCGTGAGGGTTATGAAGAGTTTTTCTAATCTTGCACACGCGGTGCTTAGAAAACACATTCCAGTGCCTGCACGTCCACGCGCACACATACAGGCGCATTTGGTAAAGCAAACATGTGGAAGGGAGGGCACTAACTCCTATTCCTACGGGCCTTTGTTCCTCTCTCTTAGTTCTTCTTTGGTGTCCTTTGAGAACAGAACAGGCACCCGGAGAGTCGGATTGTGCCTGAATATTGTGCAAAACAGTTATTCTTAATCTCGGTTTTGCTACCACCTGTAGTAAATTTAATCATTCCAACAACAGAACAAGATATACAAAAACTTAGCAAAGCAAAATTAAAGTCATTTTATTTAAAACATGTGTGGGTCAGGTACCTTTCTCAGGAAGACGGTCTTTGTTTTTGTTTTTAATTTTAATTCAATTAGCCAAGATATAGTACACCATTAGTTTCAGGGGTAGAGTTCAGTGATTCTTCAGTTGCGTATAACACCCAGTGCTCATCACATCACATGCCCTCCTTAACGCCCATCCTCCACCCACCTCCCCTCCAGCAACCCTCAGTTTGTTTCCTATAGTTAAGAGTCTCCCATGGTTCATCTCCCTCTCTGATTTCTTCCCTTTCAGTTTTCCCTCCCTTCCCCAATGATTCCTTTGCGCTGTTTCTTACATTCCACATACGAGTGAAACCATATGATAATTGTCTTTCTCTGATTGACTTATTTCGCTCAGCATAATAAGAGAGGACCTCTGTTTTAAGGATAATTGCAAATGTGGGAAGTGAATCACTGGGCAGCTAGGAGTCAACAGCGACTCTTCCATGTGAATTTCCACAGGTCTTAAAGTTGTCACCCAGATACCAAAGGGAACAGCCCATCCCAATGCTCCACAGGTTTCTGAGCGCTCTTCCCCTGGGCTCTGTTCCTGACAGGAGCCTCAACCAACTCTCACTCATGGCCCCAGTTTCTTCTCCCAGGACCAGGTCTCCACAGAAGCGGGGTCTGGCACCCAACACTTTCCCTAAGCCCACCGCACACACCATTTACGACATAGAAGACTTCACTGAAGGTTCATGAGGTCAGAGGAAATCATATCACAGATAAGCCATAAAATTCAAAAATTAATTATTTGGCTTTTCTATCCTTAAAACATTTCTCAGAGGACAATAACTTGTGTTGGCAGCGATGTAGAGAAGTTGGACCTTTCATGCATTGCTAGTGGGATGTAAAATGATACAGCTAATCTGAATGTTAAATATAGAATTACTATATGACCCAGCCATTCCACTCCTGCTTGTATTCCCAAGGGAAATGGAAATATATGTCCTGTTAAAGAAAAAATTATTCTGACGCTTGCTAAAATTATAAGGAAGACTTTATTCAGGACTATTGCTATAGCTGTCAAGACAATCGCAATAGGGAGAAAGATGGGCTCAACTCCAAATCCAGCAAAGATGGCTGGGGATTTATAGTCAATGAACAGAGTGAAGGAGTCAATGGATGGAAAGATAGGAGGAGACATCAAAGGTAGAGGGATTCTTGCTAAACTAATTTAAAGAATTATTCTGAAGGTAGATCGCGGACTTACACATCAAAAGTGGCTTTGAGGAACTTGAGCGGTTATCAAGGGTAATCAGATATCAAGGGTGGGGAGATTCTGACCAAACTCAGCTGGCAGGATTCTTACAACCACTGGGCTATGCAGGCCTGGCAAGGACAGAGCCAAGGTCAAGGCCTAGTCAAGAAGAGGACTCAGAGGAGCCTAACTATAAAGTTTGGTCAAGGAGAGAGTCTTTGTCAGTCCACAAAAAAACTAGCACACAAATGTCTGCAGCAGCATTATTCATAATAGCCAAAAAGTAGAAACACCCAAATGCCCATGAACTGATGAAAGGGTGAATAAAATATGATTTATTCATACAATGGAATAGTATTCTACAATAAAAAAAATGAAGTATTGATACATGCTGTAACACGGGTGAACCCTGAAACATTATGCTAAGTGAAAGAAGCCAGTTACAAAAGACCACATATTGTATGATTCTGTTTATGAGAGATGTGCAGAAAAGGCAAATCCATAGAAACAAAAGCTAAATTAGTGGTTGTGGGGAGGGAGAGTAGGGGCAGCAGGGAGGGAGAGTAGGGAGTGACTGCAATGGGTACACGTTTCCTTTGAGAGTAATGAAAATGTTCTAAAATTACCCAGTGATGATGGTTGTATAGTACCATAAATATAGTAAAAACACTGAATTGCATGCTTTAAAAGAGTGGATTTTATGGTGTGTGAATTATATCTCAATAAAGCTGTTCTAGATAAAAAAAAAAAAAAAGTTATCCGATATTTCCACAAGCTAGCCTCCAGACATGCACTAATTTGCTCAGTCCCCATTCTTTCCCTTCTTCTTCCCCCACAGCAACAGAAAAATAATTCCCCTTGCTTTATTATGGAGAGCAAATCCGTTTTCTCCAGTTCCTGCCCCCTGCCTCGGTCCTGAGTCCTCTTTATCATGTACTCTGATGACGAAATAAGCATTCTGCTGCAACCTTCCTTATACCCCAACTGTCACTGATACGTGCCCTTTTTAAAAAGAGGAAATAACAACCATCAGATTTGACTTCTAAGTTTTACGGGTTTTTTTTAACTGAATAACAAAATTTCGTATTAACATGAAGTGAAGTATGTTTGTTGTAGTTTCAAGGTATACACTTCCAATAAGGTTATCTCAAATTTTTAGAAAATTCAAAACAGGAAAGATAAGAGAATTATCATGTCAGAGTATAAGAATGTTTAATATTTCTAATAATTAATATAACCAAAGGAACACAATAATAGTTCATTCAAAATGGAGCAACTATAGTCCTAAATCACTATGATTAAATCTCAATTATGCATCTTTTGTCAGTATTTACATCCATTCAGGTTTGAGGACATATTAATAAAATATTAAATATGTAAATAATGACTATACTAAGGGAGAAAAAATATGATATGCAAATCAAACAGAGCATGACATATGGACATGACATAAGATAATTTAGCTATGTCCAATCAGCCACAAAATGCTTCTTTTAATGAAATAACAATGACTGCAGGTGTCCAATTAGACAGCATGTGGAAACTACAACAATCCATTATGCTTAGCTTTAGATAGCTCCTAACCTGAATCCTGACTCTTGTTACAAATAGTTTGAAGACATTAGATGGTGCCATGCCAAAGAACAGGAAATCAGAAGGGTACTGGAATCACCTGACTCAGAGAAATGGTGCTGAGGGTAGCTACTAATGATATATAACTTTATGAAAAGATCAAATACAGAAGCTGCCTATCAATCATTTCCTTGCTTCCTTCCTTTCCTTGAAGAAAGAACAACTGCAAGCAAATTCAAACAATCTGGGAATATCACTTAGGATTGTACTCTGCCGCAAATAACAGAAAACCTTGCTATAGTAAATGAAAAAATAGATGTCTTGACAACTAGAATTCAGGAGTAGACAATCCAGGGCTGATAAAGTGGCTCGATGATGTCATCAGAGACCAACCTCATCCATCCTTCCACTCTACCATCCCAGCATATGGGCCTTTGTTCTCATGCTTGTTGCCTTGTGGTTGCAAGATGGCTACTGTACCTCCAGTCATCACATCCAAATTCCAGACAAGAAGAAGGAAAGGGGGAGTGAAGGAGAAAAGAATGCAAAACTTTCCCTGAAATCTCTAACAATTTTCTGCTTCTATCTCATTAGTCAGAACCATGCCAAGAGGTACCCCTTGATGTAAAGTAATCTGGGTAGGTGAATTTTAAAAAATCAAAATCTCCAAGGAAAAAGGGTAGAATGGGTATGGGGTTAGTAACTAGCAATGGGTTTTACAGATATATTCTCAGTGGTTTGCAAGTTCTCTATAAAAACTTTTAAATTTAAAATTTGTTGTTTTCATATTGATTATAACTTATTGATATAAATTAAATATTGAACTAGACAGCCATCTTAGAGTTGTTTGAGCAAGAAATGCTTTATGATTTCATTGACTATGTTTAAATCCATATTTATGATGGAAATGATGCCAAATGCCATTATTTTTTGTCACAGGCTAATGAGAAAATTGAAGAAAGAAAAAAAAACAACCAGGAGGTGGACAAGACATAAATGATATGCTGGGACAAAGTAAAGATCAAGTGACATCACAGCATGCTGTAATGTTAGAAAAAGTAGATAAGGTAGTCTGCAAGATCCTTAGACAAGGTTTTGCCTTTGGCCAATATCTTGAAAATGTGCACTTCCAGGCAATGACAAAGAGGCATTTGAAACAGTTTCTTTATTGCTTCCAGTGTTTGGAATCTCAGTCAGAGGAGTCATGCATTTAGAGAAATACCAATCCCCTACTGTAGGCATTTCATTAACAAATATGTGTTACTGTTCCAAAAACATAAAAATCCAGAAGCTTTAAAAAAGAAAAGAAAAACTGGACATATCCACATAATTGTGTCTAGCAAGAACTAGTTTCTTCTGTAGCTTTTTAATATGGTCTTACGGTTGCTTTTCAGAAAAAAAGCACTCACCAGAACTATCAACCATAGTTTAAAAAAAAAAAAAAATCACCAACTTCAAAGTCACTTCATAACTGGCTGGGGAATCTGAGGAGCTTCCATGTAGCTATCCAAGAAGTATGGCGTTGTGTTGTTGCCGAGTTCTTGGCCAGTTTCAGGGCATCCTTCCATTCCATGGTAAACAGTACTGGTATAGGCATTGGTGCCAAGCATTTTATCACTCTGAGCAAGATAACTTGTGGAATCAAACTAACACTGTCAACCTGCCTGGATTACAAAACAATCATATAACTGTGGACAGTTACGGAGTCCCAAAAAGTACAAAGCATAGTGGCTCCAATTTAAAAAATCTAGGAAAAGAAGGGCTTTCTTTTATTCCCTCCCCTTGGAGAAAGCCATTCTTTGAAAGCTCTACAGCCTCCTGGAGCAGTTTCAGTGGTTTTGAACACTCTGCTCTTCTATTTAAAGCCCCTAAAAATGAAAAATGCCATTATACGAAGAACTAGCCACCAGCAGCGGGAACATGACAAGTACCGGGCTTCAAAATGAACTTGAAATGGCAGATTTTCCCATCTAAGGGTCATCTACTTAATGAGCCCCAATCCGTGTTCAAAATCCCCCCAAGCTAAGCAGACTTTTCTTTCTATTTGAGTTATATCTTAATCTTTTCCTTGGATAAATGTTCGTGAGTTGTGCCCTGCCACATACTTCACTGGTATGCAGCCTGCTCCTTGCCAGCTCCTCTACCTCACCCCTCCTCGCCCCACCCCCATTCCTCTGCCATGCAAGGGAACTATCCAAGGCCCCTTTAAAGCTTTAAAAGCTCAGCCTTCATTAAAATTTCACACAGATGGTATGAGTGAAAGATGTGAACCAACACAATCACTTCTTAATTCCTGGTGGAGCTGAGCTTCTAGCTGAGAGTTTTAATTCTTCTGGGGCCCCAGAATATATAAGAAGAACCCATTTATCACTGTGAATAGTTCTTTTTAAAATCCCATTTTCTTTATTCCTTTTATTTTCCAGACTTTTCATACCAACACTGGCCTAAATCTTTTCCTTTTCTCCTCCTCACCCTCTATTTCCTACCCACACTCTCTAAGAGGCTCCAAAGACTCATGTGTTTCCTCCGTTCCTTCAGCCCTCTTCCCTTTTCTTTCTCAGTTGGACCAATCTGAGCTCTTTCTAATGCAAATTATCCATTTGAAATCATTCACTACACCCAGCTGATTAACCCAATCTTTATAAGAGAAAGCAACGCCCGGGTAATATCAAACAGGTATCTTCAAAATGTATCTGAGGATATTGGAGGGGAGGGAGGCATTTATATTGAAACTTCATTAAATTCTTGTTCACATGTGAGTTCATAATACCACCCGGGCTTCAACCGATCCAAATGTATTTTTTCCATTTGAAGGCTACCTCTCTTCGTTATCACCAGCCAGCACAATCAAAGTCGTAATGCTTACTGCCAATTTGGTCATCGATACCATCAGGCATGGAAAGAGGAGGACTTGGTAATAAGGTGGTCACTTAGTATATAGCCTGATGTTTTTAGATCATTATCTAAGTAAAAACTCAAAATTTAAGAACTCTGTGGGTAACTCACAGATCTCCAAGACTGTGACTAGTTTGAGAAACTGTGAATTAAGTGGTCTCTAAGGTCCTTGTCAGCTCGGATGTTCTATGCCTCTGAGTGAACTGAGGTAAGTCAACCCAGAAAGATGGTTTGATGCCTGAATGCTACCATCGACACTCTTAAACCTTAAATCACTTCTTTCTTCATGGACTCTGAGGTTGAATCCAGAGATTAAATGGCTTTCTCAGCAAGAATAACAGGAGATATATCTCACAACTGGTGCTAAGTAAGCCCTGTGGAGTTCAACAATGACATTTTCCAAGGCAAGGAGAGGTAGGAACACTACCTTTATAAGACTTCATTGATAAGAAGCCATGGTAAGTGGCTCACCAGATAGGCTACTCTGCAGAATTCACTGTAAGCATTGGTGGAGAATCACTGTCAACACACTGAAATGAGGACCACCTGCCCATGTGCATAGTTCCCACCCACCTGTCCTGGAGCCTGAAATTCATACCAGTAATGATTTGATTATTCCATTTCCCATCCTTCCCTGTGAGCAAATACTCTGAGGAGGGGTTTACATTTTCTATCCTCACCTCAGGCCCTTGCTGATGCTTTGTTGCCTCTCTACCTCTCCCATGAGATGCCCTGCTCTCTCCTCTCCGCGTACTAGAATCCGGTCAACCCTCCAAGGTTCTATTCAAATGCCCACCTCCTACCCGAACCTTTTTCCAATGCAGCGTAGAGTGAGCTTCTCTCTTTGCTTCCTCCTTGCATTTTTCGTCATAGATCGCTTGTATTTATTAGCCTTTTTCTCTCTCTCCAGCTAAATCCCAAGTATGTTGTACAATCTTTGAACTCAGAATTTAGGTAGTTATTCTGTCTTTTTTTTTTGAATGGCCTAGAGCTAAGAGTTAATTACAACGATTGTTGACACTAGGTCAGAAGAAAGAACAGAAGGAATGGGTTACAAGAGAAGATTGTTTTGAGAAGGGAGCAAGAGGGGAAGAACGGGGCTGGTAGTCCCAGTGGTGCTGCCACCAGGGTGGACATCTTTGCAGAAGGCAATGGAGGATCTTCCTCACCGTCCCGCCTACAGTTCCTCTGGGCTTCTGGTTTCCTTCTTCGCTGTAAAATTGGCTGAGAGAAAAATGCCAAGGCTGACCCAACATGATAATTTAATTCTACAGTGAATTGGGGTTTTTTTTCCCTTTTTCCTGGCTCAATGAAGATTTGTCGTCAAGAACTGCAGGAAAACGTGGCTCCTGTCTTACTGCTTGCCTTCACCTTCAAGGCAAGGATGAGTAATTTCTGGTACAGAAAGGCTAGTACAAAGCTGCTTTGGTAAAGGACATAACGTTAGCTTGGGGATTGCACAGACCTCTGTCCTCTGGTCAGGAAACATATCCGGGAACACAAGGTACTGCCCATGTAGTCAAGGTCCAAGTCCTTCATCAGTCCAGAAAGTTTCAAAGTTTGACTCCCTGTCCCGCATTGTGAAGGGTCAGGGAGACTTTCTGCATTCATTATGTGTGAGGAACCCTGGCCGGATCGAGCCATCAGCCAGATGCACGCACCCCGTTCCCTGACCCCTCCCCTCCCCTCTCCAGAGCCCTGACAGTGGCGCACACACTTAAGACTGTCCTCAATTTCAGCGCAGCCACACACAGCGGGGAATGTGAATAAGGGAAGGGGAAGATCAAAGAGCAAAAGATGAAGCCAGGGGAAGAGGCAGACAAAAATAGAGAGGGGGGATAAAAGAGAGAGGAGGGCAAAGGAGAGCGAGGGAGAAGAGAAACTGTAGGGAGACAAGCTGGGACAGAAAGAGACAGACAGGGCAGTAACGAGGTGGTTCGTCCTCTGTTTCATTTCCTCTCCTTGATATTTAAATGTTTCCCTCGGGAGGGCACAGTCCTCCTGACTGAAGTGGGTGGGACGGCGCTGGGGGGCAAGCCTGGGGCTCTGGGTTCTGGTCCTCACTGGACCCTCACTGCGTTTGGCACAGGCTTCTCTGAAGTCCAGACACTTGAAAGTAGCCACTCCGGTCGGCTCAACTATTTCAACTAAATCCATTTCCATCACATTATCACTTCTAGCGGTGATAGAAAAATTAATGATTTCTTGAAGGGACTATTGTATTTAAATATTTCAATCCTGTTGGTGTGATGTGTGTCAGCAAGAGAGAAACATATTGACTTGGAGCTGCAGCTAATGCTGGCTTTTATAAATATCCTGTCAGATAAATAATGGCTCTCAATGGATCCAATATGATGTACAGTTCTAAAGCAAGCAGGGTTTTGCAAAGAGGCTCAAAGGAAACTGCCATCACAATACCATGAGCTGAATAATGGGATTTTCGTTTATCTTTCCTACCAGAGAAAGGAGCAGCGGAGAGTTTGGCTTGGCAGGCAGCAAGGAGAAGGGAGATTGATTCTTCAGATTCCACAAAAGGTCCAAACCTCGAACAAAGGCCTCTGAGAGTCTCCAGAACACCAAAGAGCAAGCAATATTTGTGTGTGTCCATTTGACAACCGAGCAGCCCAGTTGGGGTGCTCAAGGGTTATTCCTGCCAGGACAAGCAAAAGCCCCTCTCAGCTGATAAGAGCTGTGGGCCAGGCAGGAAAAGCCTGGGGTGTGGGTAGCTCCAACCAGGATTGAACACGGTAGTGACCAGGGCAACGTAGACAGTTCAGCCGCCTACTCTGTGTCTCATTGTCCTCCTTTTCTCCCCTCCCTCCTATGATTTAACCTGTCCTCTATTTCACTGCACACCAGAGAACAAATCTTGTTATAGGCTGAATTTGTGTCCCCCCCGGAATTAATATATTAAAACCTGATCCCCAGGGTGAGGGAATTTGGAGGTGGAGCCCTTGGGAGCTGATTAGGTCATGAAGGTGGAGCCCCTATAAATGGGACTAGTGCCCTTAAAAGAGACTCCAGAGAACTCCCTTGCCCTTTCCACCATGTGGGGTCACAGAGAGAAGTCTGCTGTCTCTGAACCAGAAAGCGGGCCCTCACCATACACCAAGTCTGCGGACACCTTGATCTAAAACTTCCCAGCCTCAAACTGTGAGAGATTAAATTTATGTGGTTTAGGAGCCACACGGTCGTGGCGTACTGTTGTAGCAGCCTGAACAGACTAAGACAACCTAATCCGGAAACTTGAACGATGTCATTTTGCTTTCTGTTAAGAATTCCAACAAATATGAGGTGAGGGGTGGGTGTGTGGAGGGATTACATACAACTGGATGGAGAGGAGATGGTATTATAGTCTGTGCACTTCAATTACCCACAGTCGATTGAGGACTGACCCTATTATACTGGCATGCCCACAATTCATCTTCAAAAGACATCTGAAGATCACAAGTTAGAGGACTTTAAAATCCTAAACAACCTCATTCAAAGTGAAACACTCACTTAGCTTGGACTTTTCTGGCCTGCTCTGGGTTTTAATGTTGTCTTCTATTTAAAGCAATTGAAAATCTCTGCTCTCTCACAGATAAATGGAGTTGAAAGATTAATTGAAATGTGGAACAGAGAATGCCCTACCATATTTCACATGAGGACGTGGCGAAAAGGAACCATGCAAATCAACAATAATTCAAAAGACCTCATCTTGACTGAAATTGTTTTGCTAATAAGCTAAAATGCCACACAACTTTTAAAAATAAAAGTCCAACTTGCTTGCATGCCACCACTGTACTAAATTTCCTCACAGAAATTAGCTATTCCCATGTTCCTGCTAAGGATCCATCTAGGCTATTAGTGGTAGGGAAGAGAAACCTTCTTCATGTACATTTGCAGGGTGTGTACTTGGCTGAACTGAGAGAACCCCCCCCCAACCTCCCCTAATTCCACGACCTTGAATTTATGGGATTACTGTGGCATCGTGGTGGATTTGTATTTACAATGGCTTCTGAAGCGGGCTCTTGCCAGACGTGTGGTCTTTGCACAACCAGTGAAAACACAGAGCTTCCCTCTGCTTCTCACACCAGGCCCGGTCACACCACGGAGCCTGGAGAAATGACTCTTCTACCAAGTACAAGTAACACCGAGTAAACCTTGGGTTCTTAGTCCCAGAGAAACCAACAGCTTTCAGCAGAGAAATATGATAGACAAATAACTTGCCTGGGTATTTCATGTTTGTAAAGGAAATGGCCTCAAATGACAACAAACCAGGTGTCCACATGCCCCCCACTCAGCTCTGTGGACATATCTTTTAAAGTTAAAAAAAAGGGGGGAACAAAAGAAGCGGGTTCATATTTTTAAGGCAACTACTCACCTGTCTGAATTGAGCTCAGACAGTCTGAAAGCTAGGAATTTCCTTAGTTATTCACCTCTCTGGCGCTCCGCCCTGGGGACCACTAACTGTCCCATCACACAGACAGCAGGAATCTCCTCCCATCCTCCATGAAGCAATTCCTTCAAATTTTCACTGTGCGTCTTGTCGACACAAGGTGTCATATAGTAGGAAAGAATGTCAGTCCCTCGCATACGTCATAACTGCTGGGGAAAACACTGAATCAAGCTCCACCAACAGCCTCTCCTGACTCTGGGCAGCCTGTTCTTCTGTATCAACTGGCACGGGTGCCAGTCCTGCCCTGCTTTCCTTCTGAGGAGTCTGAACAACATCATGCAAGAGGATGGCGTTTCCAATCCTTTTGTCCTCTTGGACTTGTCACCCTTACAAAGACAATACCTCTCACCCACCCTGGTGTCCAACTACCATTTCTTCCTGGACATGGTATGGCTCTATTGTCATCCACAACTACACTCCCCTTCCTCTGCATTCTCAGGCCTTGTGTGTGTTTCTAAATGGAGACACAATTTCTAGAAAGTTACACCACATGACTAGCAAGGGGGAAAGTGTTTCTTCTAAAAGTTATGGAAAAACTAGCTCTGTGTGAAGGCAGCTCCCATTCATTCATTAAACCACTCTCTTGAGCACCTGGGTGGCTCAGTCGGTTAAGTGTCTGCCTTCGGCCCAGGTCGTGATCTCAGGGTCCTGGGATCGAGTCCTGCATCGGGCTCCCTCTTCAGCGGGGAGGCTGCTTCTCCCTCTCCCACTTCCCCTCCCCTCGCTCGTGCTCTCTCTCTAATAAATAAAATCTTAAAAAAAAAAAAAAAAAAACGCTTGGCAGAGTGGGGGCCTGCGCCAGTCATTGTGCTAGGAACTTGATATTCAGCCGTGGACGACACAATCAACATCCCTGCTCTTAGACAACTTACAACCTCATTTGAAGGGAGGACAGGAGAGAAATAGAGAGTAGGAAAGGAAATGAAAATAAACCAGATACCTACACACTGTGATGAGCCCTACACATAGACTTGTGACGCAAGCCCCCAGTAGGTCAGAACTTTGGGGAGGAGGCAACAGCAACACGCACGTAACAAATTCCACAGTCACCCTGCAGGGACTACTCCACTCCTCAAAAAGTGACTTCGTGTGGGTTCCTTCTTGTGGGGCAGAGGGATGTCCTGCTTGTGATCACATCAACCGGGGGTGGGAAGTTCCCCCGGCAAATGAAATGACCTCTCTCTTTGTACACAAAATGCCAAAAAATGAGGTTTAATATACTAATTATATTTTTGTTCACTCATAAGCATACAGGCCAAGAAAGTAATAAAAATTAAAAAATGCATGATTTATCTGACTACCATGAGTCCTACCTCATTCCTGAAGACCCTCCTCAATTTTTCTATCCAAATTTAGGGATATCAAAATAAAGTTTTGAAGGACTGTTTCTTTTTTCCCTCGTTTTCTGTGTCTTTACAGCTCTCGAAGCATTTTATCTTTTCCTTCAAAATGTCTGTAGGCCTTGCTATCACCTACTAACCACCTAATGCTGACCTTCTTATTTCCCTTTGAAGTGGTTTCTTAAATTCCCTATGCAGCAATTCTGGTGATGGCAATGTCTTCTAACTCAAAATAATCACTGACCCTCTTCCTCTCCTCTCGGCCCCTAAACTGCAAAGGACCCCTAGCGACCCTGACCTCTAATTTGAAAAGTACTTTCCCATGTCATCCCCAGCACATCTATCTGCTTCTTTGTTCTTCTCCAAGATCCTGCTGGCAACTGGCAGCAGACCCAGGAACAGCAATCTCTTCTACAGAACCTCGGGTCCATATGCTGCTTACTTTTCTCTAGCCGACCACAGGCATCTCACCCAAAGTGAGCAATAGCTATTCTGAAAAGCTTTTTTACCCCGGCAGGCAGGCCTTTGAGATTCTAAGAGAAAAGCATAGGAAAAGGCGATAAATTTTGCAGCAGGAGATGGAATATCTCCAAGAGCATTCAGCACACCACCACAGCAGCACTGGACAAAGACGCAGGAAGAACTGCCCCACATCTCCAGCTAGTCTCCTCTGTGAGGTGACATTTCCTTTCTTGGCGGCTGTGGACAGCATTCCGGAACTTTACAGCTCTGTGAGCTCAGAACAAATTTTTATTCTCAAATAAAATATAAGATATTTTAAGTATTCCAAAACAGAGTTTTAAAAATTTTTAAATAGGGGAACCTGGGTGGCTCAGTCGGTTAAGCATCTGCCTTCAGCTCAGGTCGTGATCCCAGGGTCCTGAGATCAAGTCCCACATTGGGCTCTCTGCTGAGCGGGGAGTCTGCTTCTCCCTCTCCCTCTGCCGCTCCCCCTTCTTGTGTTCCCTCTCTCTCTCTCTCTCTCTGTGTAAAATAAATAAATAAGTCTTTTAAAATAAATAAATAATAAAAATTTTTAAATAATCCTGGGACCTTCCTGACAAGGCCCCAACCATCCTTCCAACATTATCATCCTTAACTCTCCTTCATGTGTATAAAAACTCCTGCCAAAGCACCTGGAGCATTGTTCTCTAAACAAACCTGGCATTTTCCAACCTCTGAGCACATGCTCACCAGATTCCTCTGTCTTGGAATGTTCTTCATTCTCAGCCCTCATTTGAGACTCCTTCAACTCCCCCATGAATCCTTCTCCACCCTTCTCCAGCCAAAATCCGTCTCCTCTTCAGCATGCTTTCCTGACACACTGCTTATAGATCTACGATAAAATCAGCCAAATTCTGTCTTGCATAATACCCATTGACTATAAATTCACTGCAGGTAAGTCCTGGGTCTTAATGATCCTGTTTTTTCCTCCAGCAGCCAGCACACGTAATAGGCAAGATTGAAGTATTTGTTAAATGTAAGGAATAGTGACTCTTTCTCCTCGATGATAGATTGTACAGGAAGTAAAGCTTCTCTTGTGAATATGTGATTATCTCTTGTCCTGTATGTGTTGCTGAACACTGAGCAGAGTGTCTGGTAGATAAATTCCATATATTTTCGTCATTGTGGAGGAGGAAGAGGATGTTGATATTAAAAAGAGAAAGGGAAAACGAGAAAGGACCATTACAGTGGCATCAAGATGGCCACAAATTTTTTGACACTCTTCCCATGAAGAGGTGTGGTCTGTGTTCCCTCCCCTTGAATGTGGGAAGGCTCTATAACTACTTTGACCAATTAAATAAAGTAAAAATGGCACTGTGCCAGTTTCCAAGCCAAGTTCTTACAAGACTAGCTTCCACTGCTTACCCTGGAACACTAATTCTTGGAACCCAGTTACCAGGCTGGGGAAGAGCATGAAAATCAATCAAGGCTCCAACAGCTCTCAGCTGACAGTTGCACCAAGTTGCCAACCATATAAGTGAACCATCTTGGAAGTAAAAGCTCCAGCCCCAGTTGAGCCGCCCCAGCCTGTGGCCAGTGGAACAGAGCTTTCACCAAATGGCAATGCACAAGCAAATTAAATGAGTGTTGTTATTTCAAGCCATTAATCATTGGGATGGTTCGTTAAAGAACAGAAAATAATTAGGACAACCACTGAGCTAACTTTTTTTTCTTTTAAGATTACATGTCTCATATTTAAAACTCTAAATATTTCCTAGATTTTTCAATATCTGTAATATATTAATTTGGCCAGTTAATGAATAAGCTACTCTTTTTGAGTGATGTACATGCTCTGTGTGGTGTTCAAACTGCACTCTACCAAAAACTCTCTCTGGGTGGAGGGCGAGGATGTGGGCCTCATGCCCCAGCTTCAACTAAAGCTGTTCCTTTTCCCCCCACTGTCGTATTATGAGTTCCCCTCAAGAATTCATTTGAACAAAGGATTCTATAGCTGCAAAATGTTTGAAAAGTGCTGTTCTAGAGTATTAAGCCCAGCAACTCTGAGGCTGTGTTCTCTGTTAGTAGCTCTGATTATTTTCACGAACCAGTGGAGCAACTGCTTGAATTGTTTTCCATTTTACAGGCAAAGCTAAACTGAAACCCTAGTTACATTTTCTACAATCTCTCCTATGTTGGGCATTTTTGCTTCGGCCTGGGATACCTGGTACATGAAAAGCAGCTCCTGTTGCTTTCAGAAGTTCCCTCTATAAGCAGCAAAGCATTGACACTTGCTTGGAAAAATTCTTCCCAGGAGTCATGGATGACATTTCTGGGAAAGATCCCAGAATGGCACATTGGAAATTAATAAGCGTACCAAGCAAATGGCTCCTATGGAAGATGTATCCTCTGGTTCATTCAGCAGAATTGTATTGTCAGCGTAATGACCTCCCTGCCTCCCTGGGCCACTACCGCTCATTGCTGAAGCCATTTGACATTATTTCTTATAGGTTGAGGCTTGCTTTAGACCCTAGAACCCCATATATTCCTAGTCAGGGGTGATTTAGGGACATCCAGCTCAGAAATGTGCTTGGGATGGAAAATGACCTTGGTAGTCCCAGTCTGACCTCATGATCAGATTCTAGTAACTGAACATGACCCTTCTCCCATGACCAGGTGCCCACATTCCTCCTGTTTCCAGTCACTGAGTCCCAGCCTGCTCTCTACCCCATCCTCAGTTTCCTCAAAACCAAAGCCCTATCATTATTTCTTCATTCAGGCTGGGCTCTGACAGACTCTCTAAAATGATGTATGCCTTCCTGAGTCTGAGCATCTTGCCTTTTCCAGACTCCTCACCGCTGGGCTCCACCTCCTTGCAAGCAGACCACCTGCCCACCTCTTGCTGGCCCACCTTGGCTTTTCTCCAATCTGCCACCACACTCTTCAGAAACCACACATAGCAAGCAGGGTGGCTTGCTTCCACACCTGCAGGCAGACTCAGCCTCTCGGGACCTGCCCTACTACAAGGGTGTAAACTGTTCCTAGGATATTTTAGGGCGATGGGGCTGCCATAACTAAGCACCGCAGACCAGGTGGCTTAACCAACAGAAAGGCATTGTCTCACAGTTCTGGAAGCCAGAAGTCTGAGATCAAAGTATGTTGGTTAGAAAACAGAAAATCTCTGACATAATTTAAGGCTTTGTATAAAAATCCATGCCATGATTGAATAGAAACCCACACTGTGGTCAGCTTGAATGGCAAGGGAAGTGATATTTGTTGGAGGTCTACTATGTTCAGATTCTAGGTCCTCTGTCTGGGAGGGGCCACAGGCCCCCTTGACCTTCTGCTTCTGGTAGAATTCAGCCAATAGAAAGGCCTGCTAGCAGACTGAGGGCAAGAGGAAAGAAATGGCAAGGTATTCGCTCCCTCAGCTTCTTCCAGCTGATGGCAAACCCACACCAAAGGTTACAGGTCCTGTCAAGGCGGCCCACCATGCATAACTTCCTCCTTTCAGGCTCTAGGAACACCACCTTCCCACGTCTCTTGGGGCTTGGAGGGATGACAATGACTAGACACTTCACTATCACTTAAACTTTCCCCACACTCCAGTCCTAGGTCAGTATGTTTCTTCTAATCACACCGTGTTCAAGAGATGCATACTTCTGTCTCTTTGAAAACTGGTAGGCGGTCGTCTTCATTTGGGCAAAGGAATTGCAGGGTAGGAAAGTCTACCAAAGAGATACATGATTTCATTTACCTCCTTTATTGTGATTTTATTGAAGAAAAGTGATCAAAGTTAGACTCTCTTTGGTTGGCTTCACCTGGAAAAACAAAATTCCCAGAAGTAGGGGCTCATGAACATCAAGAGACTCCCAACAAATCAAATGGCCGCCAAGTTCAACTGCATCAATCCTATAGTAACATACTATAGAGAAATCTCTATATCCTAAGGGCTGTGCAGAAAGGATCTCGGCCAGGCCTCTCTCCACAGCTTGTAGATGGCCATCTCTTCCCTATGTCTACACAACATTTCCCCTCTGTATGTCTCTGTGCCCACATTTCCTCTTCTTATAAGAGTATCAGTCAGGTTGGGTTAGGGCCCACATTAATGACCACATTTTAACTTAATTACCTCTGTCAAGACCCCATCTCATATACAGTCACATTCTAAGATACTGAGATGTTAGGCTCTCAACAAACGAATGGCAGCAGAGGTGAGGGGCACACAACACCCATAACAGACGCCATCCCTCCCGTTTACTTCATCCCACTGTCTACTTGGTCTGAGCTGGAGAGAGTCTAAAAGCACTCCTATAATGAGGAAATCCAAATGGTATCCACTGCTAAGCCTCACATACGAGTGTGTCTTAAAAAGTCTGGTGAGGTGGGACTGCCAAGAGCTTATTTTCACCTGAGAGACTGAGTGACCTCGTGGAGTAAACTGACACAAAGGGGACAGGAAGACTAGTGGCCAGTGGGAAAGAACACGGTGTCTGTCACCTGGATATTTCTTCCAATCCCTATAAATTCATAGTCCTCGGGGGAAAAGATAGACTTCAAGTTAAAAGCGAAGGAGCTGTTTTTATTTTTTAAATATTTTTAGTTTTTGTAGCATAAGCAATGCTGCCTTATTACCTGGCTAATAGGGAATAACATTATCCTTATTTCCCAGCCTAAAACAGCATAGCTGGGTACACCGATGGCTCAGAAAATGCAGTAAAGCTTTGATGACAAAGTGCTCCAGTACATCAACTAGATGTGACATAAGTAGCAGCATCTGGTGGATACAGGGATGCCCAGAAAAGGCAGGAGCAGGAAGTATGGTGCCCAGCAGATACCAAGGAGTAGGTGACTGCCATGGTTCGTGACAACACTTAAGTCACACCATGGAAACTTTCAGAAATTATTGGGGGAGATGGGAGTGATTTCACAAGAAGCTGGGGTACATATCATAGCAGGTAAGAGCAAGAGTTAACCAATACATACTGTCTCCAAAAATAATGATTGTGTGTGTGTGTGTGTGTGTGTGTGTGTGTGCGCGCACGCCTGACTGGGTAACTAGGGCTTCCAAAGTCACAGTTAAAGAAAGGGTTTCTAGAAGAGTAATATTTTTGAAGGGGAGCTCCTGATTGATTGCAATGCAATTTCAATTTGGTTTTATCTAAGTCAGAAAGGCTATAATTTAATGTTAGCATCTGGTCAGTATGTTTCTTCTATTCACACCGTGTTAAAGAGACGCATACTTCTGTCTCTTCGAAAACTGGTAGGCGGTCGTCTTCGTTTGGTCAAAGGAATTGCAGGGTAGGAAAGTCTACCAAAGAGATACATGATTTCATTCACCTCCTTTATTGTGATTTTATTGAAGAAAAGTGATCAAAGTTAGGCTCTCTTTGGTTGGCTTCACCTGGAAAAACAAAATTCCCAGAAGTGGGGGCTCATGAACATCAAGAGATTCCAACAAATCAAATGGCCGCCAAGTTCAACTGCATAAAATCCTATAGTAACATTGACCCCCACTGTCTCCTAATTGTGGTTTGTAGTGAAAGTCTGTGCAGCCTGCAATGAATCCACCATCCAAGGTGGAAGGTTTATGACAACCTTATTTTCCTTGTCAGAAAGTACACGAGAAAACCAAGCAGAGAAGGATAACAAAGGGCAGAAATCCCAAGGCTAAATTATAGGTTTATATATCCATGCCATATTATTAGCCGAGTCAAATTCCTACTGAGTTTCTGCATTCTATTTAGATTTCTCTGTGGCTTCAGTGGGACACCATGCTCTACGCTTGGCTGCCTCGTGAAGTGTTGTTATTTAATAGTTGACGCATTCCATCCAGCTGTGGCAACAATTCCCCACAGAGGTTTTACGTTAGTTTAATTTTTCAAAGTTCTACGATTTTTTTTTTTTTTTTAGTTTAACAGAAGTAATACACAGAGATGGGAAGTTCGATCAAGGTCATTTTTACAGAACTACAACAGACTGGTGATGACTGATGTGGACCCCCCAAGTTCAACTACCTGAGAGCCTCGGTCTTGTAAAGCACCTGACCTAGAACCTGAACACAGTAGACCTCCAACAAATATCACTTCCCTTGCCATTCAAGCTGACCACACTGTGGGTTTCTATTCAATCATGGCATGGATTTTTATACAAAGCCTTAAATTATGTCAGAGATTTTCTGTTTTCTAACCAAATTTCAGATAAGAAGATATCTCTGCTCTGCTACTGTGTGAATAAAGCACCCAACTCTCTCTCAACTACTGACGCGGGCTTGTCAGTCAGGTGGTTACCGCTCAGTTACATAGAGGTCAGAAAGTGGGTTGCAGCTATGGAAAGAAGGGACACATAACTGCCTCAAGTCTATTTGAAGCCTGGGTAGCTTTGAGGCAGCAGTTGAAGCAGAAGATTAGGGCAGGCTAGAGTCTAATTTATTTGCCTCCACATGCATTCTGACCTTGCAAAAAAAGGCAGAACTGTAGGAAGTGGCAAGGAAACTCTGTCCTCTGTCTGGGAGGGGCCACAGGCCCCCTTGACCTTCTGCTTCTGGTAGAATTCGGCCAATAGAAAGGCCTGCTAGCAGACTGAGGGCAAGAGGAAAGAAACGACAAGGTATTCACTCCCTCAGCTTCTTCCAGCTGATGGCAAACCTCCACCAAAGGTTACAGGTCCTGTCGAGGCAGCCCCCCGTGCATAGCTTCCTCCTTTCAGGCTCTAGGAATACCACCTCCCTGCGTCTCTTGGGGCTTGGAGGGATGACGACGACTAGACACTTCACTATCACTTAAACTTTCCCCACACTCCACCCACACCTTTGCAACTTGTGTATTCAACCCCCCTCAAATTATCCCTTTAAAATGGCAGAGTAAAAGGTGTTACATTTATTCAAAAACTCATGTTCTTCATGTCAGTACAGTGAAGACTCCTCAGCCACATTTATATGACGTAACGGTCACTGTGGACATCTTTGGACACCAACGTCCAACTGCACCGTTCATTCTTTCAGCCAATGTTTACTGGTTGACTTCTATGCGCTGAACACAGACACTGTTCTAGGCAAATTGGCTACAGCAGTGAGTTAGCGGGGGAGCCCCAGCCCCCCACATTAGAGATGAAGTCTCTTGGCTTGCCATTTATCTGATCTCCGTGCCCTGCTGGAGATCAGGCCTTCATCCCTGGAGCTGACCGCACAGCAGACGCCACATCTGCGCCCCTGTCTCCCTTGTCCCCAGCCCATCCTCCGCACTGCCCCACCGCAGTCTTTACAGCACGATTCTGATGGTGGCACTGCCAATACAAGGTTACTTATCAACTCCTGAGCATGCCATGTGGTCCTTGCCCATCTTCCCATCCCCTGCTCCTGTCCTGCCAACACCTATTATTCCCCCCACCTGCCAGGCTTTTGCATGCCTCCGCAATTTTCACATCCTTCTCTAGCTGCTTGGAATGCTGTGCTCCCATTACCTTCCTGGAAAATTCTTAACTCAAGTGAGGCTGCAAAGCCTTCCAGGGACCAGTGGGTGGAATTAAATGCTTCCTTCTGTGCGGTCCTATAGCAGCCCACCCACACCTCTGTCACATCACTCATAACATTCTGCTACAAATTTGGTTCTCTTGTTGTCTCTCCTACTATGCTCAGGTTGTGGGCAGGAGCCCTGTCATCTTAATTATGAGGCAACTGGTACTTTAAAAGCTATGGATAGCTATTTCTGCATTCAAGATGGTGTAACAGATTTACCTTTGGGGAAGATTTGGAGGTTTGTTGTTGTTGTTGTTTTTTTAATTGGGGAAAACACTGCGGTGTCCTTTTTAATTTACAAAGGAAGTGCCCAAAGCCTGATAGGAAAAGAGAGACTAAGATCATAAGAGACCAAACAGTGTTAAAATCAAGCCTTTGAGTGGTCTGGTGCATCCCCAAAGAGACATACCCGACTGCGAAGAAAGTCTGCCTGTTCTTCCGCAGTGAGGAGCCTGGGGCCGGGGAAAGAGAAAGCTAGGTGGGGGGGAGCGGACCTGCACAGCAACACAGGGGCTGGCCAGGGCCGCGGAGGATGCTGTTGGAGAGCTGATAGCTAACGTCTCACTCCTGCTTTCCTTTTCTACGTTGTAATTCTTTCACGATGACTTCTAAGATATCCCTGTCATCTGCTCACCTCTATGTCCCAATAGCAGCCTTGGGGAATGAAGGAAGAAAATGTATCTGTGCTTTGGGGCAAACCAGAGCCCAGAGTGCCAGAGCAGCAGGGATAGATGGAAAAGAGGGGCAGCAGTGAAGGGGAGCCCACACCAGAGCAGCCCCCAGAGAACGAGCTGACACTGGCAGGTGTACGGGCGTCTTCATGTGATCCTCAGAGAGGGTGAGTGGACTTCCTGTGGTTCATAAGACTAAGGGCAGGAGTCACTTTATTTGGCTAACAAAATAAAGAGTTTTCCTTGAAGGCTAAAAGCTTTTTATATTGTTGGGTTACATTTATAATCTGAGCAATCAGCATGGTTCTGGGCACACTGAACAGGCTCAAAAAAAAGTATCTGAGAAGGGAACAAATGAATGATAAAGAAAGGAATAGAAGTTTTGCTCCAATATAGTCTCAACTGTTTATTTGTTCTTCCTGACACTTCCGTCATGTTTCTCTTGCCTTTTGTAACTTTGCTCTTATAACGCCTTAAGGAGCTGGAGAAGAGACCAGAAGCAGAGAGAAAAGGACCCCGTAGTGACAAATGAATGCAGGGAAATGAGGGAAATGATCGGCTAACTAGTACAAGGCATCTAGGAGCTCGGCTGGGTTCCTGTGTGCGCCCGGCTCTCCCCGCCCCGCCCCGCCCCACCCCACCCCCAGCCGCCAGCCAGCCTCACCTCTGCGGCTGTAGCAAATGGGGCAGGTCACCATTTCATGACGGCACCATCCGATCTGCTCCTAGCTCTCACTTTCCTGAGCCACTAGAATGATCCTGGGTAGGCTAAAGGTCTGATCTCTTCCAGCCACCAGGACAAAGAAACAGAAAAACCGCACAGAAGAGAGGGTCGACGGGACCCCCGTGGGGCAGGGAAACACTGGGTGTTCTGGAAGGCTCGGAGAAGGAAGTCCTGCGGGGCTGTAGAGCTTCCAGGCCAGAGGTTTACAGGAGCCTGCGGTCAGCAACCCTACGCTCGGGAGTGTGTCCATTCAGAGAGAAGCCCTCGGAGGCTCCACTGACGCTCACAAAGAGATCCGAAAGACCTTTGTGTTCCCCACTTTGACCTCCACACCACTCCCTTCCTCTCAGGTGCACATCTTTCCTTTGGAAGACATTGGATTTTGTCCCCTGAATCACTAAAGTTTCGCCCTCCGCCAAGTGGCTAAGAGGGCAAGGTCGCAGGAAATCCCCACCCCACCCCCACCCCCAGACAAGCAGCGCCCGTGTCAGAGCCGCCGCCACTGACGGGGCTGCGGCGTTCCCGGGCCCGGCCGGAGGGGGCGCTCGGGGAGAGGGGGCCGGGGCCAGGCGGCATCACCGCCAGGGAACAGGCCCGCGGGCTGCGAGAGCAAAGCCACAGCGCTCTCCTGCCAATGGGAATTCTCAGCTCGGCTGTTTCCTATTTTAAGAGCTTCTGCCAAAGAATGTGAGAAGCGGAAAAGGTCAGAATTGTGAGCTGTCCATTACTGCTCCAAGTGGACAAGAAATAGGAAAATGACAGAATTAATGATGAACCAGGGGACAGAACAAAGGGGAAATGACAAACAAGCAAGGCTTGATAGCGTGCTTAGTTATACTGCTCCTCGTCGTCCATGCGGAGGGGCGCCAAGACTAAGGGGGTATCAGAACACGGAAAAGGAGCCCAGGTAAACGCATCGGAACACTTGAGTCCCTTGGGACAATAATAGTAAAACATCGGTGAATGTTATTAGCAAAGGGTTAGTTAAAGGGTTAGTTGTTGGATCAAGGAGTCTGGATTTGGAATTTGTTTCTGTTGCTCATAGGAGCACTCTCTTTGCATTGCTGGAGGAAATTTAAATTTGCCATAACAGGCAATAGCTCATAAACTAACTGAATGAAAAGTCTTTAAAATCCGGTTGCTAAAACAGAAGGGAAAAACTCCATTCATACAATTATTTGGCATGCTATGTTAAGAGTCTCAGGGAAAAACCAAAGCAGCCAACTGAAGACTCCTTTTTACTGCCTGAAAATCTTGAAAATGACAAAAAAATAATAATGGTAACCCCCAACAATACCTCCAGTCCTCCCATATCAATGCCATTTTTACGAGACCACCCCCAGCAACACGGTCCATGGTTTCATGCAAATGGTGTGTTCCCCACGTCACTGGTTAATGTGGAGGCATCCGGTCCTGTTGGGACGGGCTTGAGCATCTGCCTTCCACGTTTGGTTATGGTCTATGTCAACAAATACAGCAGCAGAGAAGGCCCAGCAAAATTATTCACCAGGGACCTGTTTACATTTCTACTGTCAATTCTGATAGGTTTTTTATTGAATTAAATTCTTCTGCCCTCATTAGAATCATGATTGCCTGTCACTGAGTATGACATGTTTGAATTCCCACAAGGATGTTAGACTCTCCATCTTGTATATTGCCCAGGAGGGATCAAGGACAAGGCACAGTTGAAAATTTTACATGTCAATCCTTGAAATGATGGTATAAATACCGCTCAGCAAGTAAGTAATTGTGCTTCACAACAAACAATCCCTCGAACTCCTGGTGTTCTTTTGTCTAGTGGGATGAGCAGCTCTGACACACACAGCCAGGCTGACCTGCCACCTCCCAACCTTGGCTTCTAGATGTCGCACCTTGTGGCTTCTCGGGTCATATTGGAAAACGTGACAGTAACAACAACAAACTGGAGGACCTAAAGGCCAGCAAAGCTTACAAACATAGACACGTCACCTGGGGTAGGGTTGGAGGTAAGGCTTACAGCTAAGAGCATAACAGAAGGTACAGAGAAACTCGGGTGCTATGGGGGGCAGATGACTCTCTCTACTAGGTAAGAGGAGACAGACCCCCAAGGGGTGGTCTTGTTTATTGAACATTTATTCCTCCAAGCGCTTTTTATACTTTAATTCTTTTTTAAGAATTCCAACTCAGTGAGGAATAATGATTACACCCATTTTAACAACAGAGGTCCCTGAAGCTCAGAGAGCCATTGTCCCACTGCACAGAGTAAGCAGCCGAGCGGGATGGAGACTATGTTTGTCTGACTTTCATATTACAGCTCCCCCCTCCTACAGTGGCTCAGGGCAGAGGCTGTCCCTCCAGAGACGTGACAGAATGTGACAGCAGCTAACAAGGGGGCTTTGGGGACTCAGAAAGAGTCCTGGCTAAGAGGATCAATGGAACCACAAGCCAGATTCCACAGAGATCTATGAACACAGATACACTCCCATCTGGACCATCCCAAAAATGTGTTCATAGTTTGGAGTTTGCTCTTTCTTCAGTAACTAAATGGAAAGAAAAAGAAGACTCTGCTAGCCAAGAATTGTGGTGGGAGAAAAATAAGCCATCTTCTATTTCCTTGATCCTTAATTTTCAATCAAGTATACAGATGTCATTCCATGAGACCGTCTTTTGGAGGGATTTAACCAGCATCAAATTAGACTGCTTTATCCTCTAAGCCTTAAAATTTTCACATTTTACAGCTTGATCCTGTTTTTCAACATTCCCCAGCTTGCATTTCTCTTAGAAATGTTGCCTTCCCTTGAGAATCCCAATCTCCAGGGGTGGAGTCCAGGCATCTATATTCTTAATAAGCTCCACAGGAAGTTCTAGAGCCCCCCCCCCCAGAAGTGAAAGTCCCAAGATATAAAGCAAGTTAACATTTTGCAGTTGGGTATCAATCAGTCATGGTGTCTTCATTTGTGAAGAAAATGAGGAGGGACAGCTTTTGGACGGGAGGCCACGAGAAATAGGCTGGCTATAGAAAAAAAAAAAAGAGAGAGAGAGAAATAGGCTGGCTATAGAGAAACCTGGCTTCTCATCACTGTTTAAATTCTTCTTCAAGAGATTCAAAATCAACTGTATTGGAATATAAAAAAAAAAAATTTATTTCTATTCAAAGCAACTATAACCTAGAAAGAGCAGAATATAAGGGTAGAGTTCGTTTGATTGTTTGAAGACTTGCTTATTTGCACTCATAAACTCAGAACTTGACACCTAGGTAGGGAAGCAGTTTTGCCCACTCACTACTGATTGCCTATTGAAACAACCTGATTTCCGGTCATGTCTCTTTACCTACATAAAGCAGGAAAACAACTTCTCTCTTCTCAGACGATTTCTCCTTTCCTTCCTCTACCTCCCTCTTTCTTTCCATGAACTCTCCTTTCTTATTCTTTGTTCTCTCTCTCCGTGTTCATTCTCTGCATCTCAACTTTCTTGGACGACCTCTCTGTACTTGGCCTCTAGACACTTCCTTCTGTTTTGATTTTTCTTTCCTTTCAGACTTCAGGATGCCTTCTGTTCTAACATCACTCCTTTCCCTGCCACTCCCAGGCTCATGGTTTGGTACCCAAGCTGTTTTCCGTTCACTGGCAGCTAGCCTCAAATTCCATTCTGCCACAGGATTTAACTATAAGTCAGGCAGTAAATGGGCTCTTTACAAATCTAGCTTAATTTAAAGAACTCTCTCCGTGAGCTGCATTTCTGGGGACATTTTCCAAGGGTGTTAGCAGCGAGGCTATATGCACTTGCTTGTACAACAGCAGACGGGCTATGGTTTCTGTCACTCTGAGAGACCCATGTGAAGTCTCAAATTAACTAGCCAGTGTAAACTGCAGACACCGAGAGAGTGATTTCACAGACTCGTTTTTTCCTTCCAATTTGTATAATTTTAGCAACTAGGACATGAGGTGCACAGGCCCGAGTGTCAGGGTGGCGGAGGCAGCAGGAGAATATTGAGTTCATCAGCTTGGAGGCAGGTTGGATCTTGGAGAATAGAGAAGATTGGAAGTTATTAACTGTTACTCCATCATTCGACCTGGATGACTGGGGAGTGGCTGAGTCACTGTCTTTCGTTGTTACAATCCTGTGACAGTTCATGTCCCAAACCTTCCTTACTGCGTCTACTTGGGACCATTGACATTTGGTTCATAAGGTCATTTTTTAAAGGGCTCATTTTGATAGACAAACTGTCCACGGGTCTCTGAACAACTTTGAAAATCTATACTAAATAGGGTTTGAGTGCCATGCTGTGTGAGTCCCAGGACATAACAATACCCCAAGGGTCTGGAGAAGACAAGCCCACCTAACACATTGTTTTGAGAGAATGCAGTTTTCATTGTGATTAAGACCTTTCGCCAGCAGGGGGAAACAAGGAACAAAGGCAGAATATGTAAAATTCCATTCTCCTGTTCCTCCTCAGATGCTAATGAGAAGTGACAGGGCCAACTCAGAAGCAGCAGAGGAGCATGGTAAGAAACAAGAGGCCATGGTGAGATGAGATTAAGGGGAAAAAAAAAAAAAACTACATTAGTAACAGCGGGGACTGTGGTACAGACCAGCCTCTCTGTATGACAGTGCAATGATCAAGCTCCATCAAAAAAGAGAAAAGAAGAGAAAAGGAAAGGAAAGGAAAGGGAAGAAAAAAGGAAAGGAAAGGAAAGGAAAGGAAAGGAAAGGAAAGGAAAGGAA
>NW_022589717.1:16329543-16405670 GCF_004348235.1 Phoca vitulina
AAAGGAAAGGAAAGGAAAGGAAAGGAAAGGAAAGGAAAGGAAAGGAAAGGAAAGGAAAGGAAAGGAAGACAGAAGAAAGAAAAGGAAAGGAAAGGAAGACAGAAGAGAAGAAAGAAAAGGAAAGGAAAGGAAAGGAAGAGAGAAGAGAAGAGAGAAAAGAAAAGGAAAGGAAGAAAGGAGAAGAGAAAAAAGAAAAGAAAAAAGAAAAGAAAAAAAGTCATTAATGAAAAAGAAACATCTCCCCTAGCATTATGGAAGTCTTTCACTGCCCAACAGTATATACTCACTATAGGTAACTCTTGAACTTTAAATTAAATTAAAACTTTCGTTCGTGAACTGCACCAGCCACATGCCCCGCGCAGCAGCTCCTCGGGTCAGTGCCTGCCACATGGGACGGGACGGACGCAGAACATCGGTATCACCACAGCGAGTTCTCCCGCACTGCACGCTCTGGTGTATTCTGGTCTGATGGTGGGCTCTGACGTGTAGCTCGGAGGGGCGGCCGTCTCCAGCCAAAAGAAAACCTTGAAGAGCTGTGCGGGAGGGAAAAGGCGCAGAGGGCAGCAGCCCGGGGGCACGTCTTCCGCGTAAGCACTGAGAACGTGCCGCAGACACTGGCGCTGGGCGGAGGCGGAAATGGAAACGTCTCCTTCCCAAATCGATTGCTCCTCTCCCACTCTGCCTGAGGGTTCAACTGGGAGCGGTGAGTTGAGGACCGATTCCTCGTATAATTAAGTGGGAAGGGAGGGCTATCCCAGCACTCAAGGCTTCGGAAGCCAGCAGCGCCAACATGATTAAATAATGGAACTGTCTCACCTTGCCAGGCCAAGCTAGAGTCCAATGAGGGTAATTAATCTTCATACTGCCTGTTATTCCCTGCCCTGTGCATACTTCTGATGATGTTCAAAGTCAAGTTTCCCAAACTGCCCGTTTCTTCCAAGAGAAGAAAAGAGAGGAGGAAGCAAAACAGAAAGACTTCCTTATAGAAGGGCATTAATAGGAAGTTATTTTCAAATCTAGTCTTTATGCCTCCCCCCCCCAAAAAATGGTGGAATTAACACTGTAATTGTATGCAACTTTATATGCAAATTTCAGAGAAACAAAAATATTGGGGGTTTATAGTTGATGTGAATTTTAGAACTTTCCTTCAAGAAACTATCAGCCATTGTAATCCCATGAAGCCAGAAATGATACAAAGACTGAGACAAGGACATGTCAGGTGCCCCGTCTTGCTTCAGTCCCCGAAAAGATCAGAGAGAGAATCATGGCTCAAAAGCAAAACCAAGGTGGGGTGAGGGTGCTATCATCACACCTGTGGGATATTTTGGGTTTGTTTGTTTTTTTAAAAGATTTTAGTTATTTATTTGAGAGAGAAAGAGAGAGCACAAGCAGGGGGAGTGGGAGAGGAAGAAACAGCCTTCCCACGGAGCAGGGAGCTCCATGCGGGGCTCAATCCCAGGATCCTGGGATCATGACCTGAGCCGAAGGCAGATGCTTAACCAACTGAGCCACCCAGGCACCCCTCATCATGCCTGTGTTTAAATTCATTCACTCACTCAACAAATTTGTTGAGTGCCTTCTACACCACACACTGTTCTAAGAGGTTGGGATACATCCGTGAACAAACAGACAAAATGCCTGCATCGGTGGAACTTCCATTCCTGAAGCCGATGATTGGGTTTGTTTTTAACCCACCCACACCTTATCAATATGAGTCCGTTTTAAAGATGCAAATTTTAGCATCTATTTATTTTGTATCACTCTCCATAGAATGATGGTTTGATTCCTGTAAAAGTGTGTTTATATGGGTGCATAAAAGTAACTATAACCCCCAGGACTTTCCCAGAATCGTGCACATTGTGAGGCTGATTTCATACCAGGAAGAAGGGAGGGAGCTTTCCAGCCAGTTCTAGACACATCCACCAGGCCTCCCCAAATGACCAACATTACCAAGGTACGGCCAGCTGCCAGTCTCTCTTCCTGGGGGGAAGTGGACAGGACAGTAGCTCCTTGGCAGCAAGACAAGAACAGTGAGATGAGATGGAAGAGCCAAACAAGAAGTGGGAAAAAAGAAAAATAATCTCCCTGCATTATCCACCACCCCTAAGTGTGTATTAATGGACCGATAAAGTATGCCCTGGAGAGTCTTAATACTACAATATTAAACTCTGTGCACCAAGAAAAGCAAAGATGGCACATTATAACAAAGAGAGTTTGGGTTCTGTGTTGTTGGTTTTCTGGTTCTTGCTAATGTTCAGGTTTTTAGTTTTGCTCACTTGGATGTATTTTCCTTTAAAGGGCTGCTTGCTGCAATGAGCATTTTCCAACACAGTGCAATGCTGCCCCCTAGTGATAAAATTATATAAGAGCACCTACAGAAATCCAGCTTCTCTCCTTCTCTCCTAGGCGGACTTCCCTACGGTTCCGCCTAGATTTCCTTTTGCTCTCTTTTCATCCTCGAAAGTGCAAATATTTCATCCTTAAAGATTCTCTGCACAGAGATATTTTCTGACTCAGCCTAGTTCATACCACTAATCAACATAGCATTTTATTCTAAAATATGAACTGTGTGCTGATTATAAAACAAGCAGCGGTGGTGAGTGGATTTCTCTCCCTTTTGCTTATAAATTAAGCAATCTCCCCAGAGAAAGCTCAGAAATCAGGCCTATTGCATATAACCTTTAGAATCCTGATTGGAATTCTCGCTGGAAAGACATTTACTGAGAATTCGAGCTCCAAGAAATCAATGCCTGGGTCTGACAGACATTCAACTCCCAGACAAATGTATTTGATTTCACATCATCCTTCAATCTTTGTACCGGGAATAAACCTGAGACCAAAAGCTCTGAAAATAATGCAGGTGGTATACTGCACTGTCAGAAGCATCTTCCTGAATGCACGAAGACGCGACTGCTATCTTAGAGAAAATTCTATCATGTGAAAACAGGTAAGGAGGGATTGAGTGAGAGCTCATCACGCCATGATTAGCTAAGGCCAAGTGCATGATCGCATTTTCTTCAAGCTTTGAACCCAACACCTGCATTGCGATAACCTGGGAGTTCGTTAAAAATGCAAATTTGGGGGCCCAACCCAGGTCCATTAAATCCGAAACTGTGAGTATAGGACCTAGAAGTCTGCATTTTACCAAGTGCCTTGGGTATTTACGTGCACGCTAAATTTTGAGAACCACTGAGTAAAATTTAATAAAATTTTCCATTTTCATTTAGAGGATCTTCCTATTCAGGAATTCTCAAACATTATGAAGCTACAAAACCACACACAAAAAAGAATAACTTATATTTACCAATGAACACATTGCCTTGATTTTCTACAAAATTAAAGGATATCATTTGGCAGGGCAAGGCATTCTCCCACCAGTAAAGAGTGGTAAATGGCCAGCCAAAATCATAAATACCACTTGGCCATTGCTGGTGATAATTTCTAATTGTACTTCTTACCCCAAAGCCATTCTTTCAAAAAGCTCCATTGGTCAATAGCATGGAATGATTCATTAAGCAGAAACATTCACTAACTCAAGATTTGACGGGCTTGTGAGTACCACAGAGCTCTCTGCGCGCATAGAGAAGGACCTGACAAAAACGAGCAAAAAAGAAAAAAGAAAACAAAGCAAAACAAATAATCCAAGGCACTAGCCCTTCCCTATTTTTTTTCTCCCTTCTGAACCGCACAGCTGGTCCTAGTCTTGCCCCCCCCCCCCCCCCCCCCACCCCTTCCCTAAACCATTGTTCTCTGCCTCTCTCTGTCATCATTTTGTGGCTACTTGTCATCAGGTCCCACCCCGGCCACGGCGAGAATGGAGTATGCTCTGGTCTTGCCAAGCCCTGGGCCGAGATGCCAGCACAGACTGTCTCCACGCAGGCGGAAGCCAATGAACAGGTGCCAGTCCCAACAGGTTGTATTTCATTGTTTCCCTTGAGTGCTTGACCGAGCCACCAGACAAAACAGCAAGGGATGGAAAAGGGTTATGTTTTTGCCTAAAGGAACCGGCATGAAGCTTAAAGAGGGTCCACCAGCTCTGCTGACCATCCACTCCGATGTCACCCAGTCACCTGCAGAAAGAGCCAAAGAGGCAGATCTCTTTCTCAGCCCATGCGTGGGGAAGACAGCACCGCGGTTTCATGGGCTGGGCTCTCCAGAGAAACCAGGCATGAAAAGAAATTTCCTTCATGCCCACACCACAGGGAGAGTAGACCGAAGCGGAAAAAGAAATGCCCCGAAGGTCAAAATGATAACCAAGAGCAACCTCTCCAGGGGATGGTCTAAAGTCATGAATGACATTAAGAGAAGAGCCTTTTAGTTTAGTCTGAAGAGGGATACTGGGACCAGGTCAGGCCTGTTTGTTCTGGGAGAGATCGAATATTACAGAGCATCCTTTAACTTAATATAGAATTTCAATACATCCGGGAAAGTGGGCTCTAAGTCACTAGGGCCCACTGACAGCAAAGAGAAGCCCAGGACAAGATTTTACCACAGAGGTTGGCTCTTGGTGTTTACGTCTGGCTGCAAAGAGAAAGCAAGTTGCAAATTTAATGATAAAACAGTTTAGAAGAGAGGGTTTTTTTAATGAATTACAATAAATATATATGAATGTAAGTGTTCTCCCACAGGTAGGATTTGAATTTTCCTAAATCAGCTAATATCTTAGTCAATTCCCCTCCATTTGTATCTGGCCCATGCCACATCTGAAAATCCATACCACTTTATAGCTCTCCTTAATTGCTCCATGTGAGTAACTTGCATTTAAAACTAGTTCTCTTTGCCACTTGACCTTTAAAAGGAAATTAGAAAGTAAATTTTTCATCCTACAAAACTACTATACTTTCATACACATAAAATAAATCACAGAGTACAGTTGAACAGGAATTCAATTAATGGTTTGCCATTTTCAAGCCTGTATGGGACTGAAAACAATTGTTTTAAGTAAAGGGCGGGGAGGAATCCAAAAATGTATTGGTTATTGTTTATTTATAAGAACTGATTTTCTAGGCTGCTTTTGCCCTTTGTTCCTGTGATAGGCAGAATAACGTCCCAAATGTCCACATCCTTATCCCTGGAATCTGTGAATAAGTTATCTGTATGGTAAAAAGGGACTTTGCAGATATGATTAAGTCAAGGACCTTGAGAGAGGAAGATTATCCAGGATTATCTGGTGGGTTCACTGTAATCACAGGGCTTCCTCTACGATTAAGGAAGCTAAGGAGTCATTCAGAGGAGATGTCATGGTGGGAGCAGAAGCAAGAACGAAGAGCTTGCTGGCTTCGGAGATGGATGGAGCTTCCATCCAAGGAAATTGGGAGGCCCCCAGCAGCTGGAAAGACAGAGAAGCGGATTCTCTTCTAGAGCCTCTGGGAAACACAGCCCTGTTGACACCTTGATTTTAACTCTGTGAGACCCATTTTGGACTTCAGACCTCCAAAACTGTAAGATAATAAATCTGTGGGTTTTTCAAGCCACTTAGATTGTGATCATTTGTTACAGCAGCAATAAGAAACCAGTACGGTCCCCAAGTTCTTTTCTGGGTAGAATCATGACTACCATTTTCCATGTCTCAAAGACTGACAATGTAACAGTGGGCAAACACTCGAAGTTGATAATTTTCCTGGGCGTACTTAAAATCTGACACGTACTTTATAGCTATGGGTGTCAATCACGAGCAAAAACAAACACACACAACTGGACGTTTTCTTTTTTTATAGAAGAAATTATCAAGAATTCATCGCAGAGTCCACTGGAATGATGAAAACCACTCATGTAAACTGATCTGGCAGCCATTTTCATTGTTTTGTCATTTCCTCTGATCTTCCCGATTTAACAAATAGTGGGAAATGGACACGGAAACGGGTTTTAAATGAGGGAGAGAGACCCACTAAATGGACTTCCCGATCTGCATATCGACCAGATAAACCAGAACTCATTTGTTGCTAAAACGGAAGAGATACATGCGTCCCACGCATAGAGGGCCATGGGAATAAGCATGAGAGGAAGCAGCACAGGGCACATTCCTCCCTGCCCAGAGGGAAGACGCTGGCCAGGCCCTCACCAGGACGGGGGACCTAGGGGCCTGCCTTGGTGTGGGAAACCCTGCCTTTGACCTGGACTCATAAATATCGACTCTTTCCAGGCTAGCTCAGGAAGACTAGGCCAGGGGTGTCCTACCCCAGTGTGAAGGGATAGCAGACACTTTCTCTTGTATGAGCAAGATCCGGGGCACTCTCCACTGACGCACCAGCACTTACTCTGATATGTGAAAGTGGGAAATACTCTAAACGGCTTTCAAAGAATATTTTGGTCTTCCCCAAAGCTCACTGAAATCCTGAACTCCTGGTCGCTTTCGCTTTCAGTGAAGTTTCACTTCCCAAAGAGTTTTGGTTCCGTTTTCCTATTCAAGTTTGTTTTCTTGTTTTTTAGATTAATGATATCTTGAGAGCTGGCCAGGAGGAAGAATGGTGTTTGGAAGGGAGAGAAGGTGGAAAATGAAGAGCAGCAAGGGACTCACTCAGGCAGTCAGACAAACAAATCATCTGTCTTCTGGGCTCAGGTCAGGAAGGAGGGGAAAACCCAGCATCCCACGCAGCAGGCCTGGTACAGCGTAGGCGACACTCCCGCTCTGAGTGAGAGAGACAGACAAAACCCTCCTTTCTCCCTGAGCAATAAATACAGAAGCGGAGGCTGTGTCCATCTCATTAGGAATAATAGAGAGAAATTGCTTACAATCATCCCTAATGGGTTGCCAGTTTTCTGACAATGGGCTCAGCAATTAGTTTGTCAATTTTTAACCAAATGTTAAAAATAATCATCATCCCCTGAGTGAGCCTTTGATCTGCCCTACCGCCTTTCACCTGAGACTCCTGAGGCCTCCCGCACTCTCCCTTGGTCTTTCGGCATTTGCCACACCCACTTTTGAGCAAGGCATTAATCCACTTCTTACAAGATCATGTTCAGGAAAGTCCCATGGAAAATTCTGGTCATTCACCCTTTCCTATCCTGGCCCCCCTGAACCTTAAAAAAAAAAAAAAAAAACCTACCTAGGTTAAAAATCTGGGCTAAATCAGAGACTGGCTTTTTAAAATATTTGACCTCTGACCTCCTTATATTGAATTAATGTCATGACGAAGGAGCTACGGCTGCCAGGCTGGCTGTGCCAGGAAGTCACAAGGAAGAAGCGGCCAGAGAAGGAGGTGGTGCCCTAATATCCACTTCAAGCAAATGGCCTGGTGGTCAACGTACTGAACGGGCGGCGAGGACCTATGTGAAAGGACTGGCTGATTCTATCTGTGAAATTTCTAGAAAGCACCTTCAACGCCTCTGTGTTGTTTTTTTCTCTCCTGAGAGAAAATAATGCCAAACCCTACGACCATCTCTCCTCAGAGCACTTGAGAGAAAATACTCCCTCAATTCAAAGCCCAGTAACCATGTTATTAATATTTCCTCCACAGTGGCTGCGTTCTTGCCAAGTTTTGAGATGTTTTACGGGTGCCCTCTCTAGGTCCGCACTATGGTAGACAGACAGCAAGCTAAGGGCAGAGAGAGAGTGTTCTGGCCAAAGACACAGGTGAACCAGCAAATTCCAGGGCGAACCTCTCCTCCTGAAGCTTGTACGTGAACTTATCCCCTTAGAAAGAAAAGGGCAAGCAGGGAATCCACGGGTATGACAATCCCCATTGCCACCACACAGCCCTTCCCTAATTCTCCCGTCCTCATGCAGGCATCCCCTGGATACGATAAACTACCAAGAGCTCATTTTACCCCATGCTGGGAGCGATGACGAGTGCCACACGGGCATTACTCAGGAACCTTCTCTGATTCCCCTCTGTAAAAACCACCAACACAATTACTCTGTTGCATCCTTCATGGCTCATAATACAGTCTTAAATATATGCTTCTTCACTTATTTGTCTCTCTCTCCTGGAAGTTCCTAGAAAGCGAAGCCTAGGACTGTTGCCTTCTGGTACCTAGCACAGGGATCAGCACATAATAATCCATAAGTATAGAATTAATCCATTATAATCCTTAGAACAATGGTGGAAGCCAGGTGTGACGATCCCTATCGCACAGGTAAGAAGCCTGAGTCTCCGAGCGCTGTAGTGACTTCCCCAAGGTCACAAAGCTAAATAACTGTCAAGGCCAGGACGCGAGCCCAGGCTTCCTGGACCCTAACTCCCGTCCCTGGACCATCTCCATCAACACAGTACACCCCTCCTCCTTCCATCAGCCAACCCCATCCCTCTCACTTTATTAAAAGAAGCTCAAGGTCCACCCCCTCCTTGAATTTTTGCCCATTATTTCTCCACAATCACTGACCTTTCCAGTTGGCTCTCCCATTTACTTACATAATAGCTTATGTGTGAGCTATTTATCTACCTGAATTATATCATGATTAGAAAAGAAAGAAAACCGGAGGGAAGGAGCTCGGGAAGAGAAAATGGAGGGAAATGGATTTCCGGAACAGGAGGAGGTATTTGTGAAGCAGAGCAGCCTTGAGGTAAAGAGCTAGGCTGAGGAGGGAAAACAGCCCAGAGGCACAGAGCACATCCTGCCTTTCGGGAGGAGGGAGCCGGGACACGCAGAGACTCACATTCACACTCGGGGGCCGGCGGAGGGGGGCTCACTCTTGGTTCTGCTGCCTTCCAGCATGGAGTTGCCATGGTGGACCTACAGAGGTGCAACCCTGGATACTAGGCAGGGGGATGGGGAAACATTCCTGGCTTAAGGGGAGATTTTTCCCTAAACTACACCAAACTGCAACACCTGACTAAGGTTCCCCACACTTTTGCTATTGGGAGCATCCCCATTCCTGAGGACTTCAAATCTCCCAAGAGCCTGGGGCAGGGATGGGCAAAGGCAGCAGACGGTGGAGTCAAGAGGGCAGAAACCCTGTCCATTCTCAGCACCCCTGTAGGGTTTACGGCGGGGTTTTGCTCTGTCCCTGCTATGCTGTGTGTTTTCCAGTGACCCCCGGGTGCTGACTACCTGACTGTCTGCACTTTAGCAGAGGACTTCTGGTATGTTCAGACACAGACAAAATGAGTTTCTTCACCCTCCCTGGCTCCTGCAGCCCAAGATAACACAATTGCCTTTTGAGATCTCTTTACTCCACCCCATCTGAGGGGCGGAGCGACCTCAAGAGCAAGCAGAGAAAAGTAGGACTTAAGATGCCAAGTGGAAAACCACTCTCTGGCTGTTCAACACTGTCGTTTGCAAGATTCCAAATGCATCTGCATACACTGTTGAGCCCAGTCGCGACATAAAAGGAACCCAGAATCATTTACGGGTTGAATGCCCCCATTGCTGCCTTAATGGAGGTGGGCTCATCTCTTGGCCCACATTATGCAGGACAAAAGAGGTAGATATAAAGAATCACCTATTTATCAGCTCTTTAATCCATTACAAGTGGGAACAGAACACTGACACCCACAAGGACCCTTTTCAGCAAGGGATTATATATCACACCATAGAAATACATAAAAGACAAATTATCCCTGAGATCATCGTGCCTCCATTGACCTGTTCAAGGTTTAAAGGAAGCTGCAATTAGATGCCATGGTCACAGATCCTCTGGCAGCTTAGGGAGCCAGCCTTTACTTTAATCCTGCAGAAATGAACCGGCATGAATTTTGTGGGCATGTACTTTGTCTCAGCTTGAATTCTGTGGGTCTGATTCAGATTTGTGGGAGTTTCGTAATTTGCCTTTGTTAACAAGATCTTTCTCAGCTTCTGCCGTGTTTACAATATGAGATCTAATTTGGGCTTAAAATACTCATGAAAATTAACTGCATTACTTTTAAAAATGCAATTGGGGAGAGAAGGAGAGGGAAGACGATGTCACATGCCACAAACTTACCACGTTTGCACATTTGCCAGAGAGTTCTCCCGGCTGCTAGCGACCGGGGCTCACAGACACTGCTGCTCCCGCCCTTTGGTCTGACCCGACTCTCCAATACGGGCACCAACTGAGAAATCTGTTTTACTGCTTTTTGTAATAAGAGAAATTGGAAATCTATTTGGGATGGGAGCATCGAGGTTTTAGTTGTTTTAGCACTTAAAAAGCATAAAAGACCCCTGTTGCAAAGCTTATGGAGCCCAGTGGAAATGGCTGAGATGTGCGTGATTATCATACTTTTTCTCTATAATAGTACCTTTCACTTCCCCAGTGCTTTCCATGTGCCGGGCAATGTTCTGAGCACTTTACTTGCAATCACCCCCTACCAGCCTGATAAGGAGGTTGTAGCACAAGCAGAAAGTAACCTTCCCAAGCCACAGGCCACCTCAACAGCAGATCCAGAATTCAAATCTAGTTCCCTGGCCCTCAACCCCTCACCCCTCACTCTGATATGCTGCTTACCCGAAACCTCTTTTTAAGTAAAAAAAAAAAAATATATATATATATATATATATATTTTTTTTTTTTAGAAAAGATCCATTAGATTATGACAGCCACATCCCCTGAACATAAACAATACTTAAAATACCTTTAGTTTATGAGCTTCATAAAAACCAGTCAGTTAAATTTAAGCCTACAAGGCAAAAAAATAAAAAATAAAAAATAAATGGATCAGTCCAAACAGACTCAAAAATATAGGTGTGGATTTAAAAAAAAAAAAAAAAGCCTTTTTCAGAGCACCAGGATTTTAGCATGCTGCTTCCAGGAAAGGTCCCCTGGCATCTCCAAAGAGCCCAAATCCTTCCAGCCAGAGGCCTATTTTCTTCACTATACCAAGAGTGGACCCAAGTCCCTCTCAGAGGTAGATGAACAATAACAGTGATTTATAAAACCAGAATCCCAAAGTGTTAATTTCCAACAAAAATTAGATCTGCTATGTGAACCATAGTGGAAACTTATCTACCTAATTCTTCCCTTAGGCTGCCCTTCAGGGGAAGTCAGCCTATAATCAGAAGGGGGCTGGTGAACATGGAATCAGAATATATGTTCTTAGATGCAGGTTTAACAGCATTTCCTGATGACAGCTTATCAATGAATCTAGTTCCACAAAAAGGATGGCCCTGTGAATCAGAACTGGCCGAGTCTTCCTCTTCCTTAGACAAGACTTCGAAGTTGGGAGATTTCTGTGACCCACTTTGCTCTCTCTACCTATGACTGAGTGATCCCCCTTCTCATTGACACATTCTGTCAGGTTATAGCCAAATCCTTGCTTTCCTGGAAATCTGTCTTTATTAAGTGGTGTTCGTATATCTGTACTCTGATCTCACAGGGGTTGAATTTTAAGTGTGTCCCAGGTTAGGTTCTTTGGGAAGCCCACTTTGAGATAGAACATATGTTAAGGGGTGCTCTTGGGATCATACCTCCTCTGTAGGGACGGGGAAGCAAGCACAGGCGGGCAGAGGGAGACACTGAGCAACAGGGCAGTCCCACTGAAGATCTCAGCCTACCCCTCAGGGAGCGCTGGGGCTGGGATGACCCCGCAGAGTTGTGCCGAGTTGGGGAGAGGTGGTTAAGCCTTTGTACTCCTATGCCCATCGATCAGTGGCTGTGAACCACCCTGGGAAGTGGGTGGGGAGGCTTTCTTCAGCTGAGGCAATCTCCAGGGCAAGCTAGAAACCGAGAGCTCTCTATCAGCAGCACCTACAAAGTTTGGGTAAAAGCCCTTCAGTCCTGAATTGAGGTATGGGCAACACATTCCAGCATCCCCCACGAAGGATAATCCTAAATTCCTGCAGAAAGCCTCACTTAATCCCAACCCTACTGAAAACTAAAGAAAAACGGAAGAGGTAATGGCAGGAAGGGCGCATCAGGTTTCAAGTCCACCCAGCCTAAAAAAGGATCTGAAGAATAGGAATGCCTCCCTCCAGCCTGGGCCGCCTTGTCGCTTCTCCTGTACCCCTCTCCCCTCCAGCCATTCTGACCTTCTCCATCCCTCACGACACGCTGTGCTGCAACCTCCACATGAGCACACTCTGCGGTCCTCTGCCCTCACCTGATTCCTGTTCTCCCTCAGGTCCTGGCTCAAACCCAGACCCCTCCCCCACCATCCCCCTGCTGGCCAGCTCCGCCCCCCCACCTTCTCTCACTTCTCCGTGCTGGGTAGTTTTTCTCTTCATTTCTATACACCCCCTTCCTTTTTTTTTTTTTTAAGATTTTATTTATTTATTTGACAGAGAGAGACACAGTGAGAGAGGGAACACAAGCAGGGTGAGTGGGAGAGGGAGAAGCAGGCTTCCCGTTCCCATTGGGCAGGGAGCCCAATGCGGAGCTCGATCCCAGGACCCTGGGATCATGACCTGAGCCCAATGCAGATGCTTAATGACTGAGCCACCCAGGCGCCTCTCTATACACCCTCTTCCTGCTAACCTGTCTCCCCAGGGCTTGCCACAGAATCTGGGAACTAATAGGCACTCGATAAACACTGAATAAGTGAGCGAATGAATGAAGATGTAAATGAATGGATTCTAGCATTTCAGGGCAGCCCACAATAGGCCTCCTGCCCTGAGATGGCTCTAAAAATGATCCCACTCCCAGAGACAACCCCCTCAAACCTGGGTTCGGCACCCCAGCAAAATACCCGGTAGCACATTACTCCTGCCACAGCACTGAGGATGTTGCCTTGTAATTGCTTGTTCACGGGTCATTTTTTTGTCCCCACCACATTGTAACATTCCTAAATACAGAGCCATTTCTACCTTATTGTTTTATCCCCAGAACCTAGCACAGGCCGAGCATACAATAGGTACTCAATAAATATTTCTTGAGTGAACAAAAAAGAGAGAAGTGCATTTATTTAAGGAGAATTTCAGCAAAATATTTTCAAATTTACATTGGCATTAAAGTGAAATATGATGGTGTTTAACTGGCTTCCATTAAAGCTATAAACAAAAGAGCAGGGATTTGGGGGGCCTTCTCTGAGGAATACGGAAGAGCCCTGCTCATTCTGCTGCCCTAACAGAAGGCTCCTCCCTTCCCTGTGAAGTGTTAGGAGCTGAATAATACATTTGGTATATTTCAGCGATGACTATAATTACAGCCACACTATCCCAAGGACTCACTGAGAACCCAGCAAGATGCTAAGCATCATATACAGACAGCATCCTCTCAACAAAGGTCCACGGAAGCACCGTGGTGCCCGAATTACTATCGCCATTTTTCAGATGGTGCAGTCAAGGCTCAGAGAGATTCGGTCCCGTGCCCCAGGTTACCAAGCTTATTAGAGGTCGAACAAGAATGGAAAAACAGCTGTGCCTGGCTCCCAAGCCTGCGCTCATCTTAAGCACAATGGGAAGTTCCCTCTTCCACATGATACGGTGTCTCCAAGTAAGTGAATTAAGTAGGACATTACCTAGGAGCACAAAAATTATACTGGGATCGATATTATTTTAAACTTTTTAACGATCTTAGCACCACCCCAATTTCCACCGTATCATACCCCCGAGAAAGGCAGGGCAGAGCTTCTGACACTATCTCAAGGGTTGAGCAAAGCAACCATTTGGAAATCTGGACTGGGGTCTGGTCACCGATTCCGTCCCTAATGATTTTCTTCCCGTGTCTATGCAGCCAAGTCCCACAGGCGAAGTGCTTTGCTTTTTCTACATGTACCCAAGGCAACCTCTCCACACTGAAAGTATGCATTTAAAATGCATATCTGGCCAAGCTGTGAGGCAGAAGAGAGAGAAGAGGAGGGCTTGGCCTTGCTCCCTGTGCAGCACTGCTCGGAACGTGGACCTGGGTCATGGCTGTGTTTTCATTTGGCCACGCCACACCTCTGGGGGAAAGGCAGCTTGGTATAGGAGATCTGAAAATTAATGGATTAAAACATTTTTCTTATTTTTTATTTATACGTTTCCATGGTTACAGAGCCATCAACCAACAAATGTGTCCTTCTCTCCTGCAAATAAATAGTTCTCAAGGTGGAAAATGATAATAACCCATTTATCCACTTTGGTAAGTAACAGATCTTAGGAGCTTCCAATAAAATCCATACTTTTGTTCCATTTCCATCCTTCTTCAAAGACTTGTCCAAGAATTAAAGTTTTTGGATAAAGGAAAAATAAGTCTAGAAAAGCTTTCAGTGTAATGAAAACATAGGTTACAAATCTAAAAGGATTTTAATTCACCTTTTTCCTGAACCAAAGAAAATCTTAAGAATATTTTTCCTCGTCCTGAATTTCCCAGTGCCTTATTTCTAAACCAGTCTTAATTATATCTACCAATTGGGTCAATTCTGTAAACCTGGTCGGCCCTGAAAGTCCCTGGCCAGACACTAAAAATAGTCCTTATAACTCATCCTGGAACCCCTCCACCCTGCCCCCTCCCTGGCAGGCACTGAGTGCCGCCTCCCCTCTACGTTCCTGAGTTCCCCTCTGGAAACAAGGCTTCTCATTGCTCCAGTGCTCCTGAAAGCCACAGAGTAGCAACAGAATTGCCCTGTGCTTCCCAAGGCCTGGGCATTCCTGCACAGAGAGGACAAGGAGCTCTTCTCCTGCAGACCTGACCTCAGCATCTCTGAAACAGGGAGGGGTCCATTTACTTAGGATTTACTTTAATAATCTGTGCAACTCTCTATTCTTCCTCCTGTAACTAAGTTCTTTTAGCACAGTGATATTATACAAGAGTCTGTTGGAGACAACTTCTTTGACCACCCTTCCCAGGCGCTGTCCTGGACTGTGCCTAACCAGTGACAACTCTGAAGAGAACTCCTACTCCTTTCAAATACCAGTCCTGCCAGATTGCTCCTACAACATAATTGTAGAGATAGAGAAGAGACGAAAAGAGATAGAGAGAGAAGAAAAGAGATAAAGAGAGAGAGAGAGAAAAACTAAACACGTAAGGCAGAGCCCAGCCCCCAAGATGGAAAAAACTTCATCCTCGAATCTTCTGGAAGGCAGTAAGACCATGTATGACCAAGTATGATGGTGTTTAACTGGCTTCCATTAAAGCTATAAACAAAAGAGCAGGGATTTGGGGGGCCTTCTCTGAGGAATACGGAAGAGACCTGCTCATTCTGCTGCCCTAACAGAAGGCTCCTCCCTTCCCTGTGAAGTGTTAGGAGCTGAATAATACATTTGGTATATTTCAGCGATGACTATAATTACAGCCACACTATCCCAAGGACTCACTGAGAGCCCAGCAAGATGCTAAGCATTATATACAGACAGTATCCTCTCAACAAAGGTGAGAGGGTGGTCAAAAAGATGCTCATTGGAGATGAGCAAAAGCAGGGAAATAACTTTGTGTTCAGCTGGAGGACACTCCTTCTGGAATGTTCTCCTGCGGGTAGAGACAGCTTGGGCACCGGAGCTGCAGCTACAACTAACTACCAGAAACCCTGTTTCCTAATCTCACTGTCACCTCTGGAACCTAAGAATAAAGTATTCAAGACTAGGCCCCCAGTGTTGGAGAATGAGATTCAACAGATCTGGAGAAGAGCTGAGCATTGTAGCTTCTAAAAATTCCACAGGTGTTTCTGCCGTGCAGCCGGACTTGGCACCTGTGGGTCTCAGGGTGGGATCCCGAATGGAAGGCACACTTGAGAGGACCTTCACTGCCCATCACACCTTCCAGATACCCCAAGTCAACACTGGAGATGAGCAAAAGCAGGGAAATAACAAAACAGGGTTTATTCTCTTTGTATTAATTTCCTCTTCCTGCTGTAACAAATCACAATGAATTTAGTAGCTTGAAATGACACAAATTTATTATCTTGTCATTCGGGAGGTCAAAAGCCCAAAATGGGTCTTACAAGACTAAAACCAAGGGGTTGGCAGAGCTGTGTCCTTTCTAGAGGCTCAAAGGGAGACTCTGATCCTTGCCTTCTTCAGCTTCTAGAGGCTGCCTGTGTGCCTTGGCTGGTGGCCCCCAGCCAGCAACCACATCACTCCAACCTCAGCTTCTCTGATTCTGACACTCCTGCCTTTCTCCTTTACTTAAAGGACCCTTGTGATTACAGTGGGCCCACCAGGATAGTCCAAGATAATCTCCTCCATCTGATAATCCTTAATTAAAACACATCTGCAGAGTCTCTTTGCCATGAAAAGTAACATATCCTGGTTCTGGGGATTAGACGCAGACATGTTGGGGAGAAAGACGGTGGTATTATTCTGTTTATCACACTTTTCTTCTGGAAATATTGGGGTATTCCAATTAAAGTGGAGAGTAGGTGTCTGTCACGAGGATTCTCTCATTACAAAAGGCTCAAAAACATCCTCGGCCTTAGCAGTCTATATTCGTTCTGCTTGCTACTCATTTCCACTCCTGCTTTTCCTGGTTAATGAGTCTCTCCTATTTCATCTCTCCTTGTCTTTGGAGATACGTAGTTCTACATAGGACACAATGCTCATTCCAAAATGAGACAAGGGTACTGCATTTGGCATGCACAAAAGAAAAATAATTTTAGAGCATAAGTTTACAACTTTGTGCAAAATAAGCTTAGGAAACTCAACAGCCAAATATTGTCAATCAGCATTCCTGGCACACTGCTCATTAAATGCTATGCAAGTCAGGCAGGTCTTCATCCTTGTTGAAATAGCAAATCTGCACATTTTGTGTGATTTGAAATATTTGTAATAGAACTGCTACTAAATATATAAGCATGGCATTGGTCCTCACATTCCAATTCTTTTCCGATGGTGAGGGAAAGCATCGTACCCAGCAGTATAGCTCTGGGGAGTTTTGCCCATGCTAATAGAGTATTTTGGAGGGTAAGAAGGGAGAAATGGGGAAAGCAATTATAAAACTGAGGGAGACAGGATATGGGGCTCTATTTGCTAAGGGAAAAGCAGCTGGAAATACCCTGTGGTTGTTAGAGAAAATAAGAAAGTTTCTTGGGAATTAAATTCAGGGAAGATGAAATTGAAAGCAAGAGGAAATGAAAATTCTCTTTGATTTAAAGAAGGCACATTTAAGAAAGAATGAAGTGATGGTAAACATTTTCAGATGCCTCTATGTATTTCTTGTTTGTGAATGGTCAGTTCCTCTTCCTTATTTGTTTTTCTATTATAGTGTTCATCTTTTTTATTGATTTGTAAGCACTCTTTGTGTATTAGGTCTATTAACCTTTTTTTCTGAAATACGTATGGCAAGTAGATTTCCTATCTGTGAATCTTGTTTGTGATAGGAATTTTTTTCTATGCAGAAGTTTTAAATTTGTAATGCGTCAAATTTATCAATTTTTTCCTTCATGCTTTGTGAATTTATTATTAAGCACAGAAAGGCCTCTGTACACCAAGATTATTAAAATATCACCCACTAATAATCAAAAAATGCAAATAAAATGAGATTAAATTTTTACCTATCAGATTCATTCATTTCCTCAACAAATATTTGTCAGATGTCCATTATGTGACAAGCATTGTACTAAGAGCTGGGGATCCAAAAATAAAGAAAACAGAAAAAAAAAGTTCTTCCCTTGTGACATTTACATTCTATTGGGTCCAGATAAGCAATAAACAGGATGAGGAAGTAAACTATATAATATACTAGAGAAGTGCTATGAAATAAAATAAAGCTAGAAGAGGGGATAAGGGATGCTGGAGGGTGGGGCAGGAACCATTTTAAGTAGGATGATCAGCAAAGGTCTGCTGGTGACCCAGGCAGAGCTTTAAGCCAGTGTGAAGTCCTCAAGCAGGAGCTATGTGATGTCTTCCAGGAACAGCAAGGAAGCCAATGTGACCAGAGGGGGAAGAAACCAGGGTAAGAGTGAAAATGGGTGGGAAGAGGGCAATGTCATCTAGACCTCATGAGCCGCTGCAAGAATTCAGAATTCTGAATTATCTTACAAATTATCAGAACCGCTCTGGCTTCCACGTTGAGACTAGACTCCCCTGGAAGCAGAACAACATGTTAGCCGACAATTCCAATAATCCAGGTGAGAGGACAGTGACTTGGGCCATGTGGTCGTAAGGGATTGGATGTGATTGATGTCTGGAAGATGAGTCAAAATGGCATCAGGTTTTTGACCTGAGCAACTAGAAGGATGGAGTAGCCATTAACAGTGAAGGGAAGGCTGCAAGTAAAACAAATTTGGGGATGTGGAGAGATTCAGGGGTTTAGTTCTAAGATACCTACTAAGAATCTAAATGGAGACGTCAAATAGTCAGCCAGATCTATAAGGTAAGTTCCAAAGATCTCTTCCATCTGAAGACGTATACTTGGAAGCCATCAGCACATAGGTGGAATTTAAGGCCATGTGACTGAGTGAGACCACCAGGACATTGGCAAAGATTAAGAATATTGACGATACCAAATATCTACAGGTGCCCAAGAAAATGTATATTCTCATATACCCTGAATCAGAATAAACCCTGTGAGCAATATGGATCAAGATTTAAACATGTATACCTCTGACTCAGCAATTCCATTTCTAGGGATTCGTTTTAAGGAAGGAACCAAACAGGGGTGTCTGGGTAGAGCAGTTGGTTAAGCATTGGACTCTTGGTTTCAGCTCAGGTCGTGATCTCAGGGTGGTGAGATTGAGCCCCACATGAAGCCCTGCATCAGGCTCTGCACACTCAGTGTGGAGTCTGCCTAAGACTCTCTCTCCCTCTCCCTCTGCCCCTCCCCCCACTCTCTCACTAAATGCTTTGCAAGTCACTAGCTCGCCCCTACTCCCTCAAATAAATAAATCTTAAAAAAAAAAAAAAGGAAGGAACCAAACAGGTGAATAAAAATAAGGATGCTCATGTTATTAATTACTATTTAAAAAGCTAGAAACAACCTAAATATCCTACAAAAGGGAGTTAGTATTTATGATACACACACAATTAGTACTCTATGACCATTTAAACCTATAGTATACAGTATAAAGATGTATATTCACAAGTATCCATAGTTTACTAAATGCTTTAGCAATATAGTATAATAGAGATGTGCGTGGGTTTGTTTTTTGCTTTACAGTTTAGGCTACACCCTAGAAGGAGACAATTGTTCTAATCAGGAATCCACACCCCAGCATGGTCAGCTAGGCTTTTATCAGAAAGGCCACTCCAGAGGCTATTACTAAAAGCCCTCCTGTAATCTACATCTCTAATCAACAAGAAACCTTTAGCTAATTAGCATACTGAATTTCAGAAATGGGTTTTCATAGGGGAAATTAATGGGTTGCTAATGAGCATAATGGATATTAGAAATGGGCAATCATTGGCGAAATTTGTAGAATTCAAGAACTGTGAGTTGGCTAAAAGGTTTTAGAGACACCCCTCCCCTTGCATAAGCAGAGTAAAAAATATCTAGAGAAGCCTGGGGGCTGTATTTTCAGAGATGTCCCCTGAGTCTTGATCCTTAAACAGTCCTGTATCCATCCACCAGTTTAAAGATTTCTGGTTGCCCACTGCTGACACTAAGGATAAGAGAAAGTTGTCTAGAGAATTCACTAGGGTTTCAAGTGAACTTTTCATTGAAGTTATGGTTGGAGCTCCTAAGAGGAGAAACTAGAGGATTTCAGTGAATTTATAGAATAGGTTAGGTGTACCATGTTGTTTTGCTCTTGCCTGCTAATGATTGTTTATTCACTGCAGTTCTACATATGTGGTAGAACTAGCTGAGATTCACCCTCAGAGGTAACCGGAGAGCAAGATCATGAGGAGGGGCTAACACTCACCAACCTCACTTTTCACGTGGCTACTCTTTCTTCGATCCAGAAGAACTGAAGGGTTGTGCATGACTCGGACACTCAAAATTATCTTGTAAAAAGTGAAGTCAAAATAGAACATGCAAAGAAAAGGAGATGGGTGAGAAATCTCCAGGGAATTCGATCAACTTCAACAGCTGACAATGGATATTTCACCCCTGTTCCTGCCTTCACTCTAACCCTATTTTTTTTTTCAATAGTAGGATTTAGGACCTAACTTACCTACAAAATGTCTACTTGCTTTCTCCTCTCTCAGGATCCGGCGTCCTGTCCTACTGACCAAATCCATCTGGATGGGCACCAAGCTTCTCGTGTTTAGCCCATCCAGCTCTCTTCTCCTCCCCCAGCAGCAGTCTTTATGAATTTATTTCCTATCATCTGTTTCAGGTGGCAAGATGTTATTCTTTGTTGTTGAAATTACTAACATTTTCCACTGATTCCTGCTTCTGCCTTTCCTCCTTCGTCTCTCTCTTCCTTTCACTTCATAAAGCGATCCCTTTGCTTTAGCAATATAGAATAATAGAGATGTGAGGCTTCCTTCCATCCTTCCCCCTCTCATACTTTCTCCTCCCTTCCTCCATCTCTCCCTGCTTACTCCTTTTCTCAGCAGTCCCAGGTGCCCAAAGAGAATCATAGTTAAGAAGCAGCCTGGTGAGGAGCTGCCCCGAGAGAATTTCATGGAGCGGTCGGTACACCCCAACGTTACAGAAAGGGCGAGGTTTATAAACCCACACTCAAAAACTTGCCCTCAGGGAAGACTGGAAAAAATAATAATCAAATGATAAAAGTTTTCCAAGAGCCTTTTCCCTGGCTTTATAAAGGCAGAATGGAAACAGATACAGGAGGGAAGTCTAAATCACAAAACGCAAGAATGAGAGCCTTCCGGAACTCTGATGAGAATGTTGAGAAACACCATTTCCTCTTCAAATGGCCCCTTTTTTTTTTTTTTTTAAATGCTCTTTGATTTTAAACTCTCCAGTCCCTGTCTGGATGAACATATGTTACCACACAATTATTCCCCTTTGAAAATCTCCACTGCCCTACAAAACAGCAGGAAAAGGGAGTTTTCTGGCAGGGGGTGGGCAACAAGACATGAGATGCCTGACCCTTTTAACTGCTTTAAGTGGCCGGCTATTTCTTTTCCGTGTATCTTTCTTCCCCACCCCACCCCCCTGCTGCTAGGACTGTTGTTTCTGCTTTGCAAGGACATGTCATTTTACTTACCATTCTCTCTCCCCCTTCTTAATTGGCCTGCAGTAAAAATACAAATTGCACTGCTGTACTTTATTATTAGCCATTTGATGGGCCCAAAATGCCTCATAAGTACTGCCTAGAGGATATTAATCAGACCTGCTGACTCTTCTAAGCACCCACTTTTATATCTTGACCCCCAGATGAGGCCAGTGGTTGGTAATCATGCCCCCTCCCATGGGAGCATTTAGCTAGTCACTGTCTCTCCATTAGCAAAGGCACAACCGAGAGGTGTGGCATCAGTCCTGCGGGAGGCGAGGACGCAGCCCAGATCTCTCCTTCTGTCCATTAGCTTTAATGCCTGTTGTACTTTATGTACATGAAAAGTCTGTCTCATTTTTTCCCTCTCTCTAGGTAATAGAGCATGGAATGAATGTCTGAATCCTAAAATGGCAGCTAAGCTTTGTAATCTTCTTTAAAGTCTCATGGCTTGGCAAAGACAGCCTCCTTTGTTAGAAGGAAAATCCAGGAAAATTGTGGTCCCAAAGCGGCCTGATAGAGAAGTGCAGTTCCAGCCGGACAAGCAGAAGGAGCAGGCTCCGGGGGCAGCGTCTGCTCAGTGCTCCTCTCACCCTGTGTATACAGTTGTGTGTTTCACTTGGGCACGCATATTGAAGACCTCAGTTATGCTCTAACGATGGTACAGGTTTATTGTGAGATTTCAGTTTCACAAAGCTTGATTCTTTGTGTGGATCTCACCACCAACCTTACTGTATTGGACACCTTGGCTTTCAGATCACTGTGTGTACTCTGAAACATCCAAAAGGAGGAAACGTGTACCTCTGTGACAGAAATTATGTACCAAAAACACATCCTCATTTATTACTGAGCTAATTGGTATATGCCCACAGCTCGGTGTGGAATATGGTGGAACTTCAATCTCATATTTAACTTATTTTAACACGTCATTTATAATTTTGTCTAAGTCATTTTCTTCACCTCAAGTCATTTCTTCAATATCTCTATTTTCTGTATAAACTTTCATGAGTTCCAAGGTTCTGTGGCCATGACGATTTTTTTAAGAGAGCATTTCAGATCCAAAGGGAGATTTTGATGCATTCCAGAAATAATTGTCAGATTGTTAGAGGGAACTCCCAACATAATTCTTGCTTCCTGATGTTATTGTGGTTTCTGTTCCTATCACAGAAGCACACACATCACTTATATCTGTCTAACTCCTCCGTATTCGTGATTCTTCTATCACAGATCAGTCAGTGATAAGTACAGCATACTGGCAGTTTTGTGCTCTGTTCCTTCCTGGAAAATCACCTCCTCTCAGGCAATGAGCCCATAAAGAAAAGGTCTGGGAACAGAAGTCAGGAAATACCAACATTCAAACCCACAAAGAGAAGAAGGATCAGTGAGCAAGACTAAAAGCAAAGCAGGAAAAATAAGAAAATGGCATCACAGAAGCCAAGGAAAGACTCAAGGAGGACAGGGTTCCATGAGGAAGACATGCCACAGGACCAGGAAAAGAATAAGGAATAGGCTCTCACCAAATCTAAGGGAAACACCACAGAAAACAGGAAGGGTAGTGATCAAAGCCAACCGTCAAACACTTCAGGGCAGACACCATGACTATTATTTCCCTTATAACTATCCTAACACCTATCAGTGTTAGATAGGTGATAGATGACAGATAGATAGATACTATATATATGGAACAGTAAGTAGTTTTCAAGTACACTTTCATATATTTTTCTGCCTGAAACACAGGAAGTTGCAATCAAAATGTGGCTCAAACCAAGAAGAGCCATTGTAAACAGGAGCCTTGGCAAAATGTTAAGTTGGTGATATTTGCTCAGGAGACAATGCGGAACAGAGAAAAGTTGAGTGGATGGCAAGTTAAGGAACTAAAATTTGCACTCTGACTCTGCAATGGCTCACCTCTGACCGTGAGCTAACCCTTAACCCCTCTGAATCTCAGTCTCTACCATAGTAAAATTGGGGGAGTGAACTCCGTGATGCTTTTTCCAACTACAAATGCTGTGTACGGTATGCTGAGGTGCTCTCCCACCTCAAGCTTTATCCTTTACCTATTCAGGCAAAGATTCTTCCCTGGCCACTAAGTCCTCCTAGAGCCCTTACGTGGTCTTCCAGCTGCACCTAATCTTCACACATAAGCCTGTCCTTCCAGAAATGCCCACTTGCTCCAAACTACTATTCTTGCAGGGCAGCTGGTCTCAGCTGAGTGTTTTAAGGAAAGTAAAAGTCTATTTGATTGACCCTCGTATCACTCAGGAAATTCGGTTGGTGTGCAGCATGTCTCCCATTTGGCAGAGATGTACTCTCTACGCTCTACTCTTCCCATTATGGCCCACATTCACAGAGCTCCCGTGCCTTCTGGCCAACGGGAAGTACTACCAAGGAAATCGGGGGAAGGCAGAGGGAACACGAGATCAGGGTACGATCTCCCTGGCTGCTCCTTTGACAGGGTTCCTGGAGATGACTGAGAGCTTCATTGAAGGTCATGTTCAGGGAAATTCTTTCTTCTCACGGGGTTTGGTAACTGGTGGGCAACCTCTCCTCTCTCACACCCTTTCAGTCCCAGGGGTGACAACAGCTCAACTCTTGCAACTCTAGTTTCCCAAACTATCTTTTCTGGTTTCCATGAACCCACCTCTTCATAAATAAATCTCCTTAGATTTTTCTTGAGTTACCTTAATTTGAGTGTTTCATCTGTTCCCTGTTAAGACGCTGATGTGTATAAATGGGTAATAACTGGGTTTGGGGGTGGGAGAAGGGGGAAGGAATGTTTTAAAACCAGCTTGTTTGGGTAAATTAATCTCTAGCTAGTAAAATGAGGCCCAAATTTGTGTTTTGTTTTTAAGATCAAAGTTCATTCTTTGTCTCTGGTCTATTGGTGGGCCAGCCTGGTATCCTTCATCCTCCTACAACTTCTGAAAGATTGTGAGCCTTGGTCTATACCAAATCCAAACCTTGATCAAATTTTACTTACTAGAATTAAAAACATATCTGAGGTCTAACATGAATTCAGGAATGATTTACCCAAATTATATATGATTCACCCAAAATACCTGCCCTGGAGATACGATATTGTTTGCTCCTATTTTGAATTGTTTTGATATTATTGATTTTAAATAGCCCTCAAAGAGTAGACCCCTATTTACCACTCTCAAGGAGCTTTCGTTATATTGTGAGCCCCTCAAAGTCAGCAGCATCGGACAATGTTACTGAACCTCCATGAATTCCCCCAAAGAGGAAGGGCCAGACGGAGCAAGGGAAGGGCATGCAGCCCGGTGGATGTTGCCATGCTTCGAATACATTCTAACTCCAACAGCAGTGGCCCTCAAGAAAGTTACACCCCCACGCTTGACATGTCGTTTTATATTGTCTGTTACAGGGAATTTTTTTTTCTTGACCTGATTTTATAATCACTTTGCTTAGCAAGCACCATATTTGGAAGTCTGGAGGTTTCTATTCCACAGCAGCTCCTGAAAATAGAGATGTTCTTCTTATTCAGATACAGCAAATGTCTAATTCTTGCCTCTAAATAGCCTAGGTTAATTGCCTCTCTTAATATCCTACAGCAGCAAATTCTACAGCCTAATTCAATGTTACACTAGAAAAAAATTCCCTTTGTGTGAAATTGGACCTCTGAGTTAAATGGGGGATGGGGTGGTGGTTGGGGCGGGGGCAGGAAATGTGTTAGAGTTTACCTGTTCCCCAATAAATGTTATCTTGGTTAACAGTCTCTGGAGAAAACGTAAGCACATCTCCCTCTTCATGAAGCCAATCCAACATGGATGTATCATCAAGTAAAAGCTGGCTTCTATAAAGCATACATAGAGAATCTTGTATCTCCGTATATAAATCACATCTCTTCCGTGTGACAAGTCATGTCCAGGCAAAGCTTATTACAAATTCAGTTTAAAATCTCGAGAAGGAAGAAGAACAAAAAATAACAACAGCTTTATGGAGCTATACTCAGGAAATGACTTGAACTCAATCCCAATTTTAAAGTTCCATCCTATACGGCAAGCAGCTCAAGCCCCATTTTCTGGGGGAGCTGCCCTTACAGGGAAGGTGTGGCAAAGCCATCTGCTGCTTTATAGTGATGGTTTTCAGCCTTGTTTTTCTGGTCCAGCCATGAAATTGCACTAATCACAGAAACAGCCTGTTTGGCCAGGAAGCAGTGTATGCCAAATACAAGTGAATTTAAGCCCACGTGTATTGAGGCTGCAAGCTTAGTTTGCAATTTATGTGCAAGTGGTTTTGTACTTATTGATCTGGACCGAGTGCAGGTCCTATAGGGGAAATATGACAGATTTCATCTGTCTGACAGCCAAGTCTAATTGTATTTTCAGTCTGAAATGACCAAAGACAAAAGTGCACATGTCAAGAGTCTTCACTCCAGTGCCATATGGAGTATTAGATTCAAGGCTCTGGTCACTGTAAGTGTTCATTTTAATAACTATACACAGAGTGCATCCTGAACAGCTAAAGCAAGAGAGGTGAGAGTTTTTAATTCAAATCTGAATTAATAGACCATCTGATTCTGCCTGAATGTGGGTAGGGCCATTTTAAATAGTGCCTTTTATAGACATGATTGGTGGGAATTTAAAAGATGTGTCATGTATTATTGATTCATCTGGACCATGAAACTTCCAAGCCAAAGTCAAATACTTCCCACAATGGTTGTCACTAAAATTATAACCAATACTTCTGGGAAGGTCTGGCATCTTAAAAATCAGAAGCTTCTTCTATAACCTTATTTTCTAGTTGGGAAGATTGATTGTGCCTTTGAGATTAGTGAACCATGATTTCTCTGATGGTGTCTCCCTCTGCCTCTGTCTCTGTCTCTCTCTCTCTCTCTCTCACACACACACACACACACACACACACACACACACACACACACACACGGAGGTTGACCATCACCAAATATCAGACACATCATTAGCAGCCATTATATAACTAAAGAGATAGTCCACAAGGAAACATAGCTGGGAAAAAAAATGCCACTAATACCCAGCGATCCAGAGACTGGGGTCTAATGAAGCATCATTCAGAACTCTGAATTCTGCTTGGCCAATCTCTTAAAAGGACTTTTTGATACTGTAGATCCTTCCTGCCCTTGGTTTCAATGACACCACACCAGGGGTCTCTCTCCCTTCTGTCCCTCTGTCTGCTCTCCCTCTCTGTCTCTTCTATCTTTGCCTTCAGGAGCAGCTACCCTTCTCCTAACTGTGCACATGGTGTAAAAGACCATTTCTGGCTGATGGACTATGAGCAAATGACTTAACTGCTCTAATTCTGTATTTTTCAGCTACAAAAATGGTGCTAACACTATGTGGTAATAGAGGGACAAAATGGAGGGGTTACAAGGGTTAAACTAGTTAACACACATTTAAAAAATAAAAGGTCCTCTAATGCCTGGTCAAAGTAGGTGCTGGGTGAATGCTAACCAACCTTCCCTCTTGCCTGCTCTTTGACTATCTCAGAGAAATTTCTGTGTTCATTGCTTCAGTTCACATCCCAATGTCATCTTCCAGAAGCACATCTTCAACCTCAACTCTTCATCTAGTAAGCATCCTATTAACCTAATTCTTATCTGTTCCTCTATTATCATTCCATGTTCCTCTATTATCATCCCAGGGCTTGACTTCTCTATCAGTGCGTTAAGTTCAACATCAATAAAACTAGGCTTGCCATTAATTCTAGCCTAACCACTCTGTCCTTCTGTCGAACAACCTGTTGTCCTCTCTAGCTCCCTTTCATCTTCTTCCCTAATTGAATTGAATCACTATCCTCTCCCTCTTCAGTCTCAAAACCCTCAGATCTTCACTGATGGAGCTGTTTCTCTGTCCTTCCCAGCCAAGCGGGCACGAGATCCTGCCATGCTTCACAACCTTTCAGATTCATGTCTTCTTCTCAGTTCCCAGGCTTACCCACCACCCCACCCGTAACTCAGGATTGCCACCCTCACCCCAGCTACTCCTTTACCTCTAGGTGGCCCCGAGGGCATAAGTGGGAGTACTTTTGCCCTCCAAGTCTGAGCCTTGCCCACTACATTTGTTTCCTATTGCTATAGGACAAATTACCACAAACTTAGTAGCTTCAAACAACACAAACAGATTATGGTTCTAGGGGTCAGAAGCCTAAAATGGGTCTCATGGAGCTAAAATGAAGGCTTCAGCAGGGCTGCATCCCTTCTAGAGGTTCTAGAGGATAATCTGTTTCCTTGCCTTTTCCAGCTTCTAGAAGTCTTTGGCTTGCAGCTTCCTTCCTCCATCTTCAAAACTATTAGTACGTAATCTTCCAACCTTTCCCTCTCTCCCCGTCTCTCGCTCTCCTTCTCTCTCATGATGATACTCCTGCCTCCCTCTTTCACTTACAAGGACCCTTGTAATCACATCAGATCCACCCAAATAATCCAAGATAATATCCTCATCTCAAGATTCTTAACCCTAATTACTTCCATAAAGTCCCTTTGCCATGTATTCACAGGGATTAAGAGCCATTATTTTACCCACTACTCCTACCTCACCAGTCTTATTTCATAGAATTATCCCCTACTTTTCTATGGGTTCCAGCCCCACTGATATTTTTATAATTCCTCAAATAAACTACAGTTACCTATGCCATATGAACTTTGCATATAAAGGTCCCTCTGCCTTCACTTAATTTACTATTAACCATCCTTCAAGCTAGGCCAAGTATTCCTGTGAAATACCCTCATAGTATCATATACTTTTATTTCTTAGAATATATCATAGTTTTCAGTTACACACATATGTTTGTGATTAGTTGATTAATGTCTGTGTCTCCCACTAGGCTATAAGCTCCATGAAGACGGAGACCATGTTTGATTTTGCTTAATATTATCCCAGGACCTAGAAGAGATCACATGATAAGCATCCGAAGAATATCTGTTGAATGACTAAACCAGGTCAGTGGGTGATGACTCTCTGTCATCGTGAATATTCATAGGAATTAACACATACCCAAACACCTGGTCAAAAAAAAATAACTAATCTATGCCGGACACTGCAATGAGTTATAATCTGTCTTCTCCCATCTAATCCCATAACGAACTTCTGAGGTGGCTACAATCATAATCTTCATTTTTGAGATTAGGAACTGAAGAGAAGAAACGTTAAAGAACTTGTCCAAGAAGACATAGCTAGTAGGTAACTGAATTGGCTTCTATCCCAAGTGGGTATTTTTCCCATACTTTGAGTATAGTTAACTACTATAAATTTTCGAGCAGTAAATCGCTTAGAAGTTTGCCTCTTACCACAAAGAAAATTTCTACCTCTAACAAGGAAGGAACAATAACAAATTTATAAGATATATTTACACATCAAGGAAGAAACTAATTGTTTTTTTAACCATATACATCGATATCATTAATTAGCATTAATATATAAAACTGCTTGTAACTTATTTACTGAATTTTAAGAGTTATTTATTTATTTTGGAGAGAGAGCTCTAGCACATGCATGAGTGGTGGGGGGAGGTGCAGAAGGAGAGGGAGGGATAGAGAGAATTTCAAGCAGACTCCCCACTGAGCACAGAGCTCAGTGAGGGGCTCGATCCCAAGACCCTGAGATCATGACCTGAACCGAAACTAAGAGTCAGCTGCTTAACCAGATGAGCCCCCCAGGAGCCCCTACTTTATTGAATTTTTACCAGGTAGCCAAAGGCAGTCAAAACTCTTGTGGTGGAGTCAAGCATAACTTTAACAATTTTAAATTGAAGCACAAAAACTCAAGGATAATTCATAAATGTGTTAGCTTTTCTTTCCAGAGCTATTGGCTGGTTTTAGCCATAACGTATCAATTTTCAAAGAAATAAATAGTACCTAGGACACTCCCTTGTGTCTGGGATTACTGTCAACTCGATTGAAACAAATTCTAAATTCTGTCTCTAATGCTTCTTTTCACAGGTTTAAAAGATGCATTTTGGAGTTTTGCACTGTTGGACATCCAATTTATGTGGTTGTGAGGAGCTGCTAAGCAGTTTATCTTCTATCCATTTTAACGATCAAAACTGAATTCCAATGAAACCCTTCTACTGCCCATTGACAAGGTGAAAATGGGCCAAATTTATAGCCAGCTTTATTAAATGGGGTTGTAAACAAACTACTCTACATAAAGCCCCTGCAAGTTGAGTCAAGCTTTGAAGCCAAAAAAAAAAAAAAAAAAAAAAGATAAAACACAGGACCTGAAATTAGCCTGACTAAGCAGGAGTATCCTCCAAGAGGTTCAAAACATCAGGGTAAACAAGTTAGAAAGGCCTGTCCTCAAACAGACTCACGAATCTAAGCCATACCAAAGGAGAACGCTGGGCACTGTGTGAATTGAAAATTAATTTGCTTTATTATTTCCTGCAACGGCAGTACAACAAACTTTTTTTTTCCATTTCTAAAAGCAGCAAGGTTGGTGGTGGTGGTTGCCATGAACATCCAATGAATGATTCATTCTCGCTCAAGTGGAACCCATGGGAAATGTTGCCAATAACTTGGTTTATTTCTTATCTTCAGTTCTCAGCAGACAACATATTCGTCTATATTTTTACAAGAGTCATAAATTTTTCAGTTAGTGTACAAATAATAACACTACGTGATTCCATTTGGTCTCGGTCCTCAGGGCTTTGGGAGAGGAGAAGGAAAACCCCATCTTCTTGATCCGCAGTGTGGACCATGCTTTCCGCAGCCTGCTGGGAAACCCTGGGAGAGGGTGGAGGAAGGGCCGTGTGCACAGTTGTAAAGCCTTGGATGCATTCCCAAAATGGCAGGTGGCATTTAGCCAGATGACTCCAACTGACTTTCCCAGTTCAAGGCTATTGTGGGGAACTGGGACGCTCAGCCACGTTTACCTAGGGGCTCGAAGAGGCCCACTGAACCCAGCAGCGTGGGGCAGCGTGAGGAGTTCAACACTCTTGTGTGTGTGAATCTCTCTCTCCCTCAACCTTGTGCAAATAACTTCACTCATGTGTGAAAATGAGGAAATACCTTTCAGGGTTATTTTGAGGTTAAATTAAAATACTGCGTGAAAAATTCCTAGCACAGCACTGCATAGAGTAGAGCCTCAACCGATGTCATCTGTCAGCCTCCTTTCAATGTCCCCATGAAAAGGATCTCATGAAAAGGTGACCCTCCACATTCCCCTAACGACCACTACAGGAATTCCAATCACATTTAAGGCCCTGATCTCAACCCTGATTTTCGATGCGATCCCAGGTTAGGTCATACCAGCAGTGCACAAAAGATGTATCTGAACTACAAAATATCAGCCTTCACTTTATTGGGATCTAGTGCAAATCTGCCTATGGTCAGCAAATATGCTCTATGATCGGGTCCCCCAAAGAATACACACTGGGCACTGTTATTTTGTGAGCAGGCAATAGGGCTAGCCATGGAGTAATGAGATGCCATCAAGGGCTTAGCCAAGCTCTCCTCTGCTCTCCTCTGCTGGCCCCGAAGTGCGCAGGGAGGCATTCGTCTGCAGCCCCCAGCGGTCTCTGTGCCAGAAACTAAGTCCCCCACAAAGGCCCCTTCCCTGCCCCACAGCCTGCCTCACCGCGACCTTTCATCTGACCTGCTAAGAGACCAGCACTTGCTAAAACCGCATGCGGATCCACGTCGCCTGCTCTTTCTACTCCTTCCCGCAGCCACACTAAAGCCCCGGCCCCAGACACCTCTCTGCTCTCCAGCCAACCTTTCCCAGCACTGCATGTATTTCAGCACTTTTTTTCCTCCTCGGAAGAAGAAAAGCATTCACTCTGAGGCACGTTTTTGAAGCAATAAACAGCTCACTTCTTTGTGGAAAAATAGGCAATTTTCGAGTAACCTTTGGAAGCATCTAAATAACCCACACATATTTATGGCTGAATGACTCTTCGGATTGAAGAAACTTTAAGTTTGTGTTTGCAAAGATTTCCATTAACATCTTTGAGCCACCTCTCATCTCATTTTAAAACAAATGGCTCACTCCACAGAAGAGAATCTTGTTGGTTTTTCTCCTCCCTCCTCCCCCAGCTTGGCTTCCTAAGCAGAGATTTGACGACACGTGCACACATAAGCTCAAATAGCGAATCTTCACCCAGAGGGCTCGGGGTCCTGGGAGTGAAGACAAAAGCCTCCGTGGTGTCCGGGGTCAGCCTTTTTGTCTCATTTTAAATGAACCTCCATTTCACCTCACCCCCATCCCTTCCTTCTTGCAAGAATAATTCCCCAAGGAAAGGAAAAGGGCTTCTCATTGTCCTACCACCTGCCCCACCCCCTCCACACGCGCGCGCACACACACACACACGCACACGCACACACACACACACACACACACACGGCAGCAGAAACACACTGTTTTTAAAGAGTTTGTTCTCAGGAGAAAATGCCATAAGCTATATTTATCTCTAACTAATCCATTTCTCTCTTCTCCAAGATTAAGGAATTAATGACTGCTACAGCTGCTGTCCTTAGCACATTAATTACTGTAAATTGGCTACAGCCTCAGAAAAAAAAAATCCACTTTTCCACGATGGTGAGAGGGCAAGGTTCTATGCAAAGCATTAGGTACCAACCTAAATAATAAATCAGCGTAGCATCAAGCCCAAGAAGTTATATATGAGCTTGGGCACTGGGTTACCACCCACAGGCTGTGAGCGTGGAAACGGGGTACAGGTGGGCGAGTGAGGAGAAAAGTATGTTGAATATACAGTATCTTTCCTTGAGATCCAGAACAGATCAAATATTAAGGGAAAACCACTCTCATATTCATAGAAGCCCGCATTGTTGTGAGTCCTCTTAGGTCACTTTTCAGTGAATTGGCTGTTTTTACATTTGCTAAAATCCTTGCAGACGTGACCGTGAATATAGATGTTTAGAATGACTTGTCTTCCCTGGCTTCCTTGCATCCCAGACTCCAGGTGCACCAAGTCCCTACAGCAAGGCCCACACTTTTCCCTCTTCAAAATCCTTTTGTACTCCATCTTCCCCTTTCCCACCCCTTCCCCATCTAACAAAATTTCACTAATTCTTAGCCCCAACTCAGTGTCCTCCTCCAGGAAACTGAGTTCCTAGCTCTTCCTACGGACTGGCATGGAACTTATATCTTTGTACCACCATTTCACAGACCCAATGCTATGAGCACCCTGAGGACTAGGCTCCTGAAGTTTTTACTAGCACATTGCTGATCCTCTCTGGAAGCCCAGCCATGCCCTCTCCCCACCCTGGCTCCATCCCTCTTCCTTCTTAGCCAAACTTCCCCTCTAGTTCACTCTCCTCCTCCTCCCTCCCTTCCCTTCATACCTCACCCCTCTATATTCCAGCTTCTTGAGCCCATCACTCCAAAAAAACTACTTTCTCTAGTAGCACCTTGCTAAATCACCTTGCTGTAGACCTATCTCAGTGAAAATACCCCAAGTTGGAAACCTGGAGTTCATTCTTTTTTCTTTTTCTTTTTTTTTTTTTAGTGTTTTATTTATTTATTTGTGAGAAAGAGAGGATGAGAGAGAGAGAGAGCACGAGAGGGGGGAGGGTCAGAGGGAGAAGCAGACTCCCTGCTGAGCAGGGAGCCCAATGCAGGTCTCCATCCTGGGACTCCAGGATCATGACCTGAGCTGAAGGCAGTCGCTTACCCAACTGAGCCACCCAGGCGCCCCCTGGAGTTCATTCTTAACACACGTGTCACCCCTATCCCCAACTCTCCACAATGACCAGGCTCTGATAGCTCTGCTTCCCAGCTAGCCTCCAGATAGCTACGACACCCTCCCACCTGGTCTTCCTGCTTCCAACCTAGTCTCTCCCCACTGCGGCCAGAATGTTCCTTCCTAAAAGCAAATCATATTATTGAAGTCCTCTATTTAACATCCTTACATATTTCTCCTTTTGCCCTAGGAAAAAATTCCCAACTTCTTCACATGATTTACTAGGGCTTTCGTTGTCTCTCTCTCCAATCTCATCAATTTTAATTCTCATCATCTCTGTTATCATTCTAAATGTTTTCAGGTTCCTTGAGAGTGTCCTGTTTCCAGACACTCACCAGACCTTTGCCTCTGCTGTTCCCTAATTCTTTCCAACCTCATTTGCCCAGCTAACTCTTCCTCGTCCTTCGGTTCTCATTTTAGATATCATTTCCTCCAGGAATCTTTCCCTGCCTCCCCCAATCCTGAGTGGGTGTTCCCCAGATCCTCCTACAGCATGCAGTACTTACCCCATCCCAGCACTTCGCACAAGTTGGCAACTGCCTGTTTTCTGCTTGGCCATTGCACTTTCTCTGCAAAGAGTAGAGATGCCCTGAAGCCAGACCAAACTGAATGGGATTATTGCAAGGATGCAAGGGGCCTCATAGGCATCTGAGAAGGTGAGCTTCATAGGAACTGGAACATAAAAGCCATCAGAAATTGAAGCTTTTCTTTCTATCTCCTCCTCAGAGATCCTAAAGTCAAAACCCTTATGCTCCTCTCTGCTCATCCCTCCCCATTCTCATTCTCTCTCTCTCTCTCTTTCCCAGCCAGCTTCCCCTACCTCGGCTCAACCCACAAGCCCATCCCAGCCTGCACCACATGACCTAGCTCTCAACATCACTTTTCGTCTTCCATCTCTGGTGCCAACAGGTGTCATCTCTCAGCTTTCTGATTCCAAGTTCCTCAAGGACAAATGTGATTGGTCCTTCTCGTCTTGTGTTTCTGTGCTACATGTATCTTGGTGGGTTAGTGCCCTTGATTCAGGTCTAATCAGCTTACTCAAGACCAGTGAGGTGTCATGGTACAGGATTTAGCTATATTTACCTGGGGGTACAGTCTTAAATAATAGACAAGTCTGGGACACCCGTGTTATACTGTAATTCCAGGGAAGTAACCAAACTTTCATTGTTGTGTTCTGCCTAGCAGAGAATCAGGCACAAGAGTTTGTGGAGTAATGGCCTGATGAACATTTGTCAGAATTTCCTATCTAGAAGACCCATTTGGAGATCCCTTTTCAGTCAAACCTGACAGGGTAAGCAAGTTCTTGATCCCCATATAAGAAGAAGAGAGCTTTTGTTCCTTAAAGGGAGTTGCCCAGATAATAAGTATTTCCTGACTCTTAACTTCACTTAAGGTCGAACCTACCATTTAGCTGATAACTGCTCCTAGTAGCTTTAACCAAAACAGCAACAATCTTTTGCAGCCTCGGCCTCCTTGTTTGACCTCTTCTTAAAATAGTTGCCAACTTGGGCTTTAGAAGTCTAGAAGGAAATCAGATAAAAAAGTATAAACAGGATTAATGCAATAGTTTAGCATCAGTATAATAACTACCTCAAGATCTGCCCAATTTGAAGTTCACCCCTAGACTCTGAAGATTTACTAGCCACCGAGTATGGTTTCTGACTTTGGCAAATATGAAAGGCTCTATCTCAAGTCAGGTCTTTGTTGTACGATCCAAGTTTTCACTCCTTATTGCACTTTGAGATCTTTCTCTCTCTTTCTCTATTTTTTCCTCTTTCTCTTCCCCCTCCTCACTCATTTGCCTTTCCTACTCACGACTAGCCATCTATTTTATTTCCAAAACTTCTTTGAAACCAGTAATCTCCTGGGGGATACTGAGATGAAGGAAGGACTGCTGAACACTCAGAAATCCTTTATGGAAAAATCCATTCATTTGTGTAAAAAAAAATATATATATATATACATATATATATACACACACACACACAGAGATATATATATATATCTGTAGGCATGCGAGGGACCAAAAATAGACCTTAAAAGTACTAAAGGCAAGACTGTAGAGTACGACGTTGGACAGCTCCCCGCCCACCAGCCATACTCCCTTTGCCTTAAAGGCATCACCACTGAAGACTGCAGCACAGCAGGTTGTTCCTCAGACTTGCCTGAGCATCAGCATCACTCAACGAGCTTGCTGAACATATTTATTCAAGAACCCACCCACTGAATTAGAATCTCCAAGAGGGAGACATGGGAATAAATGTTTAATGAGCACTCAGATGATCCTCAGGCCCTGACAGGTTTGGAGACACTGTTCTACATAGTCTCTGTTGGCTCTTCGCAAAGCCTGTTACATTAATGTAGGGGTTCTCACCCCTGACTACACAGAGTTGCAAGGTGCAGAGCCTGGGAATTTTAAGTCCCACCCACACAGCCATTTTTATTCAAATCTGCAACTGTGGATGAAAAGCACCAGTGCAACACCAGCTCAGTAAGACACTCCGTGGAACACAACAGCTCTCAAGTAAGATCAGTGTAGAAGGCAGGAGTCTCTCAGCCCCTCATCTAGGTTCCCAGTGCAAACTGTCGGATCAAAGACTCTGGATGTCCGACAACAAAGAATTCAATTTAATTTTATTTAAATTTATTTAAATTTTTCTCAAGATTTAATTGCAAAAGGAACTTGTTTTGTTTGCTTGCTTGTTTGGTGGCTAGATGGTTGGTTTTTACATAATCTGAATGAGCCTCATGTGTAGTAGAAATATACTTAAATAAAGGCTGTTGCCCTGTTTTCTGAGTGAAGAGCTAGCCTAGATGCAGCTTGTAACAACTTCTGTACTACAATTCTGCTTTCATTTAACTCCTCATTTCTATTTACTATTAACTATTTATTTCGTTCCTATTTCCGGATCTTGTATTGGCACGGACTCTCCCAAACGTGAATGTAGGTTTCCCCTCAAGGAACCTGACTGAGACAAACCTTTCTCACCCCTTTCCCTTCATTCAAACAGACTTGAGGCAGCTTGGAAGTACTAGCACTCCACAGATGCAATGGCGTGTCTCTCAGTTTCATGCAAACAGATCATACCCATAGTTTTTAATATCTTGCTTTCCAGGTTATCCACTCCAAACAAGAAAGGGATGGAAAGAGGGAAAGCAGAGATCACACATGGCCCAGAACTGGTCCACAATCTGGTCCCCACTGCAGGAAAATTAACACAGAAAGGAGGGTCAACCACCATCCCCATATACGCATACCCTTCCCTATATTGGACAATTTCCTGAAGGGGAGTAAAGGAAGTTATTAAAATTCTTGAGGAAAACAAAGTGGAAAATAATGGACTCTCTACTCATAAAAAAGAGAAAAAGAAATGGTGAATTTTAAGTTATTTGACATTAAATTTCTCTCCCACTCATATAGTAGAAATAATCATTTCAACTAGCACTAACTCTGTGGCAGAATTTCTCCACAGTAGTACTACTGACATTTTGAGCTGGATAATTATTTGTTGTGTGCACTGTAGGATGCTTAGCAGCATCCCTGGGCTCTACCTACTAGACGCCAACAGCATGACTCCCTCCAGGTTGTGACAATCAAAAATGTCTCCAGACATTACCAAACGTCCCTTGGGGACAAAACTGCCCCAGGTTAAGAACTGCCATTGTAAGGCATAATTCCTATATGTAAAACATCATGAAACCCAGCCGCAGTTGGGGAAATAAAAAATTAAATCACAAATCTTTTTTCTGGATGTTTCATTGTAACCATAAAACAAAATATTCATAAATATTTTCCCCAAAAAACTTCCCAAGATTTTTGTTTCTTATGAAAAATGTTAATTACACTCTTATTTAAATCTTCAGTTGATTAGTGGGGGTCAGTGTTTGGGGAGGAAGGTAAATTTCCAAGCTGAACCTGGAATTTTTTTTAGTTGCCAAGAAAGTTGAGGAATTATGATTTTACTATATACAAGTTTAAAATGTTGCATGTTGGGGCACCTGGGTGGCTCAGTCGTTAAGCGTCTGCCTTCGGCTCAGGTCATGATCCCAGAGTCCTGGGATCGAGCCCCACATCAGGCTCCCTGCTCCGCAGGAAGCCTGCTTCTCCCTCTCCCACTCCCCCTGCTTGTGTTCCCTCTCTGGCTGTCTTTCTCTCTGTCAAATAAATAAAACCTTTAAAAAAAAAAATAAAATAAAATAAAATAAAATAAAATGTTGCATGTTAAGAAAAAAATAACCCAGGGGCGCCTGGGTGGCTCAGTCATTAAGCGTCTGCCTTGGGCTCAGGTCATGATGCCAGGGTCCTGGGATCGAGGCCCACATTGGGCTCCCTGCTCAGCGGGGAGCCTGCTTCTCCCTCTCCCACTCACCCTGCTTGTGTTCCCTCTCTCGCTGTCTCTCTCTGTCAAATAAATAAATAAAATCTTTAAAAAAAAGAAAAAAATAACCCAAACCAAAAGGGAAACAATAGGCAAAAATTCAAAATACATATAACAAAGATTAGTGTTCAACACATAAAGAGTCTACCAAATCAATTATGTAAAAAATGAAAACCAGTGAGCTTGCAATTGATAAGTAGCCAAAAGATACATGCAAATAATTCACAGAACACCCAACAAGCAAATAATAATGAGCACTAGAAAACTGTAAGCATCACTAGAAATCAAGGACAACTAAATTAAAGCCAATTTTTGCCTATCACATTAATATCTTTTTAACTCAGATGATTCAGCATTCATAAGGGTGAGATGAAAAAGACACACATACCGATGGAAGAACTTCTAAAACTAATTTGGCAAAATGTATAATGAGCTTTAAAAACATTCACTTTGCATAATCTGGCCTAAGAAATTAATCCTAATTTAACTGGAAAAGTTCAAAGATACTCATTACAGCATTATCTAAGATAATGAAAAATAGAATATCACCTAAATGCCCAACAAGTAAGTAAATTGTACAGGTTATTTGTGGCAATTAAATGTGGTATCGTAAAGCCATTTAAAAGTTGCCCTAGAAACAACAGGTATAAAAATCATACTAAAAGTATCATTATATATATATCAGATATATATACACAAGGGTGTTGGATAAATACCAACTCCAACTGAAAGGCTGGCTCTGGTTACCTTTGAAAAGCAAAACTTTTCACTCTTTCTATTTTATATTTCTAAATTTTTGTAATGAGCATATATTACTTTTACAATGGAAAAAGTAAACTCCATAAAAAATGATTAACTTTTCTAAAAGTGCAGCTCAGTATAGTTTAGATCTTAAAATAAGCTGGCTTCTCTGTCGTGTTTTCTTCAGATCAGGCTATTTTGAAAACATTCTCATCATATAAAAGTTGACTGAAGCCAATGAAACCTAATCTGCTCTAATTTCAGGGTCATCAACCTCAGCCACAAAAATAACCAGAAGATAGATTCTGGAATGCTCTTAAAGAAGCCTTAAGACATGACTTTTCTCCCTTCTTTTGTCACATTTTTTCACTGAATACATCAAACAGCTTCTCTTCTACACCTCAATAGAAAATCCCGAACAGCGAAAGGTAACATTGAGTCAACTCATTCACGGGGAGAACTTTAAAAATAAATAAATCATGAATCCTCAGTGTTTGTCCTTCCTCATTATTGAATCCTGATCAATAATATTTATTATAGCTCTGTTCCTCTCACCATATTACATTCATGAGACATAAGAAAAAACAAAAGACATGAAAACATCTCATTTCTAGGAAATAATAATTAGGAAGTAGAGAAAAGATACATGAGTGGACAGATACATAACTATTTATTTCCTAACAACAAAAGTCAGAAATTTGCAGAATTTAGGAATTAGAAGGTACTTTAAATACAACTAGCCCTACTTCCTCATTTTGTATGTGTCTTTGGGTCAAAACGAAGAAGAATGCCATAAGAGATCATTGTAGACAGACTTCAGAGCAGGCCACAAGGGTGGAAGATCCTTAGAGTCAGAGCCTTAGATTAAATTATTAAATTAATTTAAGCAATTAAAATGGTAGCAGAGTGCCTTTTCATCAAAAGCAGGATTCTTCTCTACAACCCTGACAGATGGTCACCCAGATGAGGTTGGAATCCTTTAAGAATTATCACTGATGCCTTCATCCCCATATCCAATCCTAGGTCATGTGAATTTTACTTTGAAAAGATCTCTTGCATCCATTCCACCTTTTCTATTCTCATCAGTCTGGATGGAAATAGGGAGGAAAGAATGGCATTAATCCAGGCAGAAAATGAGGGTCTGAGCTAAGGTGGTGACAAATGAGAGCAGGGTGGAGGACAGGGTAGAGATGGGATATACTTTAAACGAAAGTAAACAAAGGGATTGATGACTGATTGGATATAAAGGTGGTGTCCATGTCTCCTGAACCAAAAAAATGGGACACATGGCCTGACAATTATGAGGGTACTTTTGAGTTCAATGGGGTAGAATATTTGCTCTCAGGACTAACTCAGAAAATCCATATAGACTTTTTTTTTTTTTTTTTTAAGTGAGCATGACTGGGAGTTATAGAATGGGAGTCAGGATGAAAGAGCGGGGAGAGCCAGCAACAGGTAGAGAAAGAAGCCCTCTGTACGGTCTAAGTACTAGCTTATTTTCTGTTTCTATTCAAGCATGTTCTCTTCTGCTGGAAAATGCTTTGTTAAACTGATCTGAGGTCGTTTCCATCCTCATGAGAAATCTGATGCAGTATTTCATCCTAAACATTATAAAGCTTGGCATTAAAAGCTTCCCAAAGTCTATTTTCCCCTGGAGTCAGGTACCGTTTGTCATTTGCTCACACATTCCTTCTGGCAGACTGCTTTACGATGATTCCCATGGGCAGCTATGGGGCTGGAGAGCATCCTTCACACATGACTTCCCTCTGAGTCCAGAGGCCAATGGACACAAGTAGAAAACTAACTCACCCCATTATTGATGGCATCTAACAGTTAGGCCACACATGGGTTGTCTTCTTTTCTTACTGTTCACCTGGGTTTACAATGCACCACCAAAAAACAAAACTTGAAACCTGAGAATAAGTTCTATATTAAATTACTCATCCTATGAATCCAATATTGTTCTTTTTGGGTGCTTGCCCGAGACTTCTGCCCCAAAGAGACAGGGAATAGTAAGTATACTCTCAAGGTGAAGACAAAGGATTGTAAAAAAAAGGGGGGAGGGATATGGGTAGTATTTTAAGTGTAAATATGGTGATCACATTTCCTGAGACAAAAAATATGATTTATGACCTAAAAGCATTTTTATATTTAATACAGTGGAGACTGAGAGAAAATTATTTTTGAAATTAACACTGAAAAATCCAAGACATTGGTTACTACAGCTATACAGTCACATAAAGAACAAATTTTCTTTTTTAATTTTTGATAAAAAGATTTTCTAAATCCTAAATTATTAAATTTAGAAAGAAGAAGAAGAGGTGGGTACCAGAATGTACCACATTCAGGGGAGGTACAAGACTGTATATTTATCTTACTAATTAAATCAGCACATTGCCGTCTGTTTTTGTAAATATGGTTCCCAGTCTAGACGAAAAATATTTGGTCCATAACACAGCTTTCTTTTTCTTTTCTTTCTTTTGAGAGGGAAAGAGAGAGGGGCAGGAAGGGGCAGAGGGAGAAAGAGAATCTTAAGGCGCCATGCCCAGTACATTGCCCGACGGGGGGCTCAATCTCACAACCCTGAGATCACAACCTAAGCCAAAATCAAGAGTTGGACGCTTAACCGACTGAGCCACCCAGATGCCCCTGTAACACAGCTTTCTAATACTCTTTTTTTTTTTTTAAGATTTTATTTATTTATTTGAGAGAGAAAGCACGAGCAGGGGGAGGGGCAGGGGAGAAGCAGGCTCCCCGCTGAGCAGGGAGCCCAATGTGGGACTCGATCCCAGTACCCTGGGATCATGACCTGAGCTGAAGGCAGACGCTTAACGACTGAGCCACCCAGGCGCCCCTCTGACCTACAGCCTAAAATGAGTATTGAACACAGACCCTGTTGGGAGTTGTGGGAAGTGTACTGGGTGTAAATTTTTCTTAGCTTGTGATAGGAAGCAGTATGGATAGATGAGTGTAGAGAGCCCCTATGAACAAAGCACCCTAAAATAGCAGTTTTATAATCCATGACCTTGGTCTACAATCCGTGGTCTGTTCTACCCTTAGAATGCACTCCTAAAAGCCATTACAGTTGACGGGGGGGAGTGGACATGCAAGAAACAGAGCTCTAAACAAGACTTTTCAGAAGCTGTCTCTGTGAATATGAGGTGAGGTTTCTGGTATCTATTAATGTTATTGATTAAACCACAACGTTTTAGATACCCAGAATATAATTTACATTTAGTATTTTTCTTTTAAATAAAGATTTTTCTGTACCTTTCAACTCCCCCATTTATAGTGGAAATTTTTCTCTGCTCAAAAGGCAATCATGATGTAGAAAAGGCTCCCACCTCTAGGCACCAAAGCGGGGGATTCCGGAACCACTAGACAGGCCTCATGGTAGTTAAAACCGTACCTGCATGACCTCTAACATGTGTCTCTCTCCCTATGACCCCTCTGCAGTGACAGGTTTCCCCTAAGAGCCCTCACAGACCTCTGGAACTCCATGGTCAGTGTTTGGGTGTGGTCTTGCATACCACACACAATAACTCTGTTATTTTAAGGCAACGAAAAGAAACTCCCACCTCGGAGGAGTGAAGAGATAGAGAACAGGTGTCAGACCTCAAGTAACCCATTTCTGCAGGGGGTCTTGTACCTCCCCTGAATACCAAACAGATTTCGCCAAACCCCAGAAGAAAACCAGGCATATTTTCAAGGTGTCAAAATGCTAGGAAAGATCTAAGGGAGGAGGCAGGTGTCACTCAGTACCACAGCCATCAGGGCTGTGTCTACACACAGATAAGTTTATGTTTTATTTGTTGAGTTCCAACAACAACCCACGTAGAAACTTTGCCCCATTACTAAGGCCTATCATTAAATTATCACAAACACAGAGGCACTGGGTGGCTCAGGTCATGATCTCAGGGTCATGAGATCTAGCCTCTCCTAGAGCTCCGTGCTCAGCGGGGAGTCTGTTCTCTCCCTCTCTCTCCCTCTGCCCCTCCCCCCACTTTAAAATTAATAAATGAATCTTAAAAATAAATAAATAAATAATAAATTATCACAAACATAAATATCAATAGGTATAACTGTTCTGAAGGACAACTTGGCAATACCTTTCATATATATATGACATATATATATGGATTTATGCAACGATCTAGCTATAAAGAATATTTAACCTATATTTGTTTAGAGTAGTAAAAAACTGGAAACAATCAAATATCTAGCTGGCATTAAGGGACTGAATAAACTCTAGGATATTGGCATGAAATGCTACACACCACTTAAAAGTTGTATTGTGGAAGGATATTTAATAACATAATACATTAATGGGAAAAAAAAGATTATAAAACAATATGAACCATATGATTCCATTTGGGAAAGAGATCATAAAAAATGTAAGTAAACAAAGTAAGAAAATCAAAAGCTTCACCAGTGTGTTTATATTTTGGTGTGGCTTCTGGAGTTTATACAACAAATATGGGCTAATTAAAATAAAAAATGAAATAAAATTTTTTAATTATTACTTCTAAATTTAAACAAATATTCCCCAATATTAATTATCAGCATAGCTATTGGGAAAGAAGAAAGAAGGGAGGAGAGAATTAACTTGAGTTGTTTTTTCTTATTCAATTTCATTGAAATGTAGGGTCAACCCAACTTGAATTGCCCTCTTCCGGTAGATATCGAATATAATCAGGATGTATATGTTCTACTGAAAAAGCAAGAGGAAAATGCCTTGTTTTTTCTCTCAGTCTTTTATCATTACAACCCTATATTTAAGATTACTTCTTCTATTTACTGAACTGGGTGAATTCTAAAGTTATTTTTTTTCTGAGGTGAAGGTGCTAATTTGCATTACCTCTGATTACTCATTCAAAAGAATGAGACCAGGTTGCATCTGCTATATATTATGCAGTGAGCTGTTGATTATCTGGGGAGACAAGGACAGTACAAATAATAAAAATCCACAAAGAATACCCAAACTTCATCTTAGCCAGAAGTGTCAACAGTTTGCCAGAATTGTTAGCAAGCAACAAAGCTGATTTGAGTTTTATCTCCCAACTCCCTTCCATATGCTTGAGGATTATGCTAATAAGTGAAATGACCAGCAGCGGAGACAGCCCTGAGTAATTCCTAATCAGGAGAATTGGTTTCTGATTAATCAAGATCTGGCTGAATTGGAGCACAGACATGCAACTGTCTCCTGATAAGGATCCTAAATATTCCTTAAATGTTCATCGTCTAAAAAATTCCATTTACTTGATGACATGTTTACCAGAGTTTATTTCACTTACAAAATTCGGTCCATGCCCTATCCCATTTCGGCCCTACCTGAACCCTATGCACACAGAATAAACAACGAATTCTTCTCTTTTTGTCATACTGTCCTACGAAACTATCAAATTAAAATTTCTAAATATGTGTTTTTGTAGTAATTACAATTCCATTTACCAGATCAATCTATTTAGGCAATATGTAATTAACATAAAATTCAATAGCCTAAAATTACTAGCTTTCTGAAGCTTGGAAGGAAAATGTGTCCTTCTGTGACCTTTTGTTAGTCAGTGTAATCCACAGAAATTCTACACTCCTGCATATTTACACACATACATAAACCCTAGCAATGTCCATGACTTGATTTAACAGATGCCTCTGACACTCCATATGTCCACATATCTCATTTTAAATTTGAAATTAAGAAAGTTAAGACAGGCCTTTTCAGACCTTATGAGAAATATCATTTCTCTAAAACTGCTTTTCTTTGAGGGAGTATCATAAATTGACTGACAGGGATGTTAACTGCATTAACTTTTTAAGATTCTTTCAAGCCTCTGTCTTTTGTGAAATAACTATAAATTTAGATTGGTGGTTCATATGGCTTTTTTTTCCCCCACAACAAATACGAGTAAGATAAATTGAACTAAAACTCTTTCATGCTTTATTGAATAACAGCCAGTAATAAGGCAGGCTCAGGGAGCAGATTCTAATATCAGATGCATGGCATAGCTTTAAATATATCTTCTATTGCACTGGATAACAGGTTAAAATCTGTCCCCTTAGTAGGAGATTCAAATTGCTTCTTCTAGGCTTTTCAATAAGAACTTTTTGGTCTTTCCTTTTGCAAGTGATAAGATTTTCTTCACCTAGTTTATACATAATTTGTGTCCCTCTCCGAGGAAAACATTCCATTGTCACTGCAACCAAAGAAAATACTAGGCATTCTGAGGAGAAATTGAGTTATGATTTGCTGATTTTCCACAAATTATACTCCTTTTATTATGAATATTATGAGTCATTGTCACAAGTTAAAGGACAGACCTGAACAATCATCCTCAGTCAGTGATCCCTATTCAAGTTCAAGAAGCTTCCTAGCTTCATAAAAATTAATATAAAAACACATAAAATTTCAGAAAAAGATTACCAACTTAAATCTTTCTTGGCCCATATATTTGCTTTCTGACTCAGACTTTCTTTAAATAATTGGGCTTTCCCATGGGAGCCTGGAGGTCTAGTGGCTTTCTTCTCTGTATGTGACTCCTTCAAATCAAGCCTCACAGTCACTATCTCAATGTCTCCCACATGAGGCACAAGGAAGGAGACCTAACACATTAGAACATTGCACAATGATTTCTGACATTCATTTCCTGATTTGTGGGTAATTTTTCCCCAAATTTGATTAATTTTTTTAAAAAGACAAATGTATATTTTCTACCTAGAAACAACCCAATCAAACTTACTGAAGTATTTCCAGAGCCCATAAAATTCAGCTTCAACATTTATTGACTTTTCTGGACCTCAAAATGTCCCTGTTAGTTTCTAAAACCAAAAAGTTGAAGAAGTAGGATTGAAAAAAAAAAAAATAGCATCCACCTAAATATGAATGACCACATATAGATCACATATTCACCAGGCATTGAATAATTGCTTACTTTTAGTAAAGCAAACTCCAGTGGCAGTGATAGGGAAAATTATGCCTTCCACGATAAAAATATGCTGCCATTTTATGATGCAAATTTTTCCAGAGTTGGCAACATTCTTTTTTTTATTTTTAACGCTTTTCTTACTCTTTTACCTCATTTCTACTTGTTGGCAGTGGTCCTGAACACTGAAAGCTTAAACTCCAAAGGGAACATGTATACTTAGCCCAGAATCAACCCGAATTCAGTGTCCAGCCAAGGGCTGATTCTCTCTCACACGCGAAGACACCCGAGTCCCCAAGTTCCTGCATTCCTCCCTTATCTGGTAAAATTAACTTGGTGGAGAACGGACAGCTATGTTTATTCCCCTCATACAACCCGGGTTTGAAAAGCCCTTTCATTGAGAGCACTGAAAATGTTATACAGTTTAATAATAAAAAGAAAACAAGGAGAAAACACAGTATTCGTGGGTCTCATGCTGACTTTTATAAAGAAGTTGGAAATGATCATTTTAAAAAATTAATGAATCAAGTGTGTTTTGCAAGTTAAAAAAAAAAAAAAGCTCTTTATACAAGTAAATGTTACCTTAGGTTAAATGTCTACTACTTCTTTAGCTATTATGTGAAACTAAATTCATTTATATCTTATACACTTATTTTAAACCAATGTATTAAACTAAAGTAGGTTCTATATTTGTGCTAATTTTAAAAAGTCAAAAAATGTCCAGAGTAAAGAGAAGATAATATCATAGATTCCCTGTGAGGAATATACCCCTTAAAAGACGGTTAGAGAGCGAAAGAAAAATTGGGAATTGAGCAATGGTCTTCTGATGTCATTAATTGCATTAGCTACTTGAAAAATGTACACTTAATGGAGTCTGGTTTTTCTTTAATAGCAATACTTTGGGACCTGAGGTATCTAGGTATCAACTTTTTCTTTGCTTTTCGTGCAAGCCTACATTGGAAACACTCTAATTAGGAATCTCTCTTGCTCTTTTGCTCCACAAGTAAACTCAAAAAAAACAAAAAAACAAAGGATTTCCTTTGCTGCCCTTTCTCACCTACACGTTGGACAACCTGTTTCTGCCTTCACCACTCCCTTCAACTGCTCTCACTAATGTTACCAGTAACCAACTCACGGCTAAATTTGTGAACACCTTACAGGCTGTCCCTTTCCCTCATCACTTGCCCCACGGGGCTGCACAAGTATGACCTTCTCTAAGAAGGCTTACCCAAACCATGCCCCGGCGGCGACCTTGGGCGTTCCATCCTCTGTCTTCCTGGAGCACCTTTGTCTGATCTAAGAGAATTTCCACATAGCAAGGCACCCATTTAGTTGGTCCCCCCCCTCTTGATTATGAACCATGCCAGTACGGGTTTTAGCCTTATTTATTTTGACACCCACATCGCCTACCCAGTGTCTAAACCTTGGCTGGCAAACTGTGCCCTCTTTTCAATCTCAGGGGGTAGAGCTGCAAATCCTCGATGCTGCATGGTGGTTACTTCTCACGGCATTAAGACAGAGGTTTTGCCCAACGTCTTTCGAGGCAAAGTTCTCATCCATACATTCCTCATCCCGAGCCAAGAGGATCCTATTTTGGACCGCTGTGTCAAATATCTCAGGGCTCCGTTTGTACCTGAACTGGAGCCTGCACGGAAATGAGGTGCATGGAGGCTAGGGCAGAGGAAGGACTGCCGAAGCCTAGGAAGTTTCCAAAATAAATCCACTTTGCCTGCCTGCTTCCCCTTCTCTATGCATTTTCATCGCTTTCAGAAGCACTGACACCTCCTAGCCATCTAATCAAGACAAATCTTTTATGCGGTAATTAAAATACAGCTCATCTTCAAGGGGAACAGAAAAACAAAGGCTGAAACAATTAGCTGACTGCGCCAAACAGCATGGTTCGCCTCCCCCCCCACCCCACCCCCCCGCCCCTGCCCCTACCCTCTCTTCTCCCTCCTTCCTCCAATTGCTTGCTTTTAAGTATTTTCACAGGAAGGAAAACTTCATTTTGCTGAAAGGTAAGAAACTGAACGACACTTAGACTAGGAAATAGTTTAATTGAATTTCATATGAAAAATGCTTAGTACTGTTTAAGACAAACATCAGGTTCCCTGCTCGACTGGAATTGCATTAGGCAAGAAAGGGAGTCAGAGGTACGTGCTAATCTGTTATGGTCAGGTTAGAACAGAATATTGCATTAACATGCAAAAGGACACAGGCCAGCAAGACAGGGAGAGACAAGCCTTCCCAGAATAAAGACTGCAGCACAGAGAGGTAAATTGTACTAGTAATAACTCAGAAGGTGGAAAATGAACTTGTACCTCATAAGGCTGTGTGGCCTTGATTACATTAGCGCTACTTGTGATATTATGCAATATATTCATTTTTATTGTATTACTTTTGGAATAGTCTGTAAAAGGCCAGTGTTTTATTTGGCACCCTGAGCTACCTGTCTTTTCTACAACATCCCCTCCCAGCACGTTCAAGCATTAGCATTCAGATTTTCTAAAATCTTTTAACCATTGATGGCTGCCAGCAGTCAAATTAAATTCAAAGGGTTTAGTATAGCTCCAGGTTTTAGCTATATAATTTACTAAGAATGCCCAAAGCACTTGCAATCTAATTTGCAGTTCAGCAATGAATACCATTTCCTAACGAAATCTACCTGAAATTTCCTTTTGAGGCTCTGGAAAAAAATACACTTGTGACACCTGTGTGTCTTCCTTCTGGCATTGACTCAAAAAACCAACCTGCCAAGAGAACGCTATACCTTGTGCAAGGGGGCAGAGGAGAAAGGAATCACGGGAACGGATTTGTTTTTATGGCCAGGTTATCTGAGCCAATACAGCCACTCTATATTTCTTTTTCAAATTTAGATTTTTTTTTTCAATATCTTCTAAGTCCAATATTAGTGCTATATCCTTTAGACCTTCACTAGCAACCGGCATGGACTTTACCAAAATCTTGGCTTTCTGATAGATGATTGATAGACAGACAGACAGATAGATGATAGGTACCAATACAGAAAAACCCAGACTTGATCATTTCATAACTCGTTGGTCTATTTTCCGTGGCTGACCAGAGTGTCGATTCCTAATCCTAGTACTAATTTCATTTCCGTCACTTACTCCAGAAGCACCACTGTCTCTATTTCACCTCTATGGAAGGGAAAGAAAGCAGAAAGTTACTGTTCAAGGTCTACAGCTAACATACAGTATTATTTTGTCTTATAAAAAGATAGCTCTCTCTTACCTGAGATTAAGGCAGGAGGAATCCTTGAAAAGTGTTTTGGGAAGCTTCTGTGAAAGCTGAAAACATAAAATGTTATTTAACTTTTATTTTTAAATTTAATCTCTCTTCCTGGTATATAGGAATTCTGATTCCTAGTGTCAAAGTGATAATGACAAAGCAGCTAAGAGAAATTGCAGCTAACAGTTGCCAGGTGAAATCTAAAAAAAAATAAAATAAAATCTTATAAGCATTCCCTATCACAGAGACAGTGATTCCTCACCAGGGAAGGAAGCTGGAGAAATAAAATCACCAGGCCGAATTAATTTAGTTAACAAATGGCATAATTCGGCAGCCTGTTAGAAAAGCCAGAGGCGCTAGCTATACCCACAACGGCGTTAATCACTCACCATCGAGCCAACTCAAGGTAACTAGAAATCAAGCCATTAAGGTATAAATTGGAAAAAGCCAAGTTCGTAATGACTCAAATTATCTAAATCTGGTTGTTGATCTCTCCTTTCATTTTCCACTCAATAGGCCCCCTTGTACCTTATAATAAACTCTATAGTTTATAAAATTTGAAAATACTAATGGAGAAGCATTTTTAATGTTTTTAAAGCCTATCAAAATATCAGCGGTTGAAAGGGAACAGGGACATCCCAAAACAAGAAGAGCAGAAGCTATGACCGTGTGAGCGCCTGCCCCCAGGTCACACCTCCCATTGCCAAACCCTCTCCCCCACGCAGACTCGGAAGGATGCCTCAAGTATCCAAAAGTATGGCAGAATGTGCAACAAAATATTTTGATTTTTTATTTTCTATTACCATGGCATACAAAACATAACGTATTGAGTAAAAATGGAAAATGAATCTGCTTTTCAAGCATCACCTTGCTCCTCAGTCCTAACGGAACGGCTCTCCACCCACTTCAGTTAACAACAAGAACCTGTATTTGTTTGTAGAGCACCAGACAGAAAATTAATGTAGTCAGCTGTTCACTTTCCAATTAATTTAGTGAAGCGGCAACTAAATAATCCAATTCTATCAAGTCTGAACATAAAAATATCAGCTGCACAGCACTTAGAAACAGGAGAAGGAAGAGAAGTAACTAGCATTTTTAAATACCCTCTACATCAGGCACTTCGCTAGGCCCTTGCTCGCATTTATTTTCATCCTCACAGGAACACTGAAAGGAAGGAATTATTATCTCCATTTTACATAAACTCCCCCTTACATACAAAATTTAAATAACTTGCCCCAGGATCACAGAACGAGTGTGGTAACACTGGGACGATGCCCGAGGCCTCTCTGACTCCTTGAGTTAAAATGGAAATAAATGGGGGCGCCTGGGTGACTCAGTCGTTAAGCAACTGTCTTCGGCTCAGGTCATGATCCCAGGGTCCTGGGATCGAGCCCCGCATCGGGCTCCCTGCTGGGCGGGAAGCCTGCTTCTCCCTCTCCCACCCCCCTGCTTGTGTTCCCTCTCTCCCTATCTCTCTCTCTCTGTCAAATAAATAAATAAAAATCTTTAAAAAAATAAAACGGAAATAAATGAATGATCAAAATCATGACACATTTTGTATGATTATACACTAGATGAGTCTCTGTACTTAATATTTTTAGTAATTCTGTTTAAGTGTTACATTTCTTTGCTTTTACCTTACTGTGATCTTATTCTTGGGTATAGTCATTTATTTCTTAAGAAACAAGAAGTTCATCTGTCTCCATTCCTTTCCCTTCCTTCACCTGCACCCTTTCCTTTCTTCACTGACTTGTTTATATCCCCTGAAGATCCAGGCGGGCAGGATGACAAAGAGTATGACTTGATGGGAATTAATGAATTGTGTTTAATGAAAAATTAATTCTGAATACAGATTGTTACACTTTATGGATACTTCTCGTGCATTTGTGATTAGAATAACTTTACAGAGGATTAAGGCCCAATAAAACCCCACACGATGTACACTGTATGTGTCAGACATCTAAAAATTCTTGAGAAAGCAATCATACTGAGTGCTGTCTAATAATAAATCCAAATGGACAGCTCTGATACGAATGGAGTATCCGAACAACACTACCCCCACCTGACTCTGCATTGCAATCTTTGCTAGACTCTCTGCAAAAGAACAGATGTTCTGCTTTGGGTTGAGAAATCAACAGTTACCATTCATATGTTACAAAAATGCAAGGGCCTAGTGCCACTGTTTTAAGGATGCTAATTAATTCTAGCCCTTATGCTCCAATATTCTTGCAGTTTCAATCAACCACATTCTCATAGGACTTTGGTCCCAACATCTCCTTTGAAAGCCTATGGGGAAAAGCAACTAGGAAATGTACACTTCACGGACCCGGGGGGAAGAAAAGGATTAATCTGATATGCTCTGATTTCGTCTATTTCTCATAAGGTTCTCACTGCTGTCCTCTCTGTTGTATTGATTTGAACAGGTAGGCACAGCCCAGATGACAAATTTAATTGAAATCAAACCTGGAGATGCCTTTGGTCATACTTTTTTCCATTTATTTACCATTGAAACACAGAAACACAGGCTAATTTTGGAAGCTGCATAGGAAGAGCTATTTATTGAATCTGTTTCTGGGTTGGTTGGTTGGTTTGTTTGTTTGTTTGTTTTTATGTCTAGTGTTGACTGTGCATCATACCCAGCTAGTATGGTGAAAATGCAGGTTCCTGGGCTTCAAAGCACACAGATCCGCGGATCTGTGAAAGTACTGGGGTATCTGCAATCTTTAAATAAATGCCCTATTCTGAAGCAGATGATCCGGGGACCTTGGGAAATGCTGTGTTCATCCGCATGCACTCCTGAACATGGACGTTAACAATCTGTGTGACCTTTGCCCCAGATGAGAGTGCTCAAGCAAAAATGGTGCCATGGGTCAAGAATGGTATAAAGATCCCATTCCATTTACTTTAACGGACTCTGTTCTGATCCTGGTCCCACAGACATCCTTCCCACCAGAGTGTCCCATAGTGTCCTGTGGTTTGAATCACCTGGGGTGATGAAAATCCCTGGGACCTCGGACGGAGTCCAGTGATTTGCTTTTTTAACAAGCATGCCAGGCAAATGTTACACACCCTAAGATTTGCTATGCCGCTACATAACACCAAAGCAAGTATGCCCAGGAAAAGAGCATTAGCTAAGGAGTCAGCCAGACCTGGGTTGGAATCCTAGACGTTTTACGTATAACTGCCTGACTTGGGCAAGTTCCTGAACCTTGACTTGATCACTGTGAGCTTTATAATCACCTCCCTGTAAATTTGGGATAATAGTGTCACCTTCCAAATTGTTGTGAGAATTAAATATGATCATGTATGTCAAGACGTAGGACACAGAGTACAAATCTGAAAACAGTAGGAGCGAGGGGTTTCACATTTGTGTATTGCCCACTCATCTGAGGAAAAGGGTCTGTCACCCTTTTCCAACAATTATTTGCATGAGTTGATATACAAGATTCTTTTGGTGTTTTGCTGAGGGAGAGCAAGGAATTATTTTTTGTTTTAGGAGAGTTTGAGAGGGGTCTGGGAAAGAAGAGGGAGAAATGAAGAACACGGGGAAAGTAATAAGGGACATATCGCCATCCTGCCGCTTGACTTCATATTGTACCCCAAGTTGGGGAGGACACAGTCTGAAGGAGCTGGGTTTTTTTAAAGATTTTATTTATTTATTTGAGAGAGAAAAAGAGAGAGAGAGAACATGACTGGGGTGAAGGGCAGAGGGAGAAGCAGGCTCCCGCTGAGCAAGGAGCCCGACGCGGGACTCGATCCTGGGACTCTGGGATCATGACCTGAGCCGAAGGCAGATGCTTAACCAACTGAGCCACCCAGGCATGCTGAAAAAGCTGTTTTCTAAAGAGACTTTTGTGACTGTATCCCCAAGTTGTGATGTTTTAGGGCCCAAGTGAGGCAAAGAAATGAAGAGAGCCGTTCTCCATTTCTGTGTAGAATCCATTGGCCCTCAGAAGCCTAAAGATGGGCATCAGTAGAAGAACCAAAAGACAGCATTCAGCATCAGTGACCTCACAGCTGCGACCATTACAAATGGCAATGGAGAGACCCCAGTTGGATGGCTCTGAGGGCTGGGGGTGAAGGGGTCACCACAGAAAGCAAAGAAAACAATCAGTCATGCGCTTAATTCCTAAAGCTGAAAATTCAGTTGTCAGTACATGCCCGACTTCCCTCGGGAACCCCCACACACCTGGAGAGGTCTTTGCAGGGAAGCTCAAAGCCATGCGGGAGCAGATCAAGGCTGGGAGCAAGAGCTCCAGGTCTTGCTATCTAACCTGCCTTGCTTTGCATCCAGAGATGGGTAAGTAGTCACAGTAACAATTTTCATTATAAATACCTGTTATCGGTCCCAAGGGGGGCCAGCCCAGCAAGAGCAGAGAGAAATAAATGTTTTTTTTTCTCTGTCAGAACTAAATGTCAAAAGCTCAAATGGTGGTAACTATCATTTCTCTGCATGGGCTTAGTTAGCACTGGCCTCAAACTATTTTAACCTATATATGATACAGTCTCCTCACCTGTGAATTGACAGAGATGCTCAAGGCTTAATATCTGAAGATAAAAATAGCTCAAGATGATATATAGAAAGCATCTAAAAGCGTCAAAAATTAAGGGTTTGGTCAATATCTGATGGTCAAATAGCACAGCCATCTGTGAATTATATTATATTCAGATGGGTAGTAGGAAGGATACAGAAACTCTGTGGGTTTTACTCTGCCAAGAACAAGCTGAGTGACCTTGAGCAAGTCCTTTACACTCCACGAGCCTCACTTTCCTCCTCCGTAAAAGGAAGAGGTCTATTTTGTCCAGAGGGTTCAAGGTAGAAGGTATCAGGTCTTGAGAAGGGCAACTAAAAATATGATCTCCTTGTGCTGCCAAGGGAGTTACATCACCCCACACTTACAAGAATCCAAATGTTGACTGAGATCTTCTGTAAGCAAAAAGAAACACTGAAAAGCCTTGTCAGGCATTCTGTAGTCGTTTGGTAATGCAGATTTGAATGTGTCTATCTTGAGCATACCCAGATGTTTATATCATTTGGATGTGTGTTAAAAAGTTTATGTTTCCCTGAATGAGCTGCACCCAGGCCCCTTTCGGTCATTAAAGCCACAGTAAAGAGTGGAGGAACAGGGCAGGGTAGCTTCACAGTGAGAATGACACCCGGGAGTCACCAGCTTATTGATGACACTGGTCATTTGAGTTCAGTCCTCTGTGTTCATTCATTAGTTCGTCAACAAATATTTACTGTGTACCTTTCCTAACCTGGGCACTGGGCAAAGATGTGGGAAATGCAAAGGTGTTACCCTTGCCTTCCCTGAATGTGAAATCTCGTTTGAAGAGAGAGGTATCCAAGCAATTATAAAACAAAGTAGTTGATGACAGGCGTCACATGATTCTAGGCAATAAGTACCATTTATGCAGGGCATTCCAAATGTATTCAATGTCTTTTTTCAGTTGAATGAGGCATCAACTGTAGATGGAGTGCTCCACAGTTTCTCCAGTGAAAGGGGAATTTGAGCTGGATAGAACGGATGAATGTAGAGAGAGGAAGCTCACTCTAGGAAGGGAAATTAGCATAAACAAAGGCACTGAGTTGGGAAATCCCAAAGCCACCAGAACAAAGCAGGTGAAATCCCACACTGTTGCTCAATGTGGGAACCACCTACAGGTCCCTGCGTACTATTTCTATGCCTCACAAAGAGGAGCCCATCAAATTGATTATTATAAACAGCTCCCTGACACCAATTGCTTGTTTCTTTAGCCAGAATTACTCATTTCATTGACTTAAGTGGTTAGTTGCCAGACTACAGACTAGAGATCCGTAGATCCAATCTTTCCACTAACGCAAGGAAAAATGAAAAAAACACTTCTCATTTTTGCTCACATCCAGTAAGAACAGAACAGTGTATGGCCCCCACTGCCCTCTTAGCTTTGGTGGACCTTCTGCCTTTAGCCAACCTGATAGTTTTAATCCATAGTGAAGCCTTCGGGGCATGTCAGGAGCAAGAGTGGTGAAAAGCCAAACCATGGGGCTTCCCAGTGGAAAACAGATTGACATATCTGGATCGAGCAGTATGTCATTGTTCTGCTGAGCCTGTAAGAAATGTTGCTAACCATTGGCCATGGGTGATACCATATCCCTACTATTACCTTTCTTTGCAGATTATAAAGACCTTTAAAATGACATTAGCAGCTGCTGGGGCTGGACATAAACTCAGAACTAACACCAACCAGAAATGTAAACATTAGGATAAGCAAATATGTTCCCCGGAAGAGAGAGCCTTCAAACCATACATCTAGCCATTCCCTCCCTCCCAACTGAGTTGAATTCCTCTTATTTAGTAAGTGGGAGCCTAAAATAATCCTCATTATTTTATATATTTTTCAGTAGTTTGAGTACTCTAAATTATACAAAGCTTTTTACAAATCAATGATCTTTGCAAGGTTTCTATTTCAATGACCTTCTGGAACATGGCAGGTCATATTATTTTAAAGTTTGGTGTTTGTTCGTTCACCTTACACTTTCCACCACCCTTTGACAAGTTTCTCTCAATTGGCAGTTTCTATTTATATTTCAATATATTAGTATAACAAATTTAAATAAAATCCTCCACTTGTATCATTAATTAGCATTTGGCAATGGGCCTAATTATATGCCCTTGGCAGCAAAATGATTTAAGTATCTAAAAGGTTATTTTTATCATTTATTAAGAATGCCTGTTAGCAAACTATTACCACCAACTTCTCAACAAGGGGACTCGGCAGATTCTAGCATAGTTCTTAACGCACCTCTCCACGTTCTGCTGAGTAACTGGCAGTCAGTGTGGTCAGTTTTTCTAGCAAATGAGGAAGGTCTGTGTGAATAAAAGGGCATTTTTTTTTTTTTAAAGATTTTTTTTTTATTTATTCATTTGCGAGAGAGACGGAGAGAGAACAAGCAGAGGGAGAGGGAGAAGCAGGCTCCCTGCTGAGCAAGGAGCCCGATGCGGGACTCGATCCCAGGACCCTGGGATCATGACCTGAGCCGAAGGCAGACGCTTAACCATCTGAGCCACCCAGGCGCCCCTAAAAGGGCATTTAAACGATTAAAAAAAAATTTAAGTTGCAATGATTTAAAATACTGTTGCTGATCTGTGCTGGAACTTGAGGAAACAAAGTTTTCTCCTCATCTTCAATAGTTTAGGCAACTATGAGCAGGGATTTATTTAACCAGCAGAAGTCCTAATCTGTACTCTTCTAACTAAGAAGCTAAATGTACTTCCTCAAACACCCTGACTGAACATGAACTGCACTAAGCCTGGAAAACTTTTGCTTTATAACTATGGACTCTCATTGCTAGGTCTCCTGCTCACTATGTATTTCCAGCAACTAGCCCAGTGCCTGGAATATAATGAATTCTCAATAAATATCTGTTACTCAGGGGCACCTGAGTGGCTCAGTCAGTTAAGCAACTGACTCTTGATTTCCGCTCAGGTCACGATCTTGGGGTCATGGAATCGAGCCCCGCATCCGGCTCCATAGTCAGTGAGGAGACTGCTTGAGATTCTCTCTCTCCCCCTACTCGCTCTCACTCTCTCTAAATAAGTAAATAAATTTTTAAAAATCTTTTTTTAAAAATCTGTTATGTAATAAAGGGAAGAATATCAATTTACCATATGCTTCTTAAGAGAGAGAATGAATTAAAAATGAAGTGAATTGGGGCACCTGGGTGGCACCTCAGTTGAACATCTGACTCTTGATTTTGGCTCAGGCTATGGTCTCAGGGTTGTGAGATCGAGCTCTTTGTTGGGCTCCATGCTGAGCACGGAGCCTGCTTGGGATTCTCTCTCTCTCTCCCCCAACTCTAAATAAATAAATAAATAAATAAATAAATAAGGTGAATTGCCATATATTTCGCACTTGTTTGTGATTCCATTTAAATATGAGTTATAGCTATAAGACCTGAACAGTATGGAGGAAATACTTTTGGAGCAAGTGATGTAGTAAATCTTGGAAAATCAGCCTTGGTGACAGTATATTTTCAAGATCTTCTATAAATTAATATACATCCTGTATAAAATGAAAAAAATATATCCATTTGCTGTGACTCTTCCAGGCACACTGTTTTGTGGTTTTCTGACTCATCCCGGAGAATTAGAAACAATGTTCCATGAACGCAATGCTCTGGTGACTAGAATAAATACCCTGAATGTTGCAAATAGAGAATTTGATTTACCAGAGACTCTCCTGGGCTTTGGGCATATAAGTATTTCTTGAGCAAAGAGATTGAAGACAGATAGACTTCCTTCAGGGAACTTACAACCTGGTTGCCTTCAGTAAGAATCTTAGAAGGGAAAAAAGGAAAATAGGGACATGAAGAGTAATGTGTGTTTCAATAAAACCTTCAGGAAAGAAAGAGAAACTAGAAACTTCCAAGATAGGCCAGAAGGGGAAACTATGTGATAGAATGCATTTAACACCTGGCGGAGCCTCAAACTCCGGGGGGGGGGGGGGGGAATGTAATCCACCTCCACCCTCAGTCATAGGTACACTGTCATTCAGTTTTAGCAAAAAAGAAAAAAAAAATCCAAATATGGAAGGAAATGAAAAGAGGCCCATGCCATATTGTGAATAAAATTATCATTATTGAGCCCCAGCTGTGTGCCAGATGACATTGTATTTCATACATTCATGGCATTTAGTTTTTCTACAACATCTTTTAAATAGTAAATGAGACCCCATCGTTTATACTATCATTACGGTTCCCTGTAACTGAAGACATAATGGCATTTGACATCTTTAAATTTTGCCATTTAGAGTTACAAGTCAGTACCATAGACGAGTCCAGGAAGTCTTTCCATGTGATATTTTCCCCCCATTGGGAAAGTGGAAACGTGAACATTTTATCCTAGAATCTTATCGATTAGAAAATTTCAATTCTTGAGTTATGTGGGGGCCTTGCAGGTTTAGAGGAAAGTGGGAAATCTGAAACAATATCAAGATGCTTTGTGATTTACTCCTTATCATGCTCAGATTTCCTCTCCGCCGTCTGTGGGAATTCTGAGAACCACGGTCCCTGCATAATTCAATCCGCTAGTTTCCCATCCTTCTCCCTTCTTTCCCATGCAGCCGCCGCAATGTGGCCATTCTGGTGGTTCAGACATACAAATCCTTGGGGACGTAATTAAGGAGGCACGAGATGCTTTCATCAAAGGGCAGTTCATCTGCTACAGCTCTACTTCTGTTCGTGCAGGTTAACTACTTGGTAGTCCTTTCATGTCCCAGAGTCAATCTGTGTTTAAAGGATGGAGGTGAGTGGGCAGGACAGGGCAGTTTATCTTCGCTGCCTTCTCATTTATGATTGCCTTGCTCTCTCACGTGGCACTACCTCAGCTGATCAAAATCTGGGACCACATATCACCAGAGTCATTGGGATGAAAGGCAAAATACATAACATATCTACATAACAGTATTTAAAATAATCGGGGCAATAAATCTGATGGAAATACCCAAACATGGAAACGGCTTATCCCAGGGCAGGAATTACTGTCTTCTTTTTTTGCTAGCTTCCCACGGCAGTTACAGACATCTTTGCGATATATGAATATTCTCGATTATCAGCTCAGCCTGTAAAATTGTGTCAGTTCACACACTCCTGCAGCCAACACATCTGTGCTTGCTTTCAAGCAGGGAATGGCCGGTTATCAGCAAGAGAGGCTCAACTCCATTCTACTTCCTGAAATAAGGCCATAACCCTTTGAGAGACTTTGGCATAAAGATGTGTTACTAAAATAGCATTCATCCAAATTATGCTTTCTCTCTGTCCTTCCTAAAACTCAACACAATCAAATTTTACTAGGTGCCTATCATGTTCTTATAGGGTCAAAGTGAGAAGCTGGCAAAATGAAACAGAAAAGACAGAGGCGGGTAAAACCTCAGGGAGCTAAACTAGAAGAGATGCAACTCTGAAAGAAATCCTGACGATTTCTCAAAATCCCAGAAATCAAACCACCGAAATCAAACAAGGACAAAATATGAAAGCAGAAAGTTTTTCACCCATCGAAAAGACATGAAAAGTCAATCAACGTAAATGTGACAGCCCAGGACCCTTAACACAGAAAACCTGAAGCAAAAATCTGTGCCAGGAAGACAGATGGAATTCATCATTCCTTTCAGTTTCCTGAAATACACAGAGCTTTGCAACTGTCCCTCTGAACTATGAGAGTAAAATCATTTAGTGCAGTCATTAAAGGCAAGAGCCATAACGTGTATAACAACCATGTATAGGTGACAAATTTCTACTGAAAAATACCCAGGATACCTCAAAGTTTGCTGGCAGACTGAACAACAACAACAACAAAACCCTGTACGGGGCTTCCACGTAATGCTGAAAAGCTGCCTGTCTCATCTAAAACTACTGAGAAAACACTCTCAGCCCCAACTTTGCATCACCCGATAAGCACGCAGTGGGGAATGACTTCATGGAGAAGGACGATTCATGTGCCAAGAGAATAGACATAGGCCTCATTAAACAGTAGAGTTGGTGGGGTACAGAGGGCAGCAGGGGAGGTTTGGGTAGCTTGTCCATTTTGAGAACAAACTATGGCTTTTTTAGGGGTCTCTGGCATTGAACATTTTTGCTGCAATAAAATGTTGTCTCTGAACAAGTCATTCCAGCACACAACAGCAGGAACTAGCAAAGCCTGGATCCAGTGGAGGCCACCTCCTCACCCTGTTGTATTATCTGTGACCAGTGGCCAGTGTTGCTATGACAACTTTTCAAAGTAGCCTTATCAAGGACCAAAAAAAAAAAAAAAAAAAGGCAAAACAAAACCGAACCTCCCAGCACAGATTATGCCTACTAGACATGAAAGAGTTGGTCAACTCAGTTAAGGGTAAATGGTCAGGACAGCTCTTAAGCATTATTTAGAAGCCCTCCACCCTCAATTTTACAAATTGTCTGAAATCTTCACTTATATTGTCATGAAAGTATTATATAGAAGTTTCTTTATAAACCTTAATACAATAATTACATAGGACCCCAAATTTCTGATTCCTATGATTGAAATGTAATTTTCTCTGTCCCAGTACAAGCATCTCACATTGCAGGAGATTTTTATAGCCCACTTGATATTCAAGCCCCATGAGAGAGGAACTTTGATGCACAGAACCAGGTGGAAAAGGGAGGTGAGAAAGTCCTCATACCACAGTGACTCCATGGTCAAGGACAGGCAATCAAAATACGACAGATGATAAAACACTTTTCCTCCTTTTCCAACTCTACTAAGAAAAAAAATTTACTTCCCTTAGTAATTATTTATTTTCCCGTTTCCACACGTGGTTCTCATGATAATTGCTAACTTTGTGAAATGTTAGAAAACTGACACTTATGTAAAGCAAAGTGCCTTTTGACATTTATGAAGTGCTGATTCTCTATAAATATAGAAAAGTGGTAATCATCACAAGAACTACTCAATGGAATAGATCAATAGTGAAGACAAATACTCTTCTTTCATTGAAATTCAGAAGGCAAAAAATAGGCCATTTTTTATCTCTTTGATAAACTAGCTCTTTCTGTGACTGGCCAAATAAGATTTAAGATCAGAGCTATGACACAGACACAGGGAAATTTTAGGAAGAAAGGAATCATAGGTCAACTTGGTCTATTTCCTCTCCTCGTATAGATCTATATATAGATATATGTGTGCAAACACCTCTGGAGACAGATAGTGGCAACTATACTGTCATTCACCTTATGATCTCTTATTTTAAAAAAAAACACCGATTGTGGGTAGCTTGTAACACAAAGTAAGCAATGGTATCGATCACAAAATTGCTGGAAAAGCAGATAAGCTTCGAAGAGTGATTTGGGGAATATTAAGTGTAAATTGTGCTTTCATTTTCCAGTGACATTTCTTTTTTTCCTCACCACCACAGAATGATGCTGGAGAAGGCACAGTGTCCATTGACACCACTGTGCAGAGCACACGTAGCCCAAATCAGAAGCTTCTCAAAGGGCTGAAGGTGGACATTTATGTTTATTGGCCAGTTCCAGTCTCATTAGGCTAGCCCACAGTAGGAGTGGAGTCCAAATATCTATAGACCAGAAAGCAAGCTCTGTAACAGCAGAGGCTGTGTCCATCTCATGAGCTCAACTTGAATGCTGAGCTAAGTTTAGCATCTGACAGATCTAGCGGGGCTCTCTGACACCTCCTTCCACCACCTTTCATCATATTTTAATACTTAAAAGCATCAGGGATCTGATTGCCATCCATAAGGTTCCAATTCCCGCATGAGTGATAGAGACCTCTGAAAACATGTCAAGTGGCACCATTCATTTATTGAACAAATATTTATGGACCACCTACCCTACTGATGTCTATGAGAATGTGTGGTATGGTTGTCAAAAGTGTGGCTTCTGGAGCCCGGCTGCCTGATTCAAATCTTGGCTCTGCCACTTGCTAGCCAGGATGGTCTTAGGCAAGGTAATACTTGACCACTCTGTGCCTCAATCTCCTCATCTGTGAAATGGGGATAATAATAGTGCCTACTTCATATGGATCCTGTGAAGATGAAGGAGTTAAGACATATGAAGCATCTTGACAGTGCCTAGTATACACTGGTATCAGCTCTTATGTCTTACCAAGCAAATGCTGATGTCTAGTAATATGGCAAATTAGGAGCTCCTGGTTTCATATTCCTCATCTGGTCAGTTCCGTATGATTTACTTCTCATCACCAAAGAAATAAATCAAGTAGGGCATTCTTCTATTTTTTTTTCTACTTCACCTAAGGTATCCAACTAAGTGTTTAATAAACTGTTAATTCTGCCTCAGTGTTTCCAAAGCTATTTACCGTGGCTAATCTCATAGTCCATTAGGACAAACTGAAAAAAGAGTAATTTGCTTCAACGTCAAAAAGGAAATACTCTAACCTTTCAATTTATTATCATTATTATTATTATCTACCATTTGTTGATTATTTACTATATACTAGGCATTATGTCAAGCACTTTATAAACTTTACCTCTTTTTTTTAATTTTATTTATTTATTCGAGAGACAGAGAGAGAAAGCGACAGAGAGCACAAGCAGGGAGGAGAGGGAGAAGAAGACTCGCAGCTGAGCAAGGAGCCCGATGCGTGACTCAATCCCAGGACCCCAGGATCATGACCTGAGCCAAAGGCAGATGCTTAACTGACTGAGCCACCCAGGCGCCCCAAACTTTATCTCTTTTAATTCTGACAACAATCCCATGAAGTGGGTGTTAGTTTCCCCAGTTTATAGGTGGAGAAAGTGAAGTTGATTAAGGATTATGTACCTCACCTAAAACCACACACGTAATAGAGTAACACTAGCTATCATAACAAACCCCCAAATCTCAGTGGCTTGCCAAAGTACAGCACTGTTGCTCATGTTGCTCATACTGCCTGATACAGCGGTGACGGTAGGAGCTGGGGGATAAGTGGGCTGTGCAGGAAGTCAACTTCAGAAGGACCCAGGCAACTTCTATCATCTCAGTTCTCTTCTGGCCCATCCCCACCATGGAGCTCCCTTGCTCCATCCTGCCCGCCAGCCTTCTCCATTCAGGGGGCAGAGGGGGAAGGGGAGTGGGGATCACAGATGGATGGGTGCACATCTAGCCAATGCCTGAAAGCAGCAAGCCCTGTTCCTGCTGCTCTCATTCTAGTAGCCAGAACTCAGTCACATGACCACCGCCGGACTACAAGGAAGGCTTAGAAATGTGGCCGACCTGTGTGCTTATACCCACACAGCCAGGTCCTGAGCCAGACCCACTGGGCTCCAGAGCCCAAATTCTTGACCATTAAATAGTCATATCTGCACTAGCCTTTCAGAGCTCCCTGCCTTACTCTGCCTGCTGACTGACTTCTCAACAAATTATAAGGCTAATGCACTCAATCGAAACTCATACTTGTAAAAATAGATTTTTTTAAGTTTTATATATATCTAGTTGTATATAACTATTTACCTGACACGGTTTATTTAATTTCATCAAGAAAATGATGAAGAGGCACCTGGGTGGCTCAGTCAGTTAAGCGGCCAACTCTTGGTTTCGGCTCAGGTCATGATCTCACGGTTGTGAGACCCACCGAGCCCCACTGTCGCATGCCCCCCCACCCCGCTCAAGGCTCCCCCTACTCATGCTCTCTCTCTAAATGAATAAATAAAATCTTTAAAAAGAAAAAAAGAAAACAGTGAAGAATACTCTATGACTTTTATGTACATACCTTAATCTCTCACCAGCCTTTCCAGAAACAAGGACCATCTCTGACTGAAACAGTACAATTTCCACAGGGATTCCAAATTATTGCTGTCTCTTCAAAGTCCATGTCAAAATATTACTACTATTAAATTTAAACTTAGGGCATATAAGATTCCAATTATGTGTATGATGTCTGTTTAATCATCTTCACACCCATACCATTGGATTATTGTTTTTTAAATAAGGAAATAAAAAGATGCACTGATGACCCATCTTATCAATAAGTAATAAACATTATGAGAGGACTTTAAGAACAATATTCGAAGTCTGGTATGTTGATGCTACACTCAAAAAAAGAAAAAAGAAATTGATGACAAACAGAGTAAAGATCATTATAGTCAATGCAGAGCTACACAATAATTAAACATTAAGGAAGGCTCGGGCATATATAAAATAGCACCATAAAAGTCTTACAAACAGCCCATATATAATGTAAGAGTCTTGAATCTGATTGGTTAAGTCTTCTACTTGAGCAGCACACTATTAAAAATCAATTCCAGAAGCTTATCACTCCCTAACAATAAAAGCCTTTATGTCCAACTCTTGGAAAACTTCTATTAACATCATTATTTCCATTCACTGAATACTTTCAGCTTTCTATTTTCCCAATAAAGGGTAGGAATAATTTCTCTAGTCTTTGAGTTTGGCATGACCATATGAGTTGCTTTGGTTTATGAAATGTGAGTAGAAGGGACAATTGTCATGTCCAGGCAAAAGATTTAAGAACAAGTACCTGCTTTTGCTACAATCCCATTTTCCTGCTGTGGTGGATTAAAAAGGCCATAAATTCTCTGTGGTTGCGTCAATCAAAAAGTGGGCTCTTTCCCTCCTTTTGAATCTGAGCTGGCTCTATGACTTGCCTAGACCAACAGAAGGTGGTGAAGGTGACAATGTGAGCACTGTCCTCAAAGAGCCTTAAAACTTTGTTCTTATTCTTTCCTGGAACAAAGCTGCCATGTAAACAAGCCCAGGCTAGAGTCTTGGAAGATGAAAATCCAGGTGGTTGGAGAGATCCAGCTACCACAGCTGCTCCAGCAATATCAGTTTACCCCACACCTGTGACTGAGGCCACCCAGCAGCATCCAGTCCTCAGCCAACCCACCACCTAACTGCAGCCACATCAGTGATGCCAGGCAAGAGCAGCAGAACTGCCCAGCTAAGCCCAACCCAAGGCACCAAATAGTGAGCAAGTACATAGTTGTTTATGTTTTGGAGTTGTTTGTTATCCAGCAATAGGTAAGCTAAGACCCCGCCCCAGGCAACTGGTGAAGCAGATACTGAGCTTCCTTCAGCCTGGATCTCTGGGTGAGGAGGACAGAGTAGAGACCCTTAAAATGTGTAATAGGAGTAAGAGATAAGACTTTGCATTTAAGCCACTGAAATTTTGAAGTTGTCCTTCCCTACAGCATAACCTATCCAAGTCCTGACTGATTCAGAAATCAGTACCAACAAGTGGAGTTCTGTTCTGCCAGAAGAAAACTAAACTGTGAGGTCAGGGAGTGGACAGAGAGGAAACCATTACCAGAAGCTCCAAGGATGACCATCTCTATCACACAGTGATACAACATTTAGTGAACTATCCACCTGTGAGAACTCAGAAGGCACCATTGTGCCAGATGAATATGTAGCTTAAGGAAGAGTGAAGAGGACGTGGACCACTTAGCATTAACAAGAAAGAGACCTCCCCTTTTTAAGACACTACACTGCAGTGATTGTTATCAAAACAATGTCCTGACTAATACAGCCTACGAGCCATTCTTAACACTAAAGTAGTGTCTGTCAGCACTGAAAGACGAAAGACACCAAGTCACCACTCCACTTTGGCCTACAGAGAAATGTTCACCAGCAAAGTGAACAAGAGAAATATTGAACCAGGACATAAAGCATTTGGCTCTGGAAAACTGCGAAATGGAAATAGCAGCCAAACCTTCAAAACAACCTGACTTTCTTGACTTAAAGCATCCGGTAGCCTCAGAAATAACAGGGCTGCAAGAGGGAGAAGCCCAGAGATTGGGACTTTCTTCCCTTTTTTATATTCTTATGCCCAGACTAGTGAAAGTTCTTTGGTATAAGTGACAACAATGGAGAAAACACAACTCAAAAAAAAAAAAAAAAAAGAATTCTGTCTTTTAATCAATGTTTAAGACTGGTACAATCAAATATACAGTTAGGGTGTTATGTAGAATATAACTCAAAAGAGATAGTTTTTTTTTTTTTTTTTGAATTTAGAGTTAGTTTAGAGAAACATGATTTTTTTTTTTTTTTTTTTTGTAAGACTAGAGGAAATAGAGGAGCTGGTAAAAATTTAGTGATTCTTAGACCTACCCAAGCTTTCCTTTGATATTTTTATAGACCTGACCTCCACTCAACCTTTTCTCCTTCTGGAACTGCAACCACCATACTTGAAGTGTGCAAAAGAGGACTTAGATATCAGCAGGAACTCCAGGTGGGGGAGTGAGATTTAAGTGCAATTGATATCAGGCATCAGATAAATCTCAACCAAGGGAATGAGTCTGTCCCTTCTCAGGCAGCAGGCTTGAACATGCCCAGATCTGGGACTGATAGATGTGTGGTGCTGTTTCATATACACCAAGGTGACCCCATTCACTCAGCCTGCCATAGCAATGATTCTCGAATAAATGTCCCCAACTGAGAATGAAGTGCAAAAAGTGAATCTAACAAGCCAGACTCATCAGCAGAATCAACATCCGTGAGCTCCAATGACTGAACCAAGCCAGGCCAGCCCTGGGGAGCCCAGGACTTCATCAGTCCCACTTCATGCAGCAACAAATAGGAGTTCCCTCCCTCTCAAAAGCCCTGCTGATTCTCGTGGAAATGGGCATCCCAATATTAATACCAGCTAGGCAGCTAATAAAGCAAATATCAGTTATCCAAGAAGGCCATTAATACTGGTTACCAGTAGGGAAAAGGGCCCAGGATAAAGCAAATAAACCCAAGGGAAGAAAAATGTAACACTTCAGAAGAAATAGGAGCAGAATGGGTAATGCTAAACTATTTGATCATTTAACTGGGAAAGAGTTGAATGCAAGCTTAGTGAAATTTGAAAAGTGGTGTATTTATGATTCAAAGGCACATTTTTTTTCCCCAACAAAATGGCACCAGCACAGAATCTTAACTTTCCCATTTAATGCAGATTGGAAAATACCTTTTGTTTTTTCAACAGTATCTGCCACTCTCGTTAATGATACCAGTAGTTGAGAGATCTGTGGCTTACTGATGCTATCAACTTGTTATCAATGGTTATCAACTTGTGAAGTATCTGATTCTGTTATTTACATAGCCTATAGAGATTTAATGCCATAATAATTTTCTGGCACTTTGATTCTCTCCATAGATGAGTTTAAATATAAATACACAGCCCACTCCCTGCCACCACCTCCATGTTCAAGAATATGGTAGTAGCGGGCAAAGTGATGGGGTGGCTCAGTGGGAAAAAAAGGATTTCCCCATCATTATTCCTAGGGAAAGACTATGGCTTTCTGTCAAAAGGCCCTTGAAACCCATAAAAAAGTGATAAGTTTCCTTGAACAGATTTTTGTTTGTTTTCATGTTTTCACAGATTTTTTTTCCTTCCAGCTTTATGGAGATATGATTGACATATAATACTGTGTCAGTCTAAGATATAGAACGTAATGATTTGATGTATGTATGTGCTGCAAAATGATTACCCACAATAAGGTTTGTTAACACATCCATCACCTCAAAACAGATTTTAACCATATTTACCAACGCAAAAAGAACTTAATGAAAAATCAGACAAAACCATTTTAAGTATCAAACCAAATAATGTGATGACCTTTTAATTTGTTAGTTTGGTATAATCTAGGCACAGACTATGTGAATGATAAAATATCAAAGGGACTTTTTTTCTTGCCCCAAATTTGGGCTCTGTGCTCTTCACACCTTGGTTGATAACAATTTCAAGAGACGCATTTTCAACCCAGGGTCCACCATGTTATCACTGGTTAAAGAATAACTCTTACTATCTGAACCAATCTCTGCAGCCTCATGTCCCACATTTACTCTTACAGACCCCTCCTCATTCACCTGTGATCCTGCCTCACTAGACCACCTGATGTTTCCCAAACATGCCAAACTCTCTCCCACCTCCCCCTGCTGCTTCCCACACCTTCAGTCCTCTTCCCACTCTTTAATGTAGTGAAATCCTAATGAGGCCCAGTACCAGTAACTCAACACAATTTCCTTTAACAACACCTGGCAGAATGAACAGCACTCTCCTCTCCATCCTTAAAGATGCTTTCCTATAGCTACTCTAGCAACTACTCTAAAACCATGTGCTCCTCAAGGACAGATCATTCTTTAGCCATCATCATATCCTGATCATCTGAGAGAGTACTATATTAGTTATCTATTGCTTCAAAAAAATTATCCTAAAACTTAGTGACTGACTTAAAGTATCATTCATTATTCCACAGTTTCTGTGAGTCGGGAATCTGGGCACTGGCTTAGCTGAGTCTTTCAGCTCTGGATCTTTCACAGGCTGTAATCAAGGTGCCGGCAAGGGCCATAGTCTCATATGAGGGCCAGCTGGGAGTGGACTTGCTGACCCCAGTGGTTGTTGGCAAGATTGAGTTCCACGTCAGCTGTTGACTGGAGGCCTTCCTCAGTTTCTTACTACCTGGGCCTCTCCATAGGGCAGCTCACAACATGGCAGCTGATTTCATCAGAGCAAGCAAATGAGAAGGGGAAAGGATGCCAGCAAGAGACAGAGGGCTAGCAAGACAGAAGTTAGAGTTATTTTGTCATGGTAGCAATATCCCAACACTTGTGCCATACTCTGTTAGAAGTGAGTCACTGGTCCAGCCCACACTCAAGGGGAGGGTGTTACACAAGGGTATGAATACAAGAGTTAGGATCATTGAAACCTTTGTCAGAAGCTACCTCCCATAAGTGTGTTACACAGTAAGCTTTCAGTCAGGATTTATTTATAAAAGTAGAAAAGAAATGAGACACTTTCTTCAAATAGCTTTACTTTTATGATCAACTCCATGAACTTTAAGGTTACATAATAGTAAAAATTATACTGGTCTGTTAGCTGATGGGTTGTCATTTCAGTCCAGATGCCTTTTTTTTTTTTTTTTTTTAGAGAGAGAGAAAGAGAGTGCTCTTGAGCTGGTGGGGGAGAGGAGTGGGGGCAGAGAGAGAATCCTAAACAGGCTCTACATCCAGCATGGAGACCAATGTCAGGCTCAATCTCAGAACCCCAAGATCAGGACCTGAGCAGAAATCAAAAGTCAGACACTCAACCAACTGAGCCACCCAGGTGCCTCTCAGTCCATATGCTTTTAAGAGATTCAAAAAATTTAGAATTCTCATGTAAGTGGGTGGGGGAATAAGTGTGAAAATATTCTGCTATGTCTTTTTATATGCTTACAATAGAAATAGTCAATGCAAAAAAAAAAAAAGTGTGTGTACGATGTGTCCAAAAAAAGAAACTCTGTCTGCTAATATTGAACAAATTGGTATAAAAAAGAAGATCTTATAGATAACCACTCTACCTTATGGATGGTCTGCATTAGCACAACAAGGAAAAGGGAATCATGCCTCTGCATCATGAATAATGTATGCAGCATATTGAGCAATGCAATCTCTCTTTAATTGTTAGCATCTCTTTCACCAATAGAAATATCAGAGACACCAAACTCATAGAAAAAGTGATCAAACTATGGTTACAGATGTGGACAGTGGAGCAAAGTGGAAATTGGAGGAAGGTGGGCAAAAGGTAGAAACTTCCAGTTATAAGATAAGTGCTAGGGATACAAGGTACATGATGACTAGAGCTAACACTGCTGTAGGATATATAGGAAAGTTGTTAAGAGAGTGCATCCTGTGAATTTTCATCACAAGGAGAAATTTTTTTTCTTTTATCCTTTTTCCTTTATTTTCTTTTTATCATAACTGTATGAGAAGATCGATGTTCATTGAAATTATTTTTTTAAGTATGAGTGATTTTTTTAAGATTTTATTTATTTATTTGAAAGAGAGAGAGAACACACATGAGTGGGGGGTGGGGCAGAGGGAGAGGGAGAAGCAGACTCCCCAGGGAGCAGGGAGCCCAAGTCAGGGCTCGATCCCAGGACCCTGGGATCATGACCTGAGCCCAAGACAGCTGCTTAACCAACTGAGCCACCCAGGCGCCCACACTAAAACTATTTTGGTACTCACTCCACTGTATATGTAAATCAAACCATCATATTGTACATTTTAAACTTATACAGTGATGTATGTCAATGATTTCTCCATAAAACTGGAAAAAAGAGAAAAATCAGAGACAAAACTCTAGGACTTGATAAGCACATATTTTATTACACATGGAAGAATTTGAGGCCAAGGAATACCACACAAGGATTAATTATGCTTGTACTAGGGGCGCCTGGGTGGCTCAGTTGTTTGAGCAACTGACTCTTGGTTTCAGCTCAAGTCATGATCTCAGGGTCATGAGATCAAGCCCCGCACGGGGCTCCACACTCAGCATGAAATCTGCTGGAGGATTCTCTTTCCCTCTCCCTCAGCCCCTCCCCCTCTCTAAAATAAATAAATAAAGCTTTAAAAAAAAAAAAAAACTATGCTTGTACCTTCTCAATATCACAGCTACAAGACAGGAGAGTTTAGCAGAAGGACAACTATAATGCCAGCAGTGTTGCTATATTACATCAGAGCATGAATTCCTCATGGCCATCTAGGATCCCTTGGCTTAAGTGGCCAAACACCAAGAGGGTTTCAAAGATAAAAAGGCAATCATTCCTTCTATATTTTTCTGTGCAAAGCATGAACTGAGACCATTTTGCTATAATTCAGCAATCCTTTAATTTGCTAGAAGAACAAAAAATGTATCTTTCGATTCCAATCGGATTATAAGTATACTCCTCCTATTTATTTCCAGTTGTATAGGAAAGAAGGTACTTAATTAAAAATACCTAAGACTCTGAGACATTAAAACCAGGGCTACTTCTACCCACCATAGATATGATTTAAAATTGTAAGGAAGATTCCATGCCCCTAATAGTTCTCCCACACTTCTAAAAAGTTTTACTTCATTCTTAGGCTTCCCAAATTCCATTTATTTAGAGTAGAGGTTTGTAAATCCATAAATCTCCTGAAATTGTGTACTTTTTGTATGGGCTTATGACATTTTCCTGAGGAAAGTGTCCAGGGCTCTCAAAAGATTCCCAAAAGGGTCTCTGAGCACACTAAAACTAAGGCACTGGATACTTCTCTGGTTAATAAGCTCTTCAAATGCAAATTACCATTGGAAGTAAATGATGCCTTTTGCACAAACAGTTCCCAAAGGTGGGGGCGGGGGGGTCAGCATTTGGCATATGCATGCGGAAATGTTTCCCAATCTTTTTTTTTTTAAGATTTTATTTATTTATTTGAGAAGGAGAGTAAGCAAGAGAAAGAGAGAGCATGAGCTGGGGTGGGGAGCAGAGGGAGAGGGAGAAGCAGAGCCCCGCTGAGTAGGGAGTCCGATGCGGGGCTCGATCCTGGGACTCCAGGATCATGACCTGAGCCAAAGGCAGGAGCTTAACCAACTGAGCCACCCAGGCGCCCCAATGTTTACCCTCTTAGGTATATTTCTGATGACTCCAGGTTGGGTGAATAAGGCACTCAGGTTCATAGACCTATATGCCAGCAGATGCTGCATGGTGCTCATGCTGTAGACTCTTTTCAGAAAATTTGCTAACCAGACACCCTGCTCACAGCTTAATTTCTCAGGTTTCTCACTAGCTCTGCAAAGAGAAGTTGTGCAAAATCACTGGGCAACTTGAAGCCTGTGGTCCCTGAGCTTCTCTTACAGTTCACCTAGAACATTTGCTATTGAATGAACAAATAAAAAAGAAAATGTATGGACTTGTCAAGTTCCTCCATGTGAAATTTGATATTTGATAATGAGTATGCTTTCCAAAAAAAAGTTCCAGATCATGTTAAATAACATTGGTCTCTTCATATAGTTTGCACAGTTGATCATTTTACATGTAAAATGGTAAAATAAAAATGAATGTTATAATATTATTGAATTCTATCTTCTAAAAATATATCCCATTTAAAAAATATATGTCAAGGATGCTTGGGTGGCTCAGTCAGTTAAGCGTCCAACTCTTGGTTTCGGCTGAGGTCATGATATCAGGGAGTCTGCTGGAGATTCCCTCTCCCCTTCCATCTCCCTCTACCCCTCCCCCTGCTTGCATGCTCTCTCTCTCTCAAATAAATAAATAAATCATTAAAATACATATACATATGTCAGCATGAAGTTGCCAAGTGTCCTGTATTAGGCTGAAATATCTTTTACTATAAGATTATACATATCATAATTTAAAGGTATTAAGCTGTCCTTTATTTTATGAAATTATTGTGATAGAAATTGAATAGAAAAGATGGCAATTCAAGACTTTCTAAATTTCCCTGATTCAAAAAATTCAAAAGCCTAGCGTTGAATTATACCATAATGTGAATTTACTAATCAACTTGATTTCCTACTCAGGGGGCTAAGTGCTCTGGAGAAGAAAGGGGAAATCAAGGAGAGAAAAGATAAGCAGAAGTAGAGTTGTTTTGAAGTTTAGAGCCCTGAGGGGGCGTTGGCATAGGTGGGGTACTCTGCTGGCATTCGGGGAGGTCAAGGGCAGTGTGAGGTATGTGGGGACGTGGGTGCCGAAAGGGAACCTGGAAGTCCCCCGGAAAAATTTTGTCTCTTTCGTCATGTTACCAATGATGTTCCCTGGCCATCAGGGTATATTGGTGGTAATCACGGCCTAACAAAGCTAAAAGCCAATACCTTCATTGCAAGGACAGCTTGAAGGTGTTATATTTTATATAAATCTAAAAGTTGTATTCAGAAAAGATCATTTGACCCGTTTATTTATAAAATTTTTTTATTTTACTTTTGTAGCTCTATTGCTCTGGAGACATTTTAATACCTATAGAGAAGCAGAGCTGTTGCTTAAGCACAGTCAAATCTAATAGAAACCAAAGAGCTGGTCTTCAGTTTACTTGGGCCCAGAGACATGGCCACATTGCATGGAAAGTCCTTATAGATACCATCCCTGCCATTCTCAAGATTGTCTCAATCATCCCTTCGCTTCTTCAGCAAAGAGTTATTTAAAATGAGTTGGAATTTTCCACACCATACAATTCAACAGACTCATATTCACCAGCTAAACAAGGATATTGGGTCTTTAAATATCAAAGGCCACATTTATATTAAGAGGAAAATATATTTTTACATTTCTAAAAAGCCTGGCAGAGGCTTGGATTTTTTTTTTTTTTTTTTAAGAATTGTGACCATCAGTCTGGGAAGTGACCAGTCACCTAGTGGCCTGCTATTGAAATCTCTCTGGGACACTCAGTACCTTTGGTTTACAACAAAGAAAGGCTCATTCTGTTGCTACATAAAAGGATCTTCTAATAAAAAAGCGTCTTACCTGTCTGAAAGGAATATTGGAACAATGAATTAGATAATACCCTCAAAAAAATACATTTAAGCAGTGCTATAGAAATAGAAGATGCTATCCTATTGCCACTTTTTTATAGACAATGTTACTTGTTTTTCTTGGAAAAGCTACCTTTTCATCAGAAAAAGTCAAAAAGCAAATATACTTAAAATGGCCGTTTTATGGACTTAAAAATACATTTGTGGCTAGATGGATATTTCCCTCCTTCCTTCCTCCCCCCAAGTCCAAGCAACCCCATGGGATCTGAGATTTCTGTAGTCACAGTTGGGAGAAGAATTGGGACAGGCAGTAACAATACACAAGCAGAAAACAGCCGAGAACCAAACCACAGAAACTTAGCACAAGAGGAGATCTTTGACAGCATGGAATTCAAACTCCTTGCTATCCTAGTGAGAGGCTTGAACTCGGAAAAGTTAAGCAACATTCTGAACATTTCACAGCTAGTTAGGAACAGAGTCGTGGTAGTTCTTTAACACATCACCAAATGGCTAGAAGGAGAAAAGGCGATCTCCCCTGCCTGCTTCAGCATTACTGTGGTCCCAGAACCTGCCTCAAGCTCAAGTTCACGAAGAGGACATCCAAGCCCCTGGGAGTCTATAGCATGGGGGTTAGGAGTTAGGACGGACCCTCAAGTCTGGCGACCCGGGCTCCTTCCTAACCCCCCCTACTCCCCAGCCAGGGAACCTCAGGCAAATCCTCTCTCCAAGCTTAATTTCCCTCAGCTGTAAAAGTGGATCTCATCACGATGGACTCCGAAAAACAAACTGAGGGTTCTAGAGGGGAGGGGGGTGGGAGGATGGGTTAGCCTGGTGATGGGTATTGAGGAGGGCACGTTCTGCATGGAGCACTGGGTGTTATGCACAAACAATGAATCATGGAACACTATATCTAAAACTAATGATGTAATGTATGGGGACTAACATAACAATAAAAAAATTAAAAAAAAAAAGAAAGAAAGATAAAAAAAAAGTGGATCTCATCAGTACGTACTCACCATAGGGTTGTGGAGAGGATTAAATGAGGCTACATAGACAGTGTTTAGCACAGTGTCTAATGATAATTGTTGCCTTTAATGTCTCTAGATAGCAAATTAAATGAGGATTAAATGCAAAAATGCATATAAAGTGCTCAGCAGGGTGCCTGACACCATAGTAAGTGCTCAACAAATACTGGGAGGTATTATTACTTCATACCCCCACATGAGCATTCATTTTACATGTGTTCCTTGAGCCCTTCTGGAGTGCCAGCAATTATGCATGTCCTGGGGGTTCCACTCCTCTGGCTCAACTTGCTCACAGTCAAAGGCAAGAGACAGACACGTGTTCAAGTAAATGCGAAGCATCAAGGTAGGCCAGCAAAGCCCTCGGGCTGAATTCACACCTGTTTTTTGCATGGGCCATGAGCTGAGAACCATTTTTACATTTTTTAAGCATTTGGAGAAAGAATCAAATAAAGAAGAATATTTCATAACATATGAGGAATATATGAAATCCAAATTTCAGTGTCCATCATCAAATTTTATTGGAGCAGAGCCTCACTCATTCATTTAGATATCATCCATGACAGCTTACACCCTCTCACAGCCAAGTTGAATAGTTGCAACAGAGACCATATGGCTGGCAAAACCTAAAATGTTTCCTATCTGGCCCTTTACAGAAAAACTCGCCAGCCCCTGCCCTATATCCTGGTAAAGAATACAATATAGATGTGCAGCGAACGGTGCTCTAGAAGCACGTGGTAGGGGATCAGGGCCCCTCACTCCATCTGAGAACTAGTGGAAGCTTCACTAAGGAGCAAAGTCTTAAAAAATGAGTATAGGTTTTCCAGGTGAAAAGGGGAAACATATGTATAAAGGCTCAGAATCATGGCCAGCAAGAAAAGTGCCGGGAAAATAGCGAGACACGGGGTGCTTCTCTAAGCCAATCCTGACCTCATTGTCCCAGTGACATCCACAAATACCATCACTATCTGTTCCTATGCAGGAACACACCAGGTTTTCAGCTGTCTAGTAATCTCCAGAACATTGTCCTAGATGCCAGAACAATTCTCTTCTCTCAGAAACATCACACAGAACTTTTGATCCCTCTGAGGTTTTCAACTTTTTGATGGAAATGAGATTTAATGGCCTCATTAAGAACATGCTCCTTCCTCGTGTCCATGTCCAGTCTCATTAGCAGGTGTCACAGGACTAATCTGTAACTGTGACTGGTTCTCACAGCCGGTGTGAAAACCACACTGGGCGACAAAGTTTTAAACTGAGATGTGCTCCGTGGAGAAAAAAGAGAAAAAAGAAAATCAACAGAGAAGGGCAGGACTTAGCAGGTGCACCAAGATAACAATGGGTAACATGGGAAGAGCAGGCCAAAGGATGTGAAGGTCTTCTGATTCTGGGGCCAGAAAGTGAGCAACACTGATAACCAGAGACATTCCTGAAACTTGAGACCTGGAGAAACAATGGCAAATGTACGAGTGGCTTTGGTCACCGTGGCCTGTGACGTGGCACTGGCTTCACTCAGTGAAGTCATTCAAAGGCTCCGCTCTTGTCAACTCAGAGGCTGCCATAAACTTGAAGTCACAGAACAGAAACTAGAGAGATAGACTCCAAATGTGAAATGCATACTAAAAATGGAAAACAGAAACAAACAAATAAACAAAAAGCCCAAGTATCAGTTTACCTTGTCCTTTCTGACTTGGAAGTGGCAGTTCACGGCTGGTTGACAGCCCAGGGCAGCTCTGCCCCCAGCCCTTCCCACTCCCACACAATGCATATGAGTTCACACCAGCTCTGCCAGGCACCCCGAGTGCAGCCGGAAGCATTATTCCGTTCTCCCACCCAACCTTCATCCATCCAACAGCATGTTGATTGAACGCCTCTATGAGGCTGGTGATACCATAGAAAATAAGACAGGAGCCATCCCTGCTTGCATGGAGCTTTCTGCAGAGCAGGGACGACAGAAGTGATGGTCAACAAACTGAATGTTCTAGAATGAGACAATCAAAGGACCTAAGAGAGCCAAGCTGGGCAGTGGTTTACAGTGAGGAAAGAGGAAAAGAGGGAGAATGGACAACTTTCCTCTGTGGACAGTCCCTTAGAAATGGCTAAGCAGCACGATTTGTGTCCATTATTTGGTAGGGTCAATTAAACAAATCTGGCTTTCGTTTATAGCCACAAGGGAGTCAAATCCAAGTCACACAATAGTACTCAAATATCTCCATCTGCCCCCGACCCACCCCTTCATGTCTGGTTCTCTCCTGAGTTAAGACAGGTGCTTTCCCAGAAGTCTCTGTGGTCCCCTGCAAATAAACTTCAGTGGGCATGCCCACCAGGTCAGAGGAGATGCCCAGACCCATCTGCACACCAGGAGGCGACACTGCTTGCATTCCTTCCTAAGAAGCTACAGAGCCCCTGGGGCACCTGGGTGGCTCAGTCTGTTAAGCGTCTGCCTTCAGCTCAGGTCATGATCCCAGGGTCCTGGGATCGAGTCCCATGTCGGGCTCCTTGCTCAGCGGGGAGCCTGCTTTTCCCTCTGCCACTCCCCCTGCTTGTGCTCTCTCTCTATCTCTCTCTCTGACAAATAAATAAATAAAATCTTTAAAAAAAAAAAAAAAGAAGCTACAGAACCCCTGAGAAAATAAATTGAAAACTTCCATCTATTCAGCCCCTGGTTCATTAGCTATTGTTGGACATGTCTAAACCATGCACGTACAAACCAGTATCCCAACCACTTACTGAGTGACCCTGGATGCAAAGAAATTGTGCGATTTGGATCACTGGGATGAAGATTGAAGCTACACTGCATATTTTCATCCCCTAAATGATATTCATACAAAATCAAGCTCTAGCATTTTGTAGAAATGCTTTCAGCTACAAAGCCCCTCACTGTTAGGTTCTTCACTCACAAACTGTGTATTTTCTTAAATACAAAGACAAAAACAGCAAACCATTCAACTAAATAGGGAAATGTTCTTAATGCAACAAATATTCTCTATGCTGCCAAACTCCAATAAAGTCAGAGAGGAAATATACTTCCTTTGCCTTCAATAGAAAGAAAGGGCATAAGTTTGAGAAAAGCTGAGGGACCCACTTATAACCTCTCTCACAATAGCAATCGAACAAACTACCTGCTCTTTGTAAAGAATGACTACCTATAAATCTCTTCCCATCAAAATGAGTAATATTGTTATTTTAATATTTATATGTGTGCCCAAAGTATACATGGCCTTATACAGTAAGTAAGATTGTACCAAACAAACAGTAAAGTCTCTGTTCTAAGGACCTTTGCAATCAAATGTATAAGGAAAACTGCCGATGAAGCTGGAAATGGGAATTGAAAGTGGAATGCTTCAGTCGGTATGGGGGCTGCCTCTGGTTTCAAAATTGTACAAGGAGAGACCGTCATAGAAATAAGAACAAAGAAGAGTGTAAGAACAAGAAAGGAGACAGTGACCAGTTGGAAAGTGAAATGTTGTCTCTCCTCCCAGGCTCCATCACTTCGGCTCTTGTTCAACAGAACTCCTTCACTAGGTGACCCAGAGCAAAGAGACTGGAGCAAAGGAGAGGTATTTCGGCG
>NW_022589717.1:16405770-16445132 GCF_004348235.1 Phoca vitulina
GTCTCAGAGATAAGACTAGGTTGCAGTCTTGGCTCTCACAGGGTGTGTGATTTGGATCAAGGTCTTTAATCACCTCCATAAGCCTCAGTTTCCTTATCTGTTAAAAAGGGTAGCAATAGTATAGTATAGTACTTGGATTCGTAGGGGATCAGGAAGATTAAATGAAATAATAGAGAAAGTGCAGTGACCAACATACAAAAAAGTTCTAAATAAATTTTATCTATGTGACTTTTTTTTTTTACATAAATACATTTGTCTTCATCTTGAAGGAAAAAAGGAAGTGGTTAAATGGTGTGGTGACGGAAGTGCTGGCTGGCATCTGAAAGGCCTCGCTTTGGGCGTCAGCACTAGGCAAGTCATCTAACCACTCTAGAGCCAATTTCCTGTAGAAGACAAAAATGTTGGACTAAACCATCTTAGAGCTAGCTCCCTTATATCCCTAAAATAATTCCATAACTCTGAGATTAAAACCAGTAAGTTCCCATCTCACATTTCTTGCCAAAATGTCAGGCACCATATGGACTCTCTTGTTCTCTCTAATCTGGATTCAGTGTTGCCACAAATGAAATCATGTCTCCTAAGACATAGCTGATGAATTTAGACTAGAGTGTGGGTGTTTGTCCTGTTTCCCCAACAAGAGCTACAAGAAGGGGTCAATCTCTTTCTTCTTATACTTCAACATCTGTCACAAGAAGACCAGGCTGTCTTGGTTCTAAAACCAACTGACTTTAGCCCTGCTCCAGGGATGGGGTGGCAACCATTACCTTCTTCCTCTGGAAGAAAAAAAAAAAAAATGCCCCATGGCCCAGAATTATAGAAATGTATCCAGTTTACTTTGTGACATTTTCCCAAATTTGATACCACTGAAATAAAAAATACAATGTTTACTCTGAACAACAAAATGAGGTTGGAACTGCATGAGTAATTATAATAAAAGGAATCATGGAAATGTATCTTTTCTAGGAAAATATCTAACAATGGGTGCTCTCTGAAGCCGGGGGTTGTGCTTCTGAGTGGCATACATGCAATTTCAAGATATCTCTTCATTCATATTTCTCATAACCATCAATGCAATACTCTGGCTCTTTTGATAAGAGTTAGATATCGTTTCATTTCCTTACTGTTTCACAAGCATTTTGAAATCCTGTAACAAAGGGTGATATGAAACATATGTATGAGATTTATCTAAAATCCAATTGTGTTTAGCAATAATACTCCTTATAGAAATCCCCCTTGTATAAGATCCTATGTGATACATTTATATAGCAGTACACAGTACACAGCCACAATCCATGATGTGAATGATTACCTAAGCTGAGGGTATTAATGTTGTTCTCCTCTCCCTTTCCTCTGGCTACTTGAGTCCCTTTTGAACATAGCTCATTTCTGTGTAATCCACATCCCTTTGTTGAATGTGCTGCTTCTCTCCCATATCAATTAAATTAAATGCCCTAACAGCTAAAGACAGTACACAAACCAAGAGAAAACCAACTCTGCGTGTCTCCACTGTGCTTATAATAATAAATGTTGATTTTTGTTCAGCTTCAGTTACTGAAGAGCAGTTCCAGTTTTTGAGAAAATAAAAAAAAATAGTTCTGTTGTACTGTATTTGCTCATAGTGACAAGCTAATTGGACGGCAGGATATTGTAAGATAACATGGGTTTAAGTCCAAAAATCTGGGTTCCCATCCCAGCCCCACCACCTATTATATGTGTCTGAGGCCCAGTTGGCTCATCAGTAAAATGAGAGATGGGATGCTCCCCTCATAGGACCATTATGAGGATTAAATAAAGTAATTCACACCAATGAGAGAACACTAGGCAAATATTAGCTGTGATTCTATAATTGAATCAATGCCACCTCAAATCCTTTGTGGAAAGAGGTGGAATGATTAAATGGAGATGATAGATGGAAAGATAGATAGATGGTAGATGATAGATGGATGGATAGATAGATAGATAGACACAGAACTTAATAATAATTCCTAACACATGTATGATTTTTTATCTTTACAAACTAAACTTTAAAACTCATGGACTCTCTGCCTACAGCTGTGCAATGTGTGGCCTGTCCCAGGGCACCCTTCCAGCTGAGAAGATGAGTGAGGGGATCCAGCCCACACTTTGTTCACATGGGACACGTCCTGGCACAGGACTGTGCCTCCCTGGAGGTACAGACACCTTTTTCTAATTTTCACAAAGCTCTCCTGTGGACCAACAGTGAACCTGACCAGAACTATTGTATGAAATCCTCAGACAATTCCGAGAGATATTATTGCTGCACTCTTACAAATTAGAAACCTGAGACGCAAAGAACTGAAATGAACTACCCAATTGCCCAAAGGACTGAAGCAAGAATAAAGATCTTCTAACCCCTTAGCCAGTGCGATGTCTAGCACACAATGGAAACCTAAGAGTGAAGGAACTCCCGAGCAAGCGAGGAGCGGACTGATACAAAGCTGGAAAGACACAACAAAGACTCCGCCACAGAGGTTAACCCTCCCTGCTTATTTCCATCAACAGATCCTAAATCCACAAACAGAGAGAAATCACGTCAAGAACCTGCAACACAAATCTGGGACAGACAGGCACAGCCTCCACCCCAGACAACACAACAACACAATGCTTTCCATTAAAATGCTTTTAATACGATTAGAGGAAAGTGTTAATAGGAACCGTGATGGAAATACAATACAATGTGTTTTCTATTTTGTGTCTATAAACTGCTGGAGGATTCAGATGAACGCTCCCAGGTTGGGGTGGGATGGGGCCTCACACCTGATAGGATCAGAGTTTGGGAGGGTGACCTTGAGGTGTGTGTTTTAGAACTCTTGGCGGCGACTCCGTCAGAGATGCTGGCTGACATGGGTCACCAGCGGTGGGGTGAGCAGCTACAGCTCCCGCATCCTGCAGGTTAAAAAGAGCAGCGAAGACCCAAGGGATGCAAGCTGAAAGTCAAACAGAGCAGATCAAAGCCTATAAACTGGAGAGATGGGGGGATGCCTGGGTGGCTCGGTCAGTTAAGAGTCTGCCTTTGGCTCAGGTCATGATCCCAGGGTCCTGGGATCGAGTCCTGCATTGGGCTCTCTGCTCAGCAGAATCTGCTTCTCCCTCTGCCTCTCCCCCTGTTTGTGCTCTCTCTGTCTGACAAATAAATAAATAAAATCTTTTAAAAAAAGAAAACTGAAGAAATGGACATCAAGGAGCCATTGATGGAGGCAAATGATCAAGGATCCAGGAAGGATGAGTACAAGGAATGGCATGTGAGTAAGAGGGAAGTCTGAACAAGCGGCAAAAAAAAAAAAAGAAGGCAAGCCCTCTGTGCTCTTACACGTATTCTTACTGTGGATGGTAAGAATTCGTAGTTTCATTTAAATGATGGAGGTCAGAAGGACAAGAGGACCTAAGGCCTGGAGCTCTGGAAGGCCAAAGAAGGAATAAATAAAATATTGATATGGGTAAATCTTCAAGCTGATGCTATGAGAGATTCTAAGAGCCTTAGGGGGGATGGGGTCTTCCAAAGCTAAGGTGAATGGAGTTGGGAAGTAGAAAAATGATAGGAACATATATAAAAGGGAAAATCTAGCACACAGCCGAGTAGCAGTCATTCGCTCATTTATTCATTTAACAAACTTAACTGCCATTAATAATAAGCAATAATAGTAGTAATAGCAGCAGCTAACACATAGCACTTCTCCTGGGCCACACATTGTTCTAGAGACTTTTAAATTATTTAACCCTTGCTCCTTTTTGAGGCAAGTGCCCCTATTATCATAGAGAAGGAAAGTGAGGCACAGAGAGGCTAAATAGTTTGCCTGAAATCACTCAGCTAGTGAGTGGTGTGAGCAGGATGTGAAGCCAGGCTCTCTGGATCCAGAGTTCACGCTCACGTCCTTAACTATGATAACTTGCTAGGTTCTGGCTCTCTGCCAGCTTTCATAGTTGTGGCAAAGCCTGCCTCCTTCTGTTAAAGGAATTGACCATCCGGGGGAAGTTCCAGAAGAGCAGTAAATAGGAACATGGAGGAGAAGGTCCTATGTAAAGCTTCAATCGATCACAATTTTCCTGGGTAGACCCAGATTTTCTTGCCCTCAATTGGGTCCCAACCATGGAGAGTTTGCCAATTATAGGATCCTAACAACAGTATGAATCAGAGGGAGGAGAGAGAAATCAGACCTCCTAAACACTCCTCTACCCTTCTAATAATAGATTTAAATGATGCACATATAGTTTGAGCACTTAGCAGGTGTCTGCAATTTATTTCTGGTTTACCTGAAATCCTTTCTTGAAAAAGGAAGTCTAGGACATACTATAGATTGCCACTAAATAAATATAAGCCTCTGCCAGGAAACTGTTGAAGTTTTATTTAAGATGATCTCTGCAAAAGTTAAATGGCCTTTAAGAAGAAATTCTGAATATGTGTCTATGTTAAAAATTATTTATGAGCTGAACACACTGTAAGCATACTACTAAGAAGAGGGACACACGTTCCTGAAAATGTTCAGGAAAACTCAGAGGCGCTCAAACTGCTTTGCTTCGGAACCCCACATCATTGTTTCACAGATAGGCTCTGTGCCTTCTGGCTTCAGCACATATGCAGGACCCTTGAAGAAATAGCCCTTCACCCCACATGTGTGTGTGTGGCCCACAGATGTCATAAAGGAGGGGTCACTGCAGTTTTTGAGTTCTTTTTAAATAAACTGTTCCAGTTATTTACTGCTACATAACAAAGCACCCTAAAACACAGAGGCGTAAAGCAACAAGCAAAACTTCTTTTTGCTCATAGTCTACAACCAGAGCGGTGCTCAGTGAGGAACCCTGGCTGGGGTCTTTATCTCCGCTACGTGGTCTCTCCAGTATGGCAGTTCAAGGTCGGCTCAAGGTTACCAAGGCCTCTGTCCCAAGAAAGAGAGCCAGGGGAAAGCTGAATTGCCTTCTATGGCCTTGCCCCAGAAGTGAGGCAGCCTTCCTTCCTCCATATTCTGTTAATCAAGGCAGGCAGTCACAACACCAGTCTAGGTTTAAGGGGAGGGGAAAATAGACTCCACCTCTTGTATGGAAGTGACAAGGTTTTGGAAAATTACATGGGATGGAAAAGGTCATGCCTGTGATTTTTGCTGCAGTCGACCCTATGAACCCACAGGAAGAATTGGTTTCAGATCCTATACCAGGAATTAATGTGATACTACCCAAGAAAATGTTGGCTGAGCTTATGAAGCTGTGGATCTTGTTTCTCTTTTTTCCATTGGCTTCCAGAAAACTCAGAGACAAATATGTTGCCTTCCTCTAGCCAGACCTCTTGGCAAACTTCATACATAATAATTTACCTTGTCCTCATTTTTGTTTTCCTACCATTATTTTCCTTTGGCTCCAATTTTCCTCACTTTTAAAACACCCTGTTATTGTGTACGTATTTTGCTAGGCTGCTTTAAACAAAATGAGATATGAATTTTAAAATATTCTAAGAAACCAGAGAATCCACACAATAGGAAATAAATCTAGTTTAAAAAAAAAAGATACCAAAAGAATATAAACCTCACTAATAAACAAAGAAGTGCATGTTAAAACAAGGCACCATTTTTACTTATAATTTAATGTGGATCCTAAGCTCAGGGCTCAGTCCTTTACTAATACTATGAATTATTAAATTGATTTTCTTTCCTGTAGTCAGCGTCAGGGGTCAGGGTATCAATACTTCTATATGTACCTGGAAGAAACATGAGCTTGCACAACTGTTTTCACAAAATAATTTGGTGATATTTATTAAGTGCCATAAACTTTGAGTAAGAGCTTTTCTATAACAATGAGGAAATAATGCAAGTTCTGGGAAATCTGTATTACACAAAAGGACAAATGCATTTCCTATGTGAATTCGGACAATATCTCAGCTTTTTTTTTTTTTTTTTTACTCTGGTAAAATATACATACATAAAATTTACCTTTTTAGCTATTTTTAAGTGTACGTATCAGTAGCATCAAGCACATTCACATTGTTAGGCAGCCACTATCCATCCCCAGGACTTTTTCATCATTCTCAACATAAACTCTGCACCCATTAAACAATAACTCCCCATTATCTCCTCCCACCAGACCCCAGTAACAACCATTCTACTTTGGGTCTCTATAAATTTGACTATTCTAGGTACTGCATATAAGTGGAATGGCACAATGTTTGTCCTTTTGTGTCTGGTTTACTTCACTTAGCATGATGTTTCTAGGTTTATCCACATTGTAGCATGCGTCAGAACTTCATTCCTTTTTAATACCACATTTCATTCATCCATTTGTTCATTATGAATGCTGGTGTACAAATATCTGCTCAAGTCCCTACTTTCAGTTCTTTGGGGGATATACTTAGAAGTGGAATTGGCTTTGGTTTATTTTATATCAATGAAAAATTAGAAGTAATCATCATGTGCAACAAATAAGGGAATTGCCAACTAAATTATGATACATAGTCTTAATATACGTCTCCTTTTAAAATGAGAACTCTGGAGACCTCACAGGCTGCTTCCAGCCTGCCTTCCTGGGCCCCTTGTTCTCCAATCCCTACACCTGCCTCCATCAGGCACCTGTCCCGCCATGTTATAGTTCCCTTGAGTGTTTCCCCTAAGTCTCTGTCGGGACAAAAATGTTCTCTTCCATCTCTGGTCTCAGTTCCTCAATAGCTGGCACATAATACAAGCTTGAGTAGTGTTGATTGGATGAAAGGTGGATTAGCTAGAAATGGGAGGTCAGAAATCACCTCACAGTAAATATGATTCAGACATTTACCAGCTGTTGATGAAAGCCTTATCAAGGACATGAACCTAGACCCTAATTTGGAGAATACAAAATGAAAATCTTAGAAATGATAGGAAAATCTTAGGAGTATTTAATATACAGAGAGAGAGTGAGATTCCTGAAAGACCTGGAATCTTTTAGGAGGGCAAGCGACTCTTTCTCACACAGAAGCATTCACATAGACACATTACTCTTTCTTGTCTATTTCGATATATGTGCACACAAATATACACACCTATATTCTAAGATAATAAATGTGTCCAATATTCTAAAGTGCCAGAGCTAGTAGAGACTTAATAGCCATAATATATCTAACCCACTCTTAAGTCTTAAAGAAATAAATTGATTTTTAGTAGTATATATCAGTAAATCCCAAGTCTTATTCAATCTAGATCTTCCCTTTTTTCATTTAATAGCACATCCTCTTGAATATTGAGTCAGACCTTTATTTAATGTCACTTCCTCCAAGACTTCCTTGATCCACCCCCTCCCCAAGCACACCCATCATTCTCCTTCCCTGGATCTATTTACTCTTCATGTCATTGATTATCACCTGCCATGCCATGTGTTTAATCTTTCTTTTATTTATGTCCTGTCCCTCCTTTTAAAAGGTATACTCCTTGACGGCAAAAGCTTTTATTTTTATTACTTTTTATTATTTTATTCTAGGTGCCTAGAGCAGCACCTAGAATGTAATAGCAATTCAATAAAAATTTGTTAAATAACTATATATAAAGTTAAATTTAAAAATCAGGAACTAAATTATATATACAACATACACACATACACACACATAAAATTATGTGTAAATACACCAATAGTTAACAGTAAAATTGGAACTGTAACACTGGTGGGATGCAACTGGTTTCTTTTGTATTCTAATGCTCTAATGTGTTACATTACTTTTATTGGTGGGCTACATACCTGGGTGGGGTGTTGCCAGAGTGGGCAGTTTGCTACCAAGAATTCTCATGTTAGCACTTCAGTAAATGCACAGCACTCTAGAATCTTTTCTTCAACTTTGCAAGCTCAACTATGATCTTTTTCACAACCTGAGAGATCATTCCTCTATGGAACTCACACTAACCTTGCTTACAAAAGACTAATATATATATACACCCAAATGCAACTTATGTCTTTAAAATAAGACATTTAACTGCCCGGGGAACTGTATTGTATCCCATTGATTTAGTGATTACAGAATCAGATCAATAGTATTTGGTTTTAGGGCACCTGGGTGGCTCAGTTGGTTAAGCGACTGCCTTCGGCTCAGGTCATGATCCTGGAGTCCCAGGATCGAGTCCCGCATCGGGCTTCCTGCTCAGCAGGGAATCTGCTTCTCCCTCTGACCCTCCCCCCTCTCATGTGCTCTCTCTCTCTCATTCTCTCGCTCAAATAAATAAATAAAATCTTTAAAAAAAAATAGTATTTGGTTTTAAGATTCTGATGTTTAATGTGAGTGATTGTTCTTTATAGGATCAGGCTGCTCCTGACCACAGGCAGAGGAAGCCTGCTGGCCAAGTGACCCCCTAGTCAGAGCTGGGATGTATAACAAATGTGCCACTGTGACTTTGCCAACTTCCATTACTGACCATCTACTTCCTTTTCTGATTGACATGTTTTTTCTTATAACATGTTAATAAAACTTAACCCATAGTAGCTTTTTGACAAGCTAATATAGCCAGCTTTGTTGTACTTTCTGCTTCTGGATCTGAGCAATATCTATATTTCAGGCATGTTTTGCATTTATCTAATGTCATTATTATGCTTTGATTTTATAGATAATTCCCAGAAACTGAGGAGTACCTTCTTTTTACTGTTGCCTACATTAGATTTATAAAAAATAATTTCTAAAGTGAGAAAGGTAAATAATCCACATTATGAGAAGTTCCTTTTCTTTTTTTTTTTTTTAAAGATTTTATTTATTTATTCATGAGAGACAGAGAGAGATGCAGAGGGAGAAGCAGGCTCCCAAGGAGCAGAGAGCCCGATGCAGGACTCGATCCCAGGACCCTGGGATCATGACCTGAGCCGAAGGCAGACGCTTAACCATCTGAGCCACCCAGGCGCCCGAGAAGTTCCTTTTCATATCATGTTTTTAAAAATATAGATGCTTCATAGCCCAAGTGTCCATCAAGTGATGAACGTATGAAGAAGGTGTATACCTACATATATATATATGTAATGGAATATTACTCAGCCATAAAAAAGAAAGAAATCTGCCACTTGCAACAATGTGGATGGAGCTAGAGAGTATAATGCTAAGCGAAATAACTCAGTCAGAGAAAGACAAATATCATACGATTTCACCCATATGTGGAATTTAAGAAACAAAACAAACAAGCAAAGGGAAAGAGAGAGAGAGAGAGAAAGCAACAAACCAAGAAACAGACTCTTAGCTATAGAGAACAAACTGAGGGTTACCAGAGGGGAGGTGGGTGGGGGGATGGGTGAAAGAGATGATGGGGATTAAGGAGGGCACTGGTGTTGAGCACCAGGCGTTGTATGTAAGTGTGGAATCACTGTATTGTACACCTGAAACTAATATTACACTGTATGTTAACTAACTGGAATTAAAATAAAAACTTTAAAAAATATGCATAAATGCTTCAGAGCTTATAACAGGGTCCCAGCTTGAATCTGAGTATGTTCTCCTCAGATTTACTATATCTGCCCATTGCAAAAGGACTGGTGGGACAGGCTCACCAGGGATCTAATTTAATGATGATCAATGTCTTTCCTAGGAAAGAACTCATCCTCAGGATAGTCAATGGTCATGGCTTGGAAGGGAGACATGAAGGAGAGCATAGCATGTGACTGTCACTCAGACTTCCCTCCAGCCCACACCTGTGGCAGCTTGCACCCATAGGAGCCAAAATCCTTCTTTCTCTGAAGCTTCCATGTGTCCTTCAGACCATGAAATATCAGCAATATTGGTACTAGTGGTAGCCAGGTGGTGACAGCGGCAGCTTTATGCCCATTGCAGCCACGGAGGGTGACAGCTTCAAAGCCCTGCATATCGAGGGAATAGAGGGCAGTGCCCTCACTGCCAGGCACTGAGTAACGGGAACATCGGCAGCTGTGGTACTTGAGGTGGGCGTGGGCACTGGTGACGTAGCTGAGTGTGGCGTCCGCAGTAACTGGAGTCGTCATTATGGGGAGCCAGGAGAGGAGATGTCTTGAAGTTTACATGACAGAGATTTCTCTAGACCTTTAGACTAGTTCACCCAATCTGAGAGAGCTGAACTTTCTACAGACCAAGTGAGAACAGAAATGCAGAAATATTGCTCTGTGACTGTCGTTTTAGCCTCCTTTACCAAGGCAGATGTAGCCTGGGAAGTTTGGATAACACACCTAAAAGTTCCATCTCAGTTGAATAGAATCATTTCGCTTATGGAAAATGACTCATTCTCAGATGACCAAAGACCAAGTAATCACTATTATTCCTATTAAAATCAAGCTATAGCTACCTTTTTTAAAATGGTTGTTTAAAAATTGGGGGGAAATTATTTTAAAAATGCAGAGTACAAATGACATAAACACCCTTCCTGCCACTCAAAAAGAACATTAACATTTTGTCATATGTTCTCTAGACCTTTCTCTTTTAAGAAAAAGCATCACTGTTAAGGATACTGTCCCCTACACTCTCTTCTCCACTCCCTTTCCCATCCCTCACCTTCTGTCCCAACAGGAAATAATGGATGCAATTTTTAAATACACAACAAATAATATAACACATTATTTATGGATACATAAATACAGGGCAAAAGTATGAAGACAATGAACAGATACATACCAACGTAAAATTTTAAAATAAGGGATGGGAACAGAATGCTTTACTCTTCCTATAAATACTACAAACTGTAAAGAACCTGGTTCCTTTTGAATTCAAGGGAAAGTAATCAAGGACAGTTGAATATTTATAGAAAAGTATTGCATAGCCATAATCTCACTCCTCCTTTTCAACTGAGTGTGAGAACATGAGAGAAGGAAGTTGGGAGCTGGAAACCAGAGATAAAATAGTTTCTTCCCTCGGCAATTCTTCCTTTTCAGAACCTGGAAGAGGAGGAGACTAGGAGAGACCTGCAGGTGATCTCCAAACAGTGAGTAGCTGGAGGCACCATGACACCAGCCAAGCCTAAAGGATAAAGCAAATCCCTGGGCATGGCTTTTGATTCCAAGCCAAGCAATTCAAGGTAAGCTACAAAAAGCATTCTAATCAAGGCCAACATGTATTTGATTACCATAAACAGGTATATCAGTAAAGTTAGTTTAAAAGTTACCCAGTTTTTCCATAATCTTTCCTTAGTCTTGATTTGCTTTAAGAGTGACTATAAAGCGGGGTGCCTGGGTGGCTCAGTCGTTAAGCGTCTGCCTTCTGCACAGGTCATGATCCCAGGGTCCTGGGATTGAGCCCCACATTGGGCTCCCTGCTCCGCGGGAAGCCTGTTCTCCCTCTCCCACTCCCCCTGCTTGTGTTCCCTCTTTCGCTGTGTCTCTCTCTGTCAAATAAATAAATAAAATCTTAAAAAAAAAAAAAAGAGTGACTATAAAGCTTCCGTTAAGCACAATAGTCATTAAAAGTATTGAATAAGGTTTTTAACTGAAGAGCAAAAATAATGTACAAATTGGGGATTATATATCAAGGGTCAGATTTCTAATTAAACAAGGAGATTAAACCTATTGTTTATCTCTGCTCCTTCCTAAAACCCAACCAATATTAATATTAAAGGAATAAAAATATATTAACTCTCACGTTTTCAGAGCGTGGGTAAGAGCTTGGCCACTGACCCTAGATTGGGGGGAGAGAGTGCAAGTCTCCCAGGACACAAACCACAGAAAACAAGAGAGCAGACAAGAGCAGAAGAAAAGTATCAACAAAGTTCTGGAAGCTAGAAAAGAGGTGGTCTTTTGGTACCAGAGTTACTCAAAGAGGGAGGACTGGAAAGTACTATGGTGGAGAATATGGGAAGAAGACAAGAAGTACTATCTCGTCACACCATAGGATTCCAGAAAGAGTCAAGATTTGGAAGTGCTGGGAGACAAGGCTGACTGATAAATCACACCCCCAATTTTTCTCAATTGAGTAGATAATCAGTTAGGACCTAGATGCAGGAGCCAGCCAATAGAAATCAAAATGTCACCTTTAAAGGGGAATCCTGGATTGGATCCTGGACCAGAAAGGTGTGTGGAAAAGCTGATGAAATTCAAATAAGGTCTGTGGACTGGTTTACTGTATTGTGTTGTGAATCTCCTGCTCTCTATCTTTGTACTGTGGTTAATAAGACATTAACATCAAGGGAAGCTTAACGAAGGGTATATGGGAACTCTCTACTATTGTAGCAACCTGCCCAAAAGTCTAAAATCATCTCAAGATTTAAATGTTTTTTATATGTCTCCTTTATTACTGATAACACCCTTATTAGAAAATACAGATTATTCTGCCTGAATCAGATGAATGTGCCAACTCCATTCCTGAATTAGATCTGCCCAATCACAATCACAGGCAATGATGTGCCAACTCCATGGGAGAAACCAGCAGGCCCTAAACTGACCTGTGGCTGAAAGCTGATCAGAAAGCTCACTCTCTATACAGGAGCTAACTTTAAATTTAAGATTTTAGGCTCACCTAAAAGAAAGGAAAGAGGAAAAGACTGCCCACTTCTCCCGTACTGTACTATTAAGTCACTCTTATAGCCTCGGGAGAAGCAAAGGAGGGAGAAGGAAGAACCCAGGAGGATTATTCTAATGCAGTAATCTCAGAATTTTGAGTCTGAAGACCCCTTCACACTATTAAAAATTATTGAAGATCTGAAAGAACTTTTGTTCATGTTGGTTTTATATGCATAAATATAGATACAGAGATATTTACCATAAAGCTGGTACTTATTTATTAATTTATTTAAATAATATTAGTAAACCCAGCACATATTAACATAAATAACATATTTTATGAAAGATAATTATATATCCCAAAACAAAAAAATACAGTGAGAAGAGTGGCTTTGTTGCACATTTTTACAAATCTCTGTGATGTCTGGGCTTCACAGAAGACAACTAGATTCTCTTACCTGCTTCTGCGTTCAATCTGTTGTGGTATCATACATCACGTTACCCTGGAAATTTTTTCCGTATGCTCATAGAAGAATGTGAATGAAAATGGCAAATAATATCTTAGTATTATTATAAAAATTCTCTTGACCTTTCAGATCCCCAGAACACACTCTGAGAACCGCCGTTTTAATAAATGCCCTCTCTACATGCAATAATGGCAAAGCATACGTTCCCCCAAAGGAGACGGTGAAGACCTGTGAAGGTGGGAGGAAGGGTGAGTCTGAACCAAACAGCGTTGGTTGAAAGGCTGCCTATGAAGCCGTTAAGTCCCTACTCCTAGGTCCCCTCTCTTACCTCAGGTGACTATCTCTTTTATGCTGGCAATTTACTGAGAGGCAAAGCCCAGACAAGCTCCAGACTCAGGATGCCAGCCAGAGCTGAGACCCTACTAAAACAGGAAAACTGGGTGAAATCATGCATAAGGTGCAATGAGATCCCAATTGCCTTGGCCCAATTTGGCTTTTAAAATCCTGGCAGCCTAGTTTGTTATCCACCCCCCAACACGCACATCCAAAGCAAGAGATTGGGTCATTTTTCTCTGAGGAAATCGAACAACCCAAGAAAAAAAGACCTATAAATACTGATAGCTGGGATATCCATCAATGAAACAACACCAAACAATTATCCTAAATTAAAGCCCACATTGTGACAAGGCCTGCCTCCGCACACTGCTCCAATCAGCTTTTGAGGCATCACTCTTCAGTGCTAATAGACAGTCCAGGATTACTAAGCCAAACATTTTCAGAAAGCATCCAATGGGGGGAAAAAATAGACCAAATGATAAAGGTAGAATTAAAGTGCAAAAAATTTTAAAAAAAGAAAGAAACCTTCATCAAACAACAAAGAACTTCTTGAAAGTTAAAAATATCAAAGCAGAAATTTAAAAATCAATAAAAGTTTTGGAAGATACAGTTGAGGAAATCCTTCAAAAAGTAGATCAAAGAAAAATGGATAGAGGAATAGAAAAAATAATACTAAGAAAACCAGAGAATCAATACGGGTTAAACAGGCAATAAATTTGACCCCCAAAAAAGATAACTGAGAAAAATCATCAAATAAATAAAAACAAAAATTCCACAGAATTAAAGAGCTTGAGTTCCTAAAATGAAAGAGGCTGTCACATACCCAGGAAAAAGTCTGCCTCTGAAACAATTAAATCCCTATTCCTAGGTCCCCTCTCTTAGCTGGCACAATCAGGTGATATCTCTTTCTATGCTGGCAATTTACCAAGAGGCGAAGTCCAGACAAGCTCCAGAATGAAGCTTGGTATATGAAGAAGAAAAACACACACACACCTAGATATGAAGCTCCAGAATACAAAAGTTAAAGAGAAAAGCCTAAAAGCTGTAAGAACACAAGAACAAGGAACACATGACAGTGGAGATTCAGAATGGCTTGAGCTGACAATAATAACTCAGAAAACTACATGATAATGGTAATGGAGCAATGCATTCAAAGTTCTGAAGAACAATAACATCAACCTAGAATTCTAAACCCAAACCTTCATTCAGGGATGAGGACAGATTAAAGACATGTTCACAAATGCAAAGGCTGAAAAAGATCACTTCCCAGCCAACTTTTTTCAAGATGCTACTAGAAAATGTAATGCAGGGCACCTGGGTGGCTCAGTTGGTTAAGCATCTGACTTTGGCTCAGGTCAAGATCTCAGGGTCCTGGGATTGAGCCCCACATCAGGCTCCCCACTCAGCAGGGAGTCTGCTTCTCCCTCTCTATCTGCCCCTCTCTCTCCCCCTGCTCGATCTCTCTCTCTTAAATAAATAATATCTTTAAAAAAAAGAAGAAGAAGAAGAAAAGAAAATGTAATGCACCAAAAGGAATTAGTCAACCAAAGAGAAAAAACATGGAATCCAGGATAAAAGATGTTGTAGCCCATCTTCAAAGTGGACCCAAATGAGCCCCTCTTCCTGGAATTCACACCCTTGTACAGTTCCCTCCATGTTGGACAAGGATTAGTCTGTGTGACCAACAGAAAATGGCAGGAGTAACAATCTGTCACTTCTGGGATTATGTTATAAGGGACACTGAGGCTTCCATCTTGGTTGCTCTCTTGCACTCTTTCTCAAGTCACTCACTTTGGGGGAAGTCAGCTGCTGTGAGATGAGCAGCCCATAGAGAGGTCCCTTTGGTGAGAGATTGGATTTTCCTGCCAGGAGCCACAGGAGTAAGTTTAGAAGCAGATTCTCCCACGCCAGTCAAGCTTCAGATACTTGCAGACTCTTGAGAAACCCTGAACCAGAGCTATCTAGCTGAGCTATTCCTGGATTTTTGACCCACATAAACTGTGAGAAAATAAATGCTCATTGTTTTAAGCTGCTAAATTTTGGGATGATTTGTTACACAGCAATAGACAATTAATCCAACCCAGAGGAGAAGTGAAATAAATTCCCAAAATAAGAAAGCCCCAGGGCGGCAGCCCTGTAGCAATCTTGGCATCCAGCCAGGTTTGAGCAGGAAGCCAGAGGGCTCTAAGGAAGGATGTCTCCCCGCCTAAAAAAAATCAGAACTGATATAATTGTCTTATATAGCTCTTTTGATAGAAAGCCGTGCATTCCTCCCCAATGTTCACAGCAGCAATGTCCGCAATAGCCAAACTGTGGAAAGAGCCGAGATGCCCTTCAACAGGTGAATGGATAAAGAAGATGTGGTCCATATATACAATGGAATATTACTCAGCCATCAGAAAAGATGAATACCCAACTTTTACATCAACATGGATGGGGCTGGAGGAGATTACGCTAAGCGAAATAAGTCAAGCAGAGAAAGTCAATTATCATATGGTTTCACTTATTTGTGGAACATAAGGAATAACATGGAGGACATTAGGAGAAGGAAGGGAAAAATGGGGGGGGGAATTGGAGGGAGAGATGAACCATGAGAGACTATGGACCTGAGAAACAAACAGGGTTCTAGAGGGGAGGGGGGAGGGGGGATTGGTTAGCCCGGTGATGGGTATTAAGGAGGGCACGTACTGCATGGAGCACTGGGTGTTATACGAAAACAATGGATCGTGGATCACTACATCAAAAACTAATGATGTATTGTATGGTGACTAACATAATATAATAAAATTAAAAACTACAAAAAAAAAAAAAAAAGAAAGCCGTGCATTCCTCTGGAAAACAGTACGGAGGTTCCTCAAAAAGTTGAAAATAGAGCTACCATATGATCCAGCAATTGCACTACTAGGTATTTACCCCAAAAATACAAATGTAGGGATCCAAAGGGGTACGTGCACCCCGATGTTTATAGCAGCAATGTCCACAATAGCCAAACTGTGGAAAGAGCCAAGATGTCCATCAACAGATGAATGGATAAAGAAGATGTGGTATTTTTTACAATGGAATATTATGCAGCCATCAAAAGGAATGAGCTCTTGCCATTTGCAATGATGTGGATGGAACTGGAGGGTGTTATGCTGAGCGAAATAAGTCAATCAGAGAAAGACATGTATCATATGACCTCACTGATATGAGGAAACCTTAATCTCAGGAAACAAACTGAGGGTTGCTGGAGTGGAGGGGGATGAGGGGTATGGGGTGGCTGGGTGATAGACATTGGGGAGGGTATGTGCTATGGTGAGCGCTGTGAATTGTGCAAGACTGTTGAATCACAGATCTGTACCTCTGAAACAAATAATACCATATATGTTAAAAAAAAAAGAAGAAGAAGAAGATAGCAGGAGGGGAAGAATGAAGGGGGGGAAATTGGAGGGGGAGACGAACCATGAGAGACGATGGACTCTGAAAAACAAACTGAGGGTTCTAGAGGGGAGGGGGGTGGGAGGATGGGTATTAAAGAGGGCACGTACTGCAGGGAGCACTGGGTGTTATACGCAAACAATGAATCATGGAACACTACATCAAAAACTAATGATGTAATGTATGGTGATTAACATAACAATAAAAAAGAAAAGAAAAAAAGAAAGTCGTGCATTCATTTACTTCAATATTAATATACATTTAGTTACATTGACAAACACTTTAGTTTCCGACTGGAAGTGTTAACAGGTACAAAAAAAGCTGAGCAGAAGAAAAATTTGAATAATTATTAACTCTAGGGGAGAAAAAGATTGTTAAAGAAAGGAAATGTAACTCAAGTACATATGTAGCCCAGCTGTGAACAATATTTATAAAGTCATAGTAATGTAGACACCAAATACTGATTTACACAAAATTATAATAATTCCACTGAGTGTATGAAGAAATGAAAGTGTGCGTAGCAGGGAGTGGGTAGTGGTAGGGTGTGCCATTTAAGAAAGCTGAAACTTAGCTTCTATAGTAGGAAGTCAATAGATAATGTGTAAAATGTAAAGATCAAAAAATTGCAGTGTAAGTATGTTACAGAGAAATTCAAAGGTTAATACCAAGATAAGAGCTAAAAGCATTGGAATGTTTGACTCTGGGAAGCAGAAATTAAGGGTGGAGGTATTGGGGCCATATGGTGCTCTTCCACTATAAGCCTTATCATTCTCTTAAAAACAAACAAAACACCTTGATTAAAATAAAATTCTAACTTAGCAGTATTTACCCACCGTAGGATAAAATCAAGATACAATGTCTATAATTAATAAATCACAAAATCGAAAATGTCTTCAGCTATTTGTCAGTAGCCACAAAAAGATACCAAAAAGAGAAGTAATCAAATGTGCTTTCCTCTGGGAGGTAGGACTGGGAATGGCGTTCCAATATTTATTACTGTGTTACAAACTACCCCAAAATTTAGTAGTTTAAAACAAAAAGAATGGCGGGCCGCCTGGGTGGCTCATTCGGTTAAGCACCTGCCTTCGGCTAAGGTCATGATCCCAGAGTCCTGGGATCAAGTTCAAACCAGGCTCCTTGCTCAGCGGGGAGCCTGCTTCTCCCTCTCCCTGTGCCGCTCCCCCTGCTTGTGCTCTCTCTCTCTCTAACAAATAAATAAATAAAATCTTTTTTAAAAATTTAATAAAATAAAACAAAAAGAATCAGGGCCAGAAACAAAAACAATGAGGGCTTGGTAGGAAAGGTTTTTCTGCTCCCCACGGCCAGCTGGGATAGTGTGAGTGCCCTGGCCCCAGACTCCAGCCACGCACAGCCTCTGAGAGCCAGCTCTTGGATTCTGACTCCTGTGTTCCGTCCTGCGCCCACACTAAATTCCTAATGTGACTTCATTCATTCATGCTGTTTTGCAAACTTGCTGTCAGCCTCTAGGAATAAGAGAGAAAATCATCCAGATCAGAGAGACGGAGGGCCACGGAACATGTGGGTAGCCCTGCCCGAAGGGCTCCACTCTCCCCAGAGCCCAAGTCGAGAAAGCAGCAGGGGATTTGAAAAGCGTTAGTGACGCTCTGCTTTCCTTATCCCGGGGTAGCCCTCAGCGTTTGGGTTTCCTCTCTGAGCCAAGCAGAGATGGGTGATTTATACATTTCAGGATGAGACCATAAATGAGGCGGCCTTTTCCTGCGTTTCTCCTGCATGTTTTCAAAGAAAAAGAACTGCGCCCGGCCCTGACCTGTTACCTCATCTCCACGAGTCCCAAGTCACATGCCTGAACAACGAGCTGGGTGACAGGGAAGCTGTCTGTCATACAGAGTCCTGCCAGGAGACAAGCAGCTCTGAATGAGAGAATGAAGAAAGAAATGCCATTCCCAGACCTCTTTGAAACTGTCCCAAGACTGAAGCTTGACTCCTTTGTGTCTGAAGTCAAGTGAGTGAATCTGGTTGGGTGACTTTTAAGGTTGGACACAGGTGACATTTTTAAGGGTTGCATCTGAGAACACCCCATTGCTTTGACACTGGGTTGTGAAGAGGAAAACAATCCAGCCCCACGTGTCATAGGACTTTCTTTTTGAGAAAAGAGCCTATCTTAAAACAATTTTACTTCATGCGAGTTATGGTGATTTTGAAAACTGGTTTCCTTTTTTTTTTTCTTTTTGCTTTGCCTTTTGCTTTTGTCTAAAATTCTACTATAGCAATAATATAAAATGTAAACTGGGCTGGAACTCTTCTATTCCCTGGGTGAATCAAGATCGGCAATTACAACGAGGAAGAAGTAATACAGCAAGGCTAATGGCTATCAACAGATAATACAAAGACCTTAGCTTCATGCTCATGAAAGCCTTTTTTCTCAGCTTACCGTCATTCACTCTGTTGAAGATGTTTACATATAATAAAATGACCAAAACAAAAAAACAAAAAAGCTGAAAAAAGACAGTTTAAGCCTCCTATTCAGTTTACCTTCCTTTATTCAAGTCTTGTGAGTTGTCTACTCTTTTATTTATGTATTTAAAAATTCAAAGGAAATTGCTAACCTGAAATTTCCAAACATACCAGAGAGTGCACAGTATGTACATCAATTAATCAAGAGTTACCATTCAATTACAGAAGACTGAAAGAAGTCTCCAGCAAGAAACCAGTATGCTTTCACCTCCAGAGTTCTGCATCATTTGGCTAATCAGAAAATATTTATTGGGGGAAGTATCTTTCAGGTACTCTTCTAGGTTCTGGGGGACATAGCAGTGTTCTGGATGTCTATCACTGCAAAATGAGATATCCCAAAATATAGTGGCTTAAAAAATAGCGATCGTTTTATTATTAAGCCACATAGTTCTAGAGATTGACTAGGGTAACCTAGGCAATTGTCTCTTGGGGTCTCTGATACAGTTTCAGTCAGATGGTGACTTGAGCCTGGAGTCATCACAAAGGCTTCCCTCAATGACATGGCTGGCAATTAATGCTGGACCTCAGCAGGGGATGTCACAGTATCAATTAAATATAGCTTATTCTTGTAGTCTGGGTCTCCTCACAGCATGGCAGCAGGGTTCCAAGACTGAGAATCCCAAAGGACTGGGAGGAAGCCATATTGCCTTGGAAATCACATAGCATCACTTCTGCCAATAGTCATAGGCCTGCCAAGATTCAAGGAGAAGAAGCATAGATCCATACATCTCTCGATGGAGGAGTGTCAATGTCACATTCTAAGAAGATAAGAGCTCTCGTGGCCATCTTGCAAGTTCATATATGCCATGGAAAGTAAACAAAAAAGTCAAGTCTCTGCCCTTGTACATATGTTTAGGGACAAAGGGAGCCTAGCAATAAAAAAATCAAGAGATACATACAGGAAATATCAGGTGATAATAATTCTAGGAAGAAGAATAAGGGAAAGGAAGGGGTATTTACTGTATCGTTTATTTTATAGAGAGTGGTCACAAAAGTCTTCTCTCATAAGAGGCCATTTGTGCAGAGATTCTGGAGCAAATGAGCCATGCAGATAGTAGAGCAAGAACATTCCAGATGAAAGAAACAGCAAGGACAAAGATCACAAGGGAAGAGAGTGCTTCATGTGGTCAGGGAATGACCAGGAAGCCAGCGTAGTCGAAACAGTAACAACACCTCAAGAAGGGGGCAAAGAGGTTGCTGGAGACCAATTTCACAAAGCCTTTGGCCAAAGTGAGGACTACGGTCTTTGCACTGAGTGAAATGGGAAGCCATGGAGAATTTTTAAGGGAAATACCAAACTGACTTGCATTTCATAGGAAAACTCCGGCTACTGTGTGAACAGCCAGATCAAGGGTGGCAGAGGGAGACCAGGTGAGAGATTTGCAATCACCCCAGTGTGCAGTGATGGTTCCTTGAACAAGGTATTAGCAGTGGACATGGTACGAAGTGATCAGGTTTTGATGCTAAAAATATTAAACTCCTTTTTTTTTTGCATTTGGATAATAAGCCATTTTTTATTTATTTATAGCCATTATTTATAGCCATTTATTTTTTGTCTATTGATCTAAATATTAAAACCTGGGCTTAAATAATAAATGTTGAAAGATAAAAATGCATCAATTATCATTGGGCTGTACATCACAAGCAAATTTTCTTTGGCATTATGGGTTATCTCAAACACTTTGGAAAACTTTCCCTTCTACAACTTAAATATATTTCCCTCCTTTGACATAGTCTAGTCCCCGTATTCAAAGTAAAATGCAAACTTAAGGTAATCATCACTGAGGCCAAAAACCATTTGACTGAAATATCTAGGCAACTGAAGAAAAAGTGTTTCAGGGGTCCATATGATCTAGGTAATTACCTCAAATTTCCACTTCCCTTTACATTTCAGATAACAGTAGCAGCTGGGGTGAATGAAATTCATGGGTAAGAAAAAATGTCACCCCTGTGAGGTAAATGGCTTTTTGTAGGACAGGAGAGTAAACCTCTCTTCAGGGTCCTAGGTGCCCTAAAGGAGGTTGTTCCCTCCCACACATCAGATCACTTTATTCCCAGGGAGTTTTCAGTTCATGCCGGCTCATTGACCACACAGTCAGGATGGTTAGGCAGCCCTTAATAGATTATGGGTTATTTCCTTATTATGTTTGCTAAATGGTGGTGCATCTAATCATTTTTCTCATGTAGGGAAATTTCATGAGGTCTCTCTGGCCCAGCCAAATCCCAAAACAGGATTCCCCGTTTACTCCCTACTGCCGTAACTAAAAGTTAGTTGAACCAATTAAAGAGTACATAATAAGCCAATTAGTTGTTCCTCACTTTTCTTAATGAGTGTATGATGTGTGCCTGCTCAAATTACAGCTCACTTGATAAGATTCTTTGCTATGCTTCTACCACTACAATTTGGCATTATTTCATTTCTTTCAGTATCCGCAGCATCAATCCAGTAGCTGAGATTCTCCTTTGAGATTCCTTAGGAATTAGGCTTGTTGTTTTTTTTTTACAAGATAATCATTCACCCTTCAAATCCAGCATCATGACCAGCAATCCGAAGGGCTGCACCACGGCCCATCAGCAAAAGTAAGCTGAAGCCAAACCATATCCTGAAGATGAGGCACTTTCCTGGGGAATCGGCCGACACTTCAGATATAAGGGATTGTTATTTCCAAACTTACACTATTATCTTGCTGCCACCAGAGGTTAATCACCAAGTTCTGTTAGGTTCTCTTTGCCGTGATTCATCTACCAAGATCAAGCACGAAAGACCTATCCAAGGCCAAGATCCTATCCATAGATTATGAGGAAAGAGAAACTCTTAGATTATTGTAAAGCAGCCAGCTCTAGTATTCCAAAGAGAAAACAACAAGCTATAGGAAAAAATTTAAAAAGAAAGAAAAGAAAAAAAAGAGAAAATTTTGTAACTTTGTCAACATTTATTTTCACCAAACAACTCATTAAATCACTATAAAAGTCAACGCATATGGTTGGATATGACAGTTTAAATTCCAGAAAGAGTTATAAGTCAAGTTAAACTCATAATACATAATGTAGTCTGGGTGTCTCATCCGTGAATTATAACACTTTTATTACATCCCAACTGCAAATTATCAACTTGTTCTCTGTCCTGCCAATCTCTTGATTAAATGAGGGACTGGTAGGCATTATGAAAATATATTATGGTAAAGGATGACTCTATCATTTGTCTCGGTTATTTCAACATCCTTATTTAAAGCTTTATCACTGGAACAGCTGGCCCTAACTGAATTGTTGATTTAGTAAAGTGATAGCAGCAGGGACGAAATAGAAAAAAAAAATTTTTTTTGGCCTAAAAGGCCTATGTTCTATAGTCATTATCTTGCTGTGTCTCCTCACATCTTTCTCTAATATTTGTGTGCCTTTGATACTTTGGTGTCCATTTTGATCACTTTAGTTCCTTCTCTTCAAAGTTATTCTTGCTTTACAGGCATCATTCCCATGGGCCCAACTGAAGGGTATTTTATTCTGTGTCTTACACTGATAATGGGGCAATAACTTGTACCCATCAAGTTTCCCCATAAAATGGTTTAATGTCTTGGAGCAGTGCCAGTATGTCAGCTGAGGGAGTGAATCAAGTAGATATCATTCCACATTTATCAAAGACCTACAGTGTATTAGGTAAGGAACTTGCTTAAAAATTATCCTCTTTTAGGGGCACTCAGGTGGCTCAGTCGTTAAGCGTCTGCCTTCCGCTCAGGTCATGATCCCAGGGTCCTGGGATTGATCCCCACATTGGGCTCCCTGCTCCACGGGAAGCCTGCTTCTCCATCTCCCGCTCCCCCCCCCCGCCCCGCTTGTGTTCTCTCTCTCGCTATCTCTCTCTGTCAAATAAATAAATAAAATCTTTAAAAAAAAAATCCTCTTTTAGAAGTTTAGATTCTATTTTTTTTGTTTAGATTCTAAAACTAAAGGACACATAAATATTTCAAAATATAAATAAGTGTCTATATATTGATTGATTTTAATAATTTTCCTTTTATTTGTATTTGTTTTGATCAAAGTGGTTCACCTACTTTTTTCTAGTTGCAAAGAAACACATATTCATTATAGAAAGTTTTGGAAATAAAAAGTCCTAAAAAAAAAAAAGAAAGAATCATCCACAGTCCCAAAACCTGAAGAATGGAGTAGTAACATTTTCCAGTTTTCACAATTAATTCTGATTTATGTTCTCCATTCATAGTAAAAGAGAAAAAAAATCATGCATTTCTAGCAGAACTTTTCTCAAGGAAAAAACCATCTTTGTTTAGAAACATACCTAAATAGATGGGTTTGATGATAAACTTGAAGCCCACAGGTTTGGCTTGACTATCTGAAGACAAGACAAAAGAGTATCTAAATGGTTTTCCCCCAGAAATGGACAGGAATCTTAATCTAAGAGGAGACAGAAGAAATTAAAGAAGAAAGGGGTGCCCCTGGCATGGTAAAAGAAATGTCCAGTAATTTTTTTTTTAAAGATTTTATTTATTTGACAGAGAGAGACACAGCAAGAGAGGGGACACAAGCAGGGGCAAAGGGAGAGGGAGAACTGGACTCCCCACTAAGCAAGGAGCCCGATGTGGGACTCGATCCCAGGACCCTGGGATCATGACCTGAGCCGAAGGCAGACGTTTAACGACTGAGCCACCCAGGCGCCCTGCCCAGTAATTTTTAAGGCAGTCTATCTGAAGGGTAGAACAGGAATGTCTAATAGGCTTTTAATAGAAGCAATGAATACAGACCCTCTGACCCTCCAGGTCAGCTACTATCAACCCCAAATTTTTCAGTAAAGTCTGAAATACACAGCATCTTAAGTTGGTGGGACTTTGGGGAGAAAACACATTGGATAAGAGCAATATGCAGCAAGATAACATTGTGCAGGGGAAAAAAAACAGCATCCAAGAGGGCAAAATGCAGACGGGAAATCAAATAGGGAATCCAAGCAGGAACTCACAGCCAGAAGCAATTACAAAAAATGTCACTTCCCTAAAATCCCAGAGATAATGGAAAAAACATTGAGTTTCCCAATGGGATGGGGACATAAGCCAAATTTTATTTAAATATCAGAACAGATGACTCCCAGCAAGCTGGAAGTTTCAGACCCAGTATGTGGGTTACATTTTTAAGAAAATACTGGAAACTTTAGATAATGATGATGATGCTTACATACTTAAAGGTAGATGTGATGGAGAAGACTATGGGAGTATTCTAAAAAGACTGTTCAGTCAGTGAAGTAGCCAAATAAAATTCCAATATTTGCCAAGCACTTCCAGAGACAATTTGCTCAAGTAGGTAGAACACAATCCTGATTGCATCCAGGTTTCAGATCTGTCCCATTAACAGCTTCTATATTTTTTTAGGATTTTATTTATTTATTTGAGAGAGAGAAAGAGGGTGCGTAAGTGAGAGAGCACGAGTAGGGGGAAAGGCAGAGGGAGAAGCAGACTTCCTGCTGAGCACAGACTGATGTGGGGCTTCATCCCAGGACCCTGAGATCATGACCAGAGCCAAAGGCAGACACTTAACTGACTGAGACACCCAGGTGTCCCCCATTAACAGCTTCTAAATCTACTCTCCCTATCCACAGCTAGCTGTTTAAGGACTCTTTGGCATTGGTTACATGGTAATGAGGAAGGAAGTAGAGAATGGGGTTGACAAAGTATAAATCCATTTGCATTATAACATTGTGCTATGCCTTAAATCACAGGCAAAAGAGACTATGGGATATAACCTTCAATTCACAAAGAAAACCACATAGGTGGTACTAACTACAGTCCAGTGATCAGGTGAAGGAAAGTCAGAATAGAAGGGAGAGAGTGGAAAAAGAAAGAAAAGAAAGAAACCCAATCAAGCAGAAAGTTTAAGCTCTGGTTAGAAATTCAAAGTAGAATCAGATTATGAAGGCTAAAAAGAAGACTGAGTCACAATTTATTAGGAAATGGAGAGCCAGTGTAGATCCTTGATCAAGGACTGCCATGACAAAAGTGGCACATGAGAAAAATCAATTGTATCTACTGAGAGGGATGAAATATAGTATGGAGAACACCCAAGAAGTTTGCTACAGTAATCCAAGTTCCAAGTGATGAGAGATGTGACTTAAATGGGCTCCATAGTGCCATCTTCATGGTGATATGGCCACATGGAATAGGAACCTGAGAGCAATTACACAAAGAAACAAGAATTGAAGTGCCTCTTCTACTTTATTGTCTAAAGTTCTAATGGATTAATAAGAAAGAATAAATGGAGACAAGAGGGAGATGCTGAGGAGTCATGTGGAATAGAGTTTAAGTAGGAAAACTTAGCAGTGTATTCGTTTCCTACTACTGCTGTAACAAGTTGTCACAAATTTAGGGGCTTGAATAACACAAATGTATTACCTTCAGTAAGTCTGTAAATAGCATCCTCTGTTTACTCTCATGGGCCAGAACCTTGTCATGTGGTCTCACTTAGCTGGGAGATGGAGGTATGTGGATCTGAGATGGGCCAGCCAGCCAACAGTGTCTGTTACATCCATAAAACGATTTCCTTCATGGAATCAGAAAGCTTTCAAATAGAAACTAACCAGTGCTTCACGATTAAGCACCAAGAATGAAAAAAAGAAGGGAGAGGAAGGAGAGGTGCAGGTAGAAAACATTTCCTCAGAGAGCAATTTCTTGATACTTGATAGCATTTATGGGACATCAGAAACTATTTCCTAGTGAGGTGGGAGCGTGTTTTTCCCTGGAGATATTTAAGGATTTTCAATTACAATCAAGTGGACAGAAATGTTTTATGATTTCTCTCCTCTTAGAAAGCAAGGAAATGGACAAAATAGTCCCCGGAGTTGCCATTTAATCCCAGTCTGTGCTTCTGGAAAGTTAGGTTTCTACCTTCTCAGTACTATTTAGGAAAGTGTTCCTGGGGAAAATCCAGAAGCTTCAAGTGCAGGAATGAGGTCAGGAGAAAAAAAATGCCAGATATTTAAAAAAATAAAGATATCGAAATATTCCCAGGGATACATCAAGGATGTGAATGGTTTGATATAATGTCATTTTTTGTTTGAATGATAGTTTTAGAGTCATGTCACCTGTAATGATTCAAATTCCACACATGCGCTTCCTCCATATCTTCAAACATGTAAATCCAAGATGAAAGTAAAAAAAAAAAAATCACAAAATCTTTCAAGAATCTAGTCCTTTAAGAGAGGATATTCTCGGGGGGCGGAGCAAGATGGCGGAGGAGTAGGAGACCTGGATTTCGTCTCCTCTCAGGAATTCAGCTGGATAGGGATCAAACCATTCTGAACACCTACAAACTCAACAGGAGATCGAAGAAAAGAATAGCAACAACTCTCTGAACAGAAAAGCGACCACTTTCTGGAAGGTAGGACGTGCGGAGAAGTGAATCCGAGGCGTTATTTGGAAGGATAGACGGCAGGGGAGGGGCCTCCGTCGGCCGCTTCTGGCAAGTGATAGAGCCACGGAGCACAAAATCGGAACTTCTAGAAGTCTGCTCCGCTGAGGGACGTCACTCTGGTGGCGAAGTGGGGGGTGGAACCCTCGCGGGACAGTGTGGTCTCAGGACCCTCGGGGTCACAGAAAGACCGGGGGTGCCTGAGTGCGGCAGAGCTCCCAGGTATCGGAGCAGGGAAGCCGGCTGCAGAGACGGAGCCCAGGCGCGGGCTCTCAGCTCGGGGTTGCCATAAACCGTGATCCGCGGCACAGTCGGGCCACTGCTCCTCCAGCAGGGACCCAACAAGCGGCAGATCCGGGGAGACTCACCTTCTTCCCCCGGGAGGAGAGGTGCGGGAGCGCACCGCGGGGATCTGCTGGGTTTGGAGACTCCACCCGGGGTCGGGTGCCGGATAGAAAGGCGCGGTCACAGGCCGGGTGAGCGCGGAGTGTGGCCGGAGACTGGGGAGACGGGAGTGACTGACGGCTTTTCTCTGGGGGCTCGCTGAGGAGCGGGACCCCGAGTTCTCGGCTCCTCCGGGGCGGAGACTGGGAGGCCGCCATTTTCACTCTCCGCCTCCAAAGCTGTACGGAAAGCTTGCAGGGAACAAAAGCTCCGGAGAGCAAACCTGAGCAGATTACTTAGCCCGGACCGGCAAGGGCGGGGCAATTCCGCCTCCGGCAAAGACATTTGGGAACCACGGCAACAGGCCCCTCCCCCAGAAGATCAGCGAGAACAGCCAGCCAAGACCAGGTTTACTGATCAATGAGAACGTCAGAACTCCAGCACTAGGGGAATACTGCACATAGAATTCATGGCTTTTTTTACCATGATTCTTTAGTCTTTCAAAGTAAATTATTTTTTTTAACTGTCTTTTTTTCTTTTTTTTTCTTTTTTTTTTTGATTTTTTCTTTTTCCCTTTTTCAACCAACATCTTATCAATCCCTTTTTTAAAAAAAAAACATTTTTATTTTTCATTTTTAAAGTCATATTCTATCCCTTCATAGTAGTTACCCGTATTTTTGGCATATATATATAAGTTGTTCTCTCTTTAAAATCTTGAGATAGTTTCTTCTAACAGATCAAAATATACTCTAAATCTCTAGTGTATGGTTTTTTTCTACTCCCCTGCCTGATCACATTCTCTCCCTTTTTTCTTTCTTTCTTTCTTTTTTTTTTAATCCTCTTCTTTCTTTTTTCAAAGAACTTATCAAATCCTTTTATAAAATTTTTTATAATTTCCATCTTTACAGTCATATTCCATCCCTTCATCATATCAACCCTTATTTTTGTACATATATAAGTTTTTCTTTCTTTAAAATTTTGGGAGGGACTTTCTTTTAACAGACCAAAATACACCCAAAATCTAGTGTGTGGCACTGATCTATAAACCAGCCTGATCATATTTGATCACATTCTGTTTTTGTTTTGTTTTGTTCTGCTTTTATTTGTTTTTATCTTTATCTTTATCTTTTTCTTTTTTCTTTTTTTCTTTCTTTTTCTTTTTTCTCTTTCCCTTTCTTTTCCCACTGCTTCAGGTCTTTTCTGATTTGTTTAGAGTATATTTTCTGGGGACGTTGTTACCCTGCTACCATTTTGTTCTCTCATTAATCTATTCTCCTCTGCACAAAATGACAAGATGGAAAAAATCACCTCAACAAAAAGAACAAGAGGTAGTACCGACTGCCAGGGACCTACTCATTACGGACATTAGTACGATGTCAGATCTAGAGTTCAGAATCATCACTTTAAAGATACTAGCTGGGCTTGAAAAAAGCATGGAAGTTATTAGAGAAACTCTTTCTGGAGAAGTAAAAGAACTAAAATCTAACCAAGTAGAAATCAAAAAGGCTATTAATGAGGTGCAATCAAATATGGGGGCGCTAACTGCTAGGATAAATGAGGCAGAAGAAAGAATCAGTGAGATAGAAGACCAAATGATGGAAAATAAAGAAGCTGAGAAAAAGAGAGATAAACAACTACTGGATCACGAGGGCAGAATTCGAGAGATAAATGATACCATAAGACGAAACAACATTAGAATAATTGGGATCCCAGAAGAAGAAGAAAGAGAGAGAGGGGCAGAAGGTATAATGGAGCAAATTATAGCAGAGAACTTCCCTAATTTGGGGAAGGAAACAGGCATCAAAATCCAGGAAGCACAGAGAACCCCTCTCAAAATCAATAAAAATAGGTCAACACCCCGACATCTAATAGTAAAACTTACGAGTCTCAGAGACAAAGAGAAAATCCTGAAAGCAGCTCGGGAGAAGAGATATGTAACCTACAATGGTAGAAACATTAGATTGGCAACAGACTTATCCACAGAGACCTGGCAGGCCAGAAAGGACTGGCAGGACATATTCAGAGCACTAAATGAGAAAAATATGCAGCCAAGAATACTATATCCAGCTAGGCTGTCATTGAAAATTGAAGGAGAGAGAAAAAGCTTCCAGGACAAAAAAAACTAAAGGAATTTGCAAACACGAAACCAGCCCTACAACAAATATTGAAAGGGGTCCTCTAAGCAAAGAGAGAGCCTAAAAGCAACATAGACCAGAAAGGAACACAAACAATATACAGTAACAGTCACTTTACAGGCAATACAATGGCACTAAATTCCTATCTTTCAATAGTTACCCTGAATGTAAATGGGCTAAATGCCCCAATCAAAAGACACAGGCTATCAGATTGGATTAAAAAACAAGACCCATCGATATGCTGTCTGCAAGAGACTCATTTTAGACACAAAGACACCCCCAGATTGAAAGTGAGGGGGTGGAAAACCATTTACCATGCTAATGGACACCAAAAGAAAGCTGGGGTGGCAATCCTTATATCAGACAAATTAGATTTTAAACCAAAGACTGTAATAAGAGATGAGGAAGGACACTATATCATACTTAAAGGGTCTATCCAACAAGAAGATCTAACAATTGTAAATATCTATGCCCCTAACATGGGAGCAGCCAATTATATAAGGCAATTAATAACAAAAGCAAAGAAACACATTGACAACAATACAATAATAGTGGGGGACTTTAACACCCCCCTCACTGAAATGGACAGATCGTCTAAGCAAAAGATCAACAAGGAAATAAAGACTTTAAATGACACACTGGACCAAATGGACTTCACAGACATATTCAGAACATTCCATCCCAAAGCAACGGAATACACATTCTTCTCTAGTGCCCATGGAACATTCTCCAGAATAGATCACATCCTAGGTCATAAATCAGGTCTCAACCGGTACCAGAAGATTGGGATCATCCCCTGCATATTTTCAGACCACAATGCTTTGAAACTAGAACTCAATCACAAGAGGAAAGTCAGAAAGAACTCAAATACATGGAGGCTAAAGAGCATCCTACTGAAGAATGAATGGGTCAACCAGGAAATTAAAGAAGAATTTAAAAAATTCATGGAAACCAATGAAAATGAAAACACAACTATTCAAAATCTTTGGGATACAGCAAAGGCAGTCCTAAGAGGAAAGTATATAGCAATACAAGCCTTTCTCAAGAAACAAGAAAGGTCTCAAGTACACAACCTAACCCTACACCTAAAGGAGCTGGAGAAAGAACAGCAAATAAAGCCTAAACCCAGCAGGAGAAGAGAAATAATAAAGATCAGAGCAGAAATCAATGAAATAGAAACCAAAAGAACAGTAGAACAGATCAACGAAACTAGGAGCTGGTTCTTTGAAAGAATTAACAAGATTGATAAGCCCCTGGCCAGACTTATCAAAAAGAAAAGAGAAATGACCCAAATCAACAAAATCATGAATGAAAGAGGAGAAATCACAACCAACACCAAAGAAATACAAACAATTATAAGAACATATTATGAGCAACTCTATGCCAGCAAATTAGATAACCTGGAAGTAATGGATGCATTCCTAGAGATGTATCAACTACCAAAACTGAACCAGGAAGAAATAGAAAACCTGAACAGACCTATAACCACTAAGGAAATAGAAGCAGTCATCAAAAATCTCCCAAAACACAAAAGCCCAGGGCCAGATGGCTTCCCAGGGGAATTCTACCAAACATTTCAAGAAGAATTAATACCTATCCTTCTGAAACTGTTCCAAAAAATAGAAATGGAAGGAAAACTTCCAAACTCATTTTATGAGGCCAGCATTACCTTGATCCCAAAACCAGACAAAGACCCCATCAAAAAGGAGAATTACAGACCAATATCCCTGATGAACATGGATGCAAAAATTCTCACCAAAATACTAGCCAATAGGATCCAACAGTACATTAAAAGGATTATTCACCATGACCAAGTGGGATTTATCCCTGGGCTGCAAGGTTGGTTCAACATCCGCAAATCAATCAACGTGATACAATACATTAACAAAAGAAAGAACAAGAATCATATGATCCTCTCAATAGATGCAGAAAAAGCATTTGACAAAGTACAGCATCCTTTCTTGATCAAAACTCTTCAGAGTATAGGGATAGAGGGTACATACCTCAATATCATAAAAGCCATCTATGAAAAACCGACAGCGAATATCATTCTCAATGGGGAAAAACTGAGAGCTTTCCCCCTAAGGTCAGGAACGCGGCAGGGATGTCCACTATCACCACTGCTATTCAATATAGTATTGGAAGTCCTAGCCACAGCAATCAGACAACAAAAAGAAATCAAAGGCATCCAAATTGGCAAGGAAGAAGTCAAACTCTCACTCTTTGCAGATGATATGATACTTTATGTGGAAAATCCCAAAGACTCCACCCCAAAACTGCTAGAACTCATACAGGAATTCAGTAAAGTGGCAGGATATAAAATCAGTGCACAGAAGTCAGTGGCATTCCTATACACCAACAACAAGTCAGAAGAAAGAGAAATTAAGGAGTCAATCCCATTTACAATTGCACCCAAAACCATAAGATACCTAGGAATAAATCTAACCAAAGAGGCAAAGGATCTGTACTCAGAAAACTATAAAATACTCATGAAAGAAATTGAGGAAGACACAAAGAAATGGAAAAACGTTCCATGCTCATGGATTGGAAGAACAAATATTGTGAAGATGTCAATCCTACCTAGAGCAATCTACACATTCAATGCAATCCCCATCAAAATACCATCCACTTTCTTCAAAGAAATGGAACAAATAATCCTAAAATTTGTATGGAACCAGAAAAGACCCCGCATAGCCAGAGGAATGTTGAAAAAGAAAAGCAAAGCTGGCGGCATCACAATTCCGGACTTCCAGCTCTACTACAAAGCTGTCATCATCAAGACAGTATGGTACTGGCACAAAAACAGACACATAGATCAATGGAACAGAATAGAGAGCCCAGAAATGGACCCTCCACTCTATGGTCAACTAATCTTTGACAAAGCAGGAAAGAATGTCCAATGGAAAAAAGACAGTCTCTTCAACAAATGGTGTTGGGAAAATTGGACAGCCACATGCAGAAGAATGAAACTGGACCATTTCCTTACACCACACACAAATATAGACTCCAAATGGTTGAAAGACCTCAATGTGAGACAGGAGTCCATCAACATCCTAAAGGAGAACACAGGCAGCAACCTCTTCAACTCAGCCACAGCAACTTCTTCCTAGACACATCGCCAAAGGCAAGGGAAGCAAGGGCAAAAATGAACTATTGGAACTTCATCAAGATAAAAAGCTTTTGCACAACAAAGGAAACAGTCAACAAAACCAAAAGACAACTGACAGAATGGGAGAAGATATTTGCAAATGACATATCAGATAAAGGGCTAGTATCCAAAATCTATAAAGAACTCACCAAACTCAACACCAAAAGAACAAAGAATCCAATCAAGAAATGGGCAGAAGACATGAACAGACATTTTTCCAAAGAAGACATCCAAATGGCCAACAGACACATGAAAAAGTGTTCAATATCGCTCGGCATCAGGGAAATCCAAATCAAAAGCTCAATGAGATACCACCTCACACCAGTCAGAATGGCTAAAATTAACAAGTCAGGAAATGACAGATGTTGGCGGGGATGCGGAGAAAGGGGAACCCTCCTACACTGTTGGTGGGAATGCAAGCTGGTGCAGCCACTCTGGAAAACAGTATGGAGGTTACTCAAAAAGTTGAAAATAGAGCTACCATATGATCCAGCAATTGCACTACTGGGTATTTACCCCAAAGATACAAAAGTAGGGACCCGAAAGGGTACGTGCACCCCAATGTTTATAGCAGCAATGTCCACAATAGCCAAACTGTGGAAAGAGCCAAGATGTCCATCAACAGATGAATGGATAAAGAAGATGTGGTATATATATACAATGGAATATTATGCAGCCATCAAAAGGAATGAGATCTTGCCATTTGCAACGACGTGGATGGAACTGGAGGGTATTATGCTGAGCGAAATAAGTCAAACAGAGAAAGACATGTATCATATGACCTCACTGATATGAGGAATTCTTAATCTCAGGAAACAAACTGAGGGTTGCTGGAGTGGGGGGTGGGGTGGGAGGGATGGGGTGACTGGGTGATGGACACTGGGGAGGGTATGTGCTCTGGTAAGCGCTGTGAATTGTGCAAGACTGTTGAATCTCAGATCTGTACCTCTGAAACAAATAATGCAATATATGTTAAGAAAGAAAAAAAGAAGAAGAAGAATGTAGCAGGAGGGGAAGAACGAAGGGGGGGAAATCGGAGGCGGAGAAGAACCATGAGAGACGATGGACTCTGAAAAACAAACTGAGGGTCCTAGAGGGGAGGAGGGTGGGAGGATGGGTTAGCCTGGTGATGGGTATTGAGGAGGGCACGTTCTGCATGGAGCACTGGGTGTTATGCACAAACAATGAATCATGGAACACTATATCTAAAACTAATGATGTAATGTATGGGGATTAACATAACAATAAAAAAATTAAAAAAAAAAAAAAAGAGGATATTCTCATCCCAAATATTCAGGGAGGACTATCCAACTGAAAGAGAGAATGCATATCTGTGTGAGTGTGTAAGTGTGAGTGAGTGTGTGTATGTGTGTGTGTAAAAGAGAGATGGGGGAGAGAAAATTGGGAGGGGCAGCATTACAAAGAAACAGAAGTGTTTTTTATTAATAAAACTCTGAAAATACTGCATTCCACCTGTGCAGAAATTATTGAGAGCAGCTTTATTTTGCTGACCCAGCAAGAGATTTGGTTAGCAAATCTCCTGACTACATAAGAACACATTGTCAAATTATTTAATTTGTTAAGAACTTCAAAAAACAGGAGTCCTTGGCAGCCTATTCGCTACGGAGGCATATTTCTGGGTTGTGAGCTCTCCTTCACTACTCTTGCTACAGCTACTATTCTCACTCCTCTCTGATCTGGCAGAGTCCTCCTTCCTACCCTCGGCTCCAAATCCCATTTTACCTACTTCTCTTTGTCCAAGAACCTGCATTATAGTCCTGAAATCTCATGTGTCCTTGTGCAGACTGAATATATTCATTGGTTCCCTGCAATAATCCTCTTGTCTAGGCTCATATAATTTATGAAAAGAAAATTTGTGAAAGTTTAAATGTGGTCTGCACCATATTTGATTTAATTCAATGAATATTTATTGAGGGCCACCTAGAATTGTGCTAGTCAGTTTAAGGAATAGAAAAGAAATATATAGCACAGTCCTTCCTGTCAGGAGTTTGCAATATTCCTGGGAATAAACTTTGGATGCTGAAGGAATTACAGGATATAAGACAGTATAGAGCAACACAATTAAATTCTGTAGCCAAGACCAAAATATAAGGTGCAGACATTATGTCTGCTCAGGGCAGGCAGGTTGGAGCTATGGGGAATAGTTCATAGAGGAGATGGAACTTGAGCTTGTCCTTGAGAGTTGTATGGATTTGGCTGGGAGCAGCAGGGATGAAAGGCACTTCAGGCAGTGGAAAAAGTGTGAGTAAAACTGGAGAGCAGGGACAGAGGGCATGATGTGCCGGAGGGAATGTGAAGAAGCTAGCTTAACTAGCTAGCTTCTAGCTAGCTCTCTAACTAGAGAAGGGGAATGGAGGTCTCAGAGTTGTGTTAGAAAAAGCTGGATAGAAAGAATATAACGAAACTACAGAAAGCCTTGAAGGGCACGGAAATGAATTTGAACTTGAATCATATGCTCTTAATCTCTCTCTCTCCGTTCCTTGATGTTGATTCTTTCACTGCCATCAGAGAACTCACTCATTGGCAGCCAGCATGACATGTTGAGAATGTGGGCGATAGAGAAAGAAAGCAGTGACTCTGCCTCATATATGACCTTAGCAAAGTCATTTAATTGCCTGAGCTTCAGTTTCCACTACTGTAAAAATGGGCAAATCAATGCCAGTAAGTCAAGGTTATCATGAAAAACAGAGATAATGTGCATAATGTACCTTATGGGTATAAATAAACGGAGTCTTTTATGAGTTTTATTCATTCTGTAACTATCTGTTGGATATCTACTCTATCAAATGCTGTGTTCAGGACTAGGAAAAAGAAAACAAAAACACACAGCGCTTATTCTCAAGACATGAACAGATACAGTTTAAAACAATGCGGAGAGCAGCAGCTTGGAGTTGAAGCTCATTACCACCATTTACTAGGTGTATGAATTTGGGGAAACTATTAAATCAGTCTGAACTTGGTTTCATCATCTGTACAACTGGTCTAACAGTACCCACCATACAGGCTCAGTTGGGAATTAAATACAAACATGTAAAGAAACCAATACGATACCTGATGACTGGAAGGACTCCATAAATAATATTTGTATCACAATGGAAAGACAGGCATTTAAAAAAAGCCCTTAAAACAAGAAGTAAATGACCGGAGGAGAGTTGAAGAAGTTTTCACAGATAACAAAGTCCCTGCACTGAGACTTAAATAGTGAACAGGATTTGCTGATGGGGCATGTATTGAGAGCCTTCCTAGAAGAGGAAATAGCATGCAAAAAGGTACAGAAACATTAAAGGACTAGCATCTTCTGGGGCAAGCAGGTAATACAGTATTGCTAGATCATAATAAGTTCAAGGCAGAGGGTCCAGGAGGTAAGAATGGCCAGAAAGACGGGGGCCATATTGTGAAGAGCCTAGAATGCACAGGAAGGGGTTTAGAGCCCATCCAATGGGCAATTGTCAGTTATTGTTTAATATTGAGTAGTAAAGTGACATGATCAGCTCTATATACTGGAAAACTCTCTGTATTATGGAGGAAAAGGGTGGGAAGAGCAATAAGAAAACTATTAAAAAGATCCAGATGGAACAAGGAGATGGAGAAGATGTGATGATTATTGGAGATATTCAGGAGTTGGTTCCAACAAATTTAGCTTTGATCGGATTTCAGAGGAAGGTAAAGAGGAGCAAAGAATCTAGGATGCTTCTCCTTTTCTTGCTGGAAGATGATGCATTTCTTGAGAATAAGAATACAGATGGGAAGCAGGTTTTGAGTCAAGATGATATATCCTGTCCGGGACCTGAATTTGAGGTGCCTGTGGAATATCCAAGTAGAGACTTGGACATATTGTTCTGGAATGGAGAATGAAGAACTGAGCTGGCTGCTTGATATAAACCTGGACATTGTTGACATGTATGGATGAAGGTTCGCTTTGAAAATAGACCTTCCCCGGGGAAAAGGCAGTTCTCAAGTCAGCCCATCCCCCCCTACTCTCAATAATTGAGTTGCTCAAGTAGACCCAAATCCTTGAGGGCAAAAAGATAAACCTCAGAACTAGAGTATGCCACAGTATACCCAAGGTCAGAGAAACCCATTTTCTGGCATAGCTGTCTTCTACATAGTGTAAGTTTCATTTGTCGGAAAGAGACGAGAGGGAGCATATGGAGAGCGGCTCTTGGATATTGAGGGACTATGTACAGAATGACAATTATAAACAACACTGTCTCTAGAAAAGCACTTCATTTACAAAGCAGATTTGACAGCTCAAGTTGCTTTTTTGGCGGAGCGATCCTGCCTGGCCCCTGTGCGACCTGGTGAGCTTCGATTACAGCTTTGACGCTAGCTCCACCGCAGAGACCCCTAAAAGGGGAGTGATAAATGAGGTCCTGTCAGGCTTCATTCCCTGGGTGGCCTTGAATCTCTGCCATTATCTGTTATCCTACCAGTACTGACAGTGATGAACGCGAGGCAGGCGGCTAACGGCGCCCCGATTCATTACCCAAAACGAAGGGAGAGCAGAAATAAAGGGAAGGTGACTGCCATGTCCAAGTTTCGCGCACATCAGTGCCATCTTCCTCCTACAGGTCTGAATGGTGAAGAAATGATGGAGCCCATTTGTCTCAAACAAGGGCTCAAATGAACTCAGAACAGGACAAGGCACAACGAAGCTTGCTGGGGAAACCGTCCACTGGCCTCTTCATGGTAAAGCTCTCCACAAGCCTTACAAACAGAAGAAGAAAATATCGGGGCGCCTAGGTGGCTCAGTCGTTAAGTGTCTGCCTTCCGCTCAGGTCATGATCCCGGGGTCCTGGGATCGAGCCCAGCATCGGGCTCCCTGCTCGGCGGGGAGCCTGCTTCTCCCTCTCCCACACCGCCTGCTTGTGTTTCCCTCTCTCACTGTGTCTCTCTCTGTCAAATAAATAAATAAAATCTTAAAAAAGAAAAGAAAAGAAAATATTGACAGGGCCTGATTTTTTTTTTTTTTAGCCCACTCTTACTCCAGAAAAAGATAAATCAAAGACACATAAAATCATCAATCTATCCTGCTTGCCCATGCTAGATTGTTATTCATTCCAAGAGAGTACACAGTTTCTCTCTGTAAGATTACATTAAGCCTGTGACTCTTCAATAGCAAACATTTTAGGCAGGCCCGACCATTGCTTCCCATAATAGACATTTATAGTTTAAGTGGTATCTGGTTCCTCTCTAAGCAATATTTCATCCAGAGTTTTGTTTCAACTGGTTTTTTCCTGACCTCATAGGAAATGAAGGTTTTTACATCATTGGCTTCTTTTTCTTATTAATGGGGCTTCCTGTGCCACCTGAAGACATTGTGCATGTTCAGAATAAATACATCTTGAATCTAATTCCCAAAGAAGACAAGATTTTCCATCTTAATCCAATCTATCTTAATCCAGGATGTTAATCAGAGCATGGTCCTGTGAGACATTAAGAGGAAGTTTCAAAAAAGAGGAAAAGTAGTTTCATGGTCAAACAGATTTGAAAAACCCTGGGTTTATTCCTTCCTACGGATTTCTTTCCTACAGGACTTTTTCACAGTCCTTAATATACAAATATACATTTTGATTCCCCTACAGCAAATACAACATGTAATATTTTTCAATCTGTTTTTTCCTACTCAGAATTTTTTTTCAGAATATTTTTATGAGAGATATATATCTAGGCTAGTGTTACGCAGAACCACACTTTGGAAGCTATTGGTCTAGACTTGCCCACAAACTCTGTCTCCTTACTCATTTATCCCATCAACAAAATCAAATGATTTCGATTCAAGCTATGTTGTAAATATTTGGCAAAATGGGACAGCCTAAGGCTGCAATACATGCTAAAGAAGATGGGGCTCCCGCCCCTAAAGAATGAATACATCTCACCCTTTATTTTGTTCCCATATATTCTGCCCTTTATCCTTATGTTTCCCTGTCTAAACGAAAGAAGCACCAGTTAAAGAAGATGCTGAAGCAGAGAGAGAAGCAACAATCTTAAATTTGGGACAAAGGCAGTGGGGATGATTAATACATGGATTTTATCCTTGCTCTTTGCTAAAGATCAAATTGTCTTTCTAAAAAAACTAGCATAAGACATTACCATTTCTTTTGAAGAGCATTCCAGGCTTTTTTTTTTTTTAATGTAAGTACGAATGAAAGTGGTCAGAGCTTCAGAATACCTAAAAACTACAGCTTAAGTTAAAAAACAAGGGCGCCTGGGTGGCTCAGTTGCTTAAGCCTCTGTCTTCAGCACAGGTCATAATCCCAGGGTCCTGGGATCGAGTCCTGCATTGGGCTCCCTGCTCGGCAGGAAGCCTGCTTCTCCCTCTACCCCTGCCCCCTGCTTGTGCACGCTCTCTCTCTCTCTCATGCTCTCTCTCTCTCTCAAATAAATAAATAAAATATTTTTTTAAAGTGCCACATCCAACAGTAAGCACAAAAGGATAACTCACTTCAGTATTATAAGACATTTTCTACGTTTCTTGTTAAGCACCATATGTTTCTTCTTTATAGAAGACGTATATGCATTAGCAGCATTTCTCATGTTGGCTATTTGGTTTCTGCTAATAAAGGAAGCCACTAGTTATGTTCAAAATAACTTAGCTGAGGAGATCTGAAATCTGGGCTTTGGCACAAACAAAATTTAAAAAGAGATATGAACTAGCCAGCTTTATTTATGAGTGTTTGTTAATTAAGTCGTGGATCAAAGACAAAAATAAAAACAAACCAGAATTTTCATTATTCAAAGAATTTTAAACTAGTATCAAAGCAGTGGGTAAGCGGCAAACTTGTAATGACTAGAAATGGACTATATGTCCTCTGTGATCTTTCTCATCTTTAAAAAGCAATCAGGATTTGGGTGGGGAGAACCGATCATCCAAGAACTAAAGTAATATCTGGAAGAGATGAAACCATCATTATAAATTAGAAGTAGCCCATCATTCATTTTTCTGCTATATCCTCTTCAGGAGAAAGTAGACTCTCAGAAAAAGCTTACTGCCTTCTTTCTTCATGTGCTCCAGGTATTCGAAAGCCAATTATGATGTTTCCTAAATAATGGGCAAAGAAAGACATTTTCATTTTTTTTCCTTGTTCCCAGTGGCAGATTATTTGGACCCAGACCTCACAGAATTTACCAGTGATAGGATGGATATAATGATGTGGG